>NC_083447.1:4745625-5053750 GCF_020745735.1 Hemiscyllium ocellatum | reverse complement strand
GGTTAGAACGGCAAAGGTTCATGGCATCTATATGACACTGCAATTTCCAAAGCCATGACTTCCACCAAGTGCAGGAACAACAGCATCAGGGGAATAAGAACACCAACATGTTCTACTCACATGCCATGTGGAATCTGGAAATGCAATCATTCCTTTAGGACACGGTTAAATTTCTGGAATGACTATTTAACAGCTGAGGGAGTTCCTTCATCACAGGCTGCAGCAGTTCCAACTATCATGACCACAGAGGATAATTTAGGATGGGGAATAAATGTTGGCCTTTCCAGCAACACCCACATCCCATGAAAGAGTAAATTGAAAAATCTGGAAAAAACATATGCTGCTCACCAGAACAGCTAGTTTTTGGAGGGAGTCCAGATGAGTTGGCTCTTACTGTGAAAGAACTTCTCTCAGTGTTTGATGGTGTTCTGCTGAGCAGGTCCTCCCACACCCACAACAAAGTACATACGTCCTCCTCCACCCCCACCCCCCTCCCCTGACGCTTTTAACTGCAACTTGATCTAGTCAGAAACTTCAGAGATGGGATTCTGAACAGCCAAGTAACATTACCAAGGGTGGTTATTCAAATCTCAACTTCAAAACAAAAAACTTATCCAAAATATCAGTTCAGAATAGAATAACTAAGACCATAAGGTTGTATCACAAGAAGATTGACAAAAGGGATGGCAGCCAGCTAAGTCAAATCACTGACTGATCAAGACTAGCCATATTCAATTTTTTTAGGATGAATGTGCAAAAACACAAAGTCGTCTTGCAAATGAGTGTAAATATTGCAAAAGCTACAGAATTTTAAACCATCAGCAAGCATTATTTTTGAAAGAGAAAACTGTTCTCTGACAGAAATGCAATGGCCACTACTGGTTAAGGCCAACAAAATCTTCTGCAGCAAATTGGGACATATGTCGCACACACAAGTCCCTCAATCAGATTAGAACATATTCCCATATCTAATGTTTAGGCACCACCCTCATAAGGGAAACAATTGATCTAAGTGAATCTTATCACTTGGCTTAAGGGTAAGCTTGGTAGTAGCTACGGAGAACCATCAAATGACCCTGAAAGAAATAAAGTAGATGTTGTTATCCTGCATGACCCCCTCCTCTCCCTACACTGAGGTACACTGGAACCAATGTTAAATAAAAAGCAAACAGATGCATGGCTTTACTTAACCATTTACCTGTCTTGTAAAACAAGTGTGCCTTTAGAGTGAAACCCTCCATTTTATTTGATTTGATTTTAAAAGGACGCAGTCAAATATATTAGTCAAATGACAAATCAGGTTTTACAATAGTTTGAAATCTACACAAGAAACTGAACCAAAACCAGTCCTTTTGCAAAAATACGTATTAAAATACCTCCAATTCAATGATAGGTCGATGCAATAGCATAAAAACGTTTGCAGATCTTAACCCGAGAACGTATTCAGTACCATCTTACTGATATCAGCTAACAAAAGGGAGTATTTGGTGATCACCATGTACGGATTACATGTAAAGTCTGTATTCATGAAATTAAATGATGACAGGATTAGACTTAACTACAGAGTTCTATGTGGTGGTGAAGCTTGCTGATGCTCTTAAGGTGAAGTTGGCTACATAACCAACTTACTGGAGGACAGCAATTACCAATGGAATTAGAATAGAGGCCACAAATGTGTGCATACAGCTCCTTGCAAGCTTTGTAAGCCTCTTCAGGAAGTGAAAAGCAGAAATGAAAAAAATTAAAAGCTATCACTCCATGCAAACTACAAAACATGTTGCTTAGGTGAAAACAATGTTGTGAGTAACATTTCAGTGAAGCATAATAGTGGGTGTGTCAAATTTTCATAGAAACCTCACAGTTCAATACTAAGAGTACAATTACAGGTTTCACCTTACAATTATCTAACTGCCGAGAGAGAATTTACTGTATTTTACAATAAAAGTACTGATGGTTAAAAGAAAGTCAGTTATGGGTGGTGGCATGGTTAATAGGACTACTTTGACATGATATAGGAGGCCATTTAAGCATTTGGCATTAACAACCATTTCCCTGCAGGTTGCAATGCACTAAATATACAGATGGGCAACATCGCTCAGTGGTGTCCATGTGTGCCTTGTCCCAACCAGGATTGTGGATCATATCATATTGGCCTTCTGAAAAGAATAGTGTGCTAACATATTATTCAGCACAGTTTACAAAAAAAAAATCAGGAATTATTGAAAATAGATATTTAAAATAACAGAAAAAATAAATATAGATTCATACTCAAGAAATCCCAATATCCTTTTCTCCTCAGTATAGTTCCAAATCCCTTGATAAGTAGGCAATATGGGGATGGTGAGTGATTAAAATGGGATAAATAGACTTAGGTAGAGGGCACACATTTGACTTCAATCCTGCAAGTTCTCTCAATTTAGTCTTTTAAAAATTTGGAATCAAAATAGAAACAACCAGCTTAAAATGTGATGGTTATTGAAGGGCTTATGCCCGAAACGTCGAATTTCCTATTCCTCGGACGCTGCCTGACCTGCTGTGCTTTAACCAGCAACACATTTTCAACTGTGATCTCCAGCATCTGCAGACCTCATTTTTTACCTGGTTATTCCCATGTTGGCTGAGTGTGTAGCTAAGGTGTACAGATCCTAGGTCTGTCAAGTCTGACCTCAGCCAAGGTAGGTGGGAGGGTGTTACGCAATGCAACCTACTCATCTTGCTGAATGTACTGTGGAACTTTAAGATTAACAAAAAAAAACAGAAAAATATATACCACAAAACCCAGCTTACCCACAGGAAATTGTTCACTTGAACTTCATAAACCACTCCATTAATCTGTTTGGGGTTAAAAGTAAGGAAGAAAATCACTTTTTCCAAATACAGCAGGCCTCTTGCAACCTTCCCAAATGCAATAGCATCACTGGCCTGGTGACTGGTCAAGATTTCACACAGGGTGCCATGAAAACATTCGAAGCTTGCGTGACAGCATGTGGCAGCCTCCTCCTCGGGGAAGCAGTTACAATGAGGTAATAGGGAGTCTCTAGAGTTCTGGCGCATCCAATATAAACACACTTGGTAAGGGAATTTGCCAACTCTGTGGTATTCTGGAGTTTTAACCAGTTCTTTACATGGCTTATGGGTAACTAACCAATTTGATTCACTTTTGGAACCCAGAGGAGTGGACATGTCACTGGAAAATATTTGCTACAGATAATTCTGCAGATCAGGTATTGATGTGGTGGTCCAAATGGAAAAGTCAAGAGTCCCAAATACTGATAATCTCTGCTTCTTCAACTAATTAGTCAGCAACTTGGGTGCACACATGGTCCATATGGCAAAATGGGACAAGGCAACTTGGGGGAGGAACAGAGATTATGAAATCAAAAAAAGTACAGGCTGTCAGATGCTAAGATTCACTATTCCACCTGTTAAATATACAGTTAACGATCTGCTTGAATTAGTTGCCCACCAAGCTGGCCAAAAATGAAGATTTCATTTTAAAAAGGTGCTCATGGATGATAGAGTCATACAGTCATAGAGATGTACAGCATGGAAACAGACCCTTCGGTCCAACCCGTCCATGCCGACCAGATATCCCAACCCAATCTAGTCCCACCTGCCAGCACCTGGCCAATATTCCTCCAAACCCTTCCTATTCATATACCTATCCAAATGCCTCTTAAATGTTGCAATTGTACCAGCCTCCACCACATCATCTGGCAGCTCATTCTAAACACGTATCACCCTCTGTGTGAATCATCTGTAAAGAAATCTAAATAAATGACTCTTTCATGAGGGACAAAAGAAAGAAATACAAAATCACTGCAGTCAGATCAAAACATTTTAGCCCACATCGTTCCAGCTAAGTAGTTTCAGAACGGAAAGTGAAACAGGGCATTGTTAATCTGGGTCACAAATCAGTGTTCGAGTCTCAGCAAAAGTTCTCACTATCAACAGATTCATCACATTTTAGATTACAATATGTAAAGATATTTCAACTGAATGTTAGAAGTGACACAGAACTAAGTATTTGTTCCCCACGTCCAAAAATGCAAGTCAGTAATCAGTGTCCTATCACACATTCCAACAAGTTCTCAACCAGCCTTTTACACCTGGCAGACGTTGTTCTTACAACATATTTTATCTCTCAATACAGTTCCCCACAGTACTTCTCTTTGTGAAGAACAAGTACTTTAAATCTTACAAGTACTCAAAGTGTGGAATGTGTTTTCAAATGCCATAAGGATCACTGCTGGGTCCACTGCTTTTTGTCAGTTTTATAAATGATTTGGATGGGAGTACAGGAGGCATGGTTATTCAGTTTGTAGATGACACTAAAATAAATGGCGTAGTGAACAGTGGAGAAGATTATCTCACTACAACAGAACCTTGATCAGATGGGCCAATGAGCAGAGGAGTGGCAGACAGTTTAATTTAGTTAAACTTGAGGTGCTACATTTTGATATGGCAAGCCAGGGCAGGACTTATGCAGATAATGTTAGGGCTCTGTGGAGTGATGACAAACAGAGAGACCTAGGGGTGCAGGTGCATAGTTCCTTGATAGTAGAGCTGCAAGTACAGAGGATTGTGAAAGTGTTTGATATGCTTGCCTTAATTGGTCAGATCATTGAGTAGATGAGGTAGGTCGAATAAGCTGGGGTTCCCTCCCCCCCCCGAACCCCGGAGCATCGGATGCTGAGGGGTGACTTATAGAAGTTAATAAAATCATGAAGGGCATAGGTAGGGTGAATAGCCAAGGTCTTTTCCACAGGGTAAGGGAGTCCAAACTAGATGGTACAGGTTTAAGGTGAGATGGAAAGATTTAAAAACAGATCTGAGGGGTAACTTTTTCACACAAGGGGCTGCCAGAGAGGTGGTTCAGGCAGATACAATTACAACATTTAAAAAGTTATATGGATGGGTGTATGAACAGGAAAGGTTTAGAAGGATATGGGCTAAATGATGGCGAATGGGACTACGCCAGATTGGGATGTCGGGTTGACACAGAAAAGTTGGACTGAAGGATGCTGTATGAATCTAGGACCCTAAGTAGTACACAAGAGTTCAGTTAGTTGAAAGATTCCACTTACTGCCCAATTATATTTTTATATCATGCTGTTCAGGGATATTATAACATGCTGCTGGAACAAGACAGACTTGAATCTGGGTCTTCTGATGGGCACACTGCCACTGCTCCACAGGGGCACCTAGTACTTACCAGACCCAAAATCTGCTTTGTTTCAGAGACCAGACAAGATTGGCCATTTTCAGACCAGTTTGGTCATCAACAGTGCTCACATCATATAATATATCATGCTGTACTTCCAAGGTGACTCTACTTTTCAAATACTGAAAAATATTCTTTGATTTCCACCATTAAGTAATAGATACCAATCAATTTCCCTTTTGCTGTTTAAGAAATTGGCCTTGAATTGAAGCTTAAACCAAGCCCATCATTGTGAAACAGTATGGCCTTCATAATTTAAGGATAGGGGAGTTCCACTGCACCAAATTAAACTTTAGTTACGCCAGAATTCCAGTAACTGCATTCCTTAAAGAATATGACTGCTCTACAAGAGAGATTTAGGATGCTGCTAAGAATGGAGAATTTGAGCTATACAAGAGGTACATTCAATAGGCAAGAAGCTGTTTTCTTTGTAATGGTGGAGGATAAGGTTTTTTATCCAAGTGGCATTAAGGCTCTGAAACCTATATAGAAACCTTTACCACATTTACAAAATGCTTAGCTATGCATCTTGTTTAAAATCTGATTGAAGATTTGTAGCTCGGGTATCCAACTATGCATCTTGTACCAAAAGCTGGAAAGTGGGAATGGGATGAGATAGCTCTGACACAGATAGGGTGGATCAAGTGCTCCTCTTCTGTGGCCTATGTTTTCTATGTATTTTCTTGATCAACCTGTTTAAGCAGGAGCACAAGTACTGGAGTGGACTATTCAGGCCACTGGACCTTCCCCGTCATTCAATACAATCATGGTTCATCGAGCACTTTGATGCTTTTCACCCACCCTATCCTCAGTCCTGTCCAGCATTGATAATCAATTTTTGAGAAGATTTGTAGCTCAGGTTGAGGTTCTGGATGTAAGGGTCGTTTCCAGATGTTTTGTCACATACTAGTAACATCATCTAGGAATTCCTAGAAGCATGGCATTCCAACCGGAACTCTATCAACAAATACATTGACTTGGACCCAATTTACCACCCGCTGAGAAAAATAGGAAATGACATCACCATTGGAAATGACATCGCCAACCCAAAGAAACCCAAACATATAAACAGAAATCATCAGCAATGCTTCATCCAGGGGCTCCCTGAAGATGTTACCTAGTCTGGTGACGAAATGTCTGAAAATGAACCTTCCAGTTCAGCAAGCAAATCCTCAGAGCACTGATAATTAGGAATCTATTGATCTTTCACCTTAAACATACTCTGACTGAACTGCTAAACCCCTCTTTGGCAGAGACCTCTAAAAAGATTCGCCACCCAAAGTAAAATAATTTCTAATTTCAGTGGATCTCATTTTTAAATTGAGCTTCCTGGTTCCAGACATCTCAAACAGGGCAAACATTTTGCCTACATCTAACCCTTTAAATATTTTGTAGGTTCTAATGAGATCACCTCTCATTTCTTCAGAACTATAAATAACACCAGCCCAATTTGCCCACACTCTCTTAACAGGACACACCTACCATTCCCGGAACAAGTCTGGTGAAACTGACGCACTCTCCTCCCCCAACAGCAATAACATGTTTTCTGAGGAAAGGAGCCAAAACCTGTACATAGGACTCCAGGTACGGTCCCATGAAACTCTTCCACAAACAAAGCAAGGGCTTTGTGGTTCTTATATTCTACTCCTCTTGTAATAACGGCTAATGCTCCCTGAGCCGTCCTCATCACTTGCTGCACCTGCATGAAGGCTTTGAGCAAGAGCTTTATCAGAAAAAAATACTTGAGTCCCTTTGTACACCTAAACTTACCAACACCTTGCCTTTGATAGAGCAGAGTATTTCTGCCAAATGAACCTCATTTTTTTTGCATTGTATTCCATGTGATGTTTTTGCCCATTCCCTAAGTCTGTCCAAATCTTGACGCTGCTTGACATCTTCCTTAGAACAGATTGCCACTTTGTTTTGTATCATCTACAAGTTTCGCAATAATTTCACCTGATTCCCCAATCTTCATTTTGTTGTATTCTATAAAAAAAACCATTCCTCAGCACTACTCCTATTTTGGGCAACTGCACAGACATTGGTTTTAATCTTATATAATTTTGAATTTTGTGGTTAGCCACAATTGACTGACCTTTTGAGCTTTTTGCATTTTGAAGCACTGTATAGTTGCTGTAAGTTATGCAATAGTTATTTAAAGACTGCCTTTATACTGTATACACATATGCCTTTTAACACATATCATGCCTTCATAAATTTCCCTTATTCAAACTTAACACTTGCTTCAGAATTAACTACCTCACTTTCAACCATAGTGTAAGTTTTTGCCATATTGTGGGCACTTATGTTTCTTGGACAACAAGATTGTTAATTCACACTTCTTCATTACATTCTGCCTAGATGGGTAGGAGATGCAGGAAACCTCAAAAGGTGGATGAGCACTTCAAATGTCTTAACATTCAAAGCTATAGATGCAGCGCTGGAAAATGTGATTAATGGAGACAGGTGGAAACAGGCTTGATGACCAAAAGGAGTCTTCTGTACTATATCACCATGACTCTAACTAGATCGAAAATAGCACATCCTCCTGCTGCTTTTTCAACACATTGCTCTTACAAACATCCCTAACTCACTCCACAAACTCGTCCTCCACAACTTTAGTGTTAAGTTGTGTGCACCCAGTTTACATGCAATGGCATATTATGACACACCCCAAAAATCAGATGGGAGATTTGTGTATCAGATTGGAAGTTGAGATCATGCAGGAGTTCTCCAGGTATTATCCTGGGCACAAAGTTTTCTTCATTTTGATATCTAGGAGAAACTCATGGCAAGACTTGGAACTGTGGTTCACCTTAGAGTTGCCCGAAACATGGAACTTACAAATGCACATGATAAAAAGTGGAATTTGAAAGTACTTAACTACTATTGCAGGGTGATATCTTGCCAGCATAGGCTAACATTTATGCAGTAAGTCGTAACTGTCAAAAAAAGGGAAATCATTCTTTACCAAGGTATAAAGGAGTTGTTCAATTTCCTTAGTTTTGCCAAAATTTTGCCCCCTTCCAATCATCAATCCCTTTGTTGGTCCTTTGCTTGATAAACATTACAAGAACTAGAAACTCCAATAATTCCAGAACTACTTAATGGGTTTTGAGTGCGAATATTTGAGGTCATTCAATCACAATAGAGCGGGATCGTACAAAGCCATTGCTCTCACACACCATTTCCTAACAGGGCACTATGATGATAAGACTAATCAAATACATTTCCTTTATGGCTCAGCTGCTCAGTCTGAAAATACTAGCCAAGATTACACAACTCAGACTGGAGGTCAATTCTTCAAATATTTCTAGTCTACAGACTCAAAGAATTAGATATCCTTACTCATGTTCTTGGGGGACTTGGGGGAGGGGCAATGGAGATGTGATAGGTAGAAGGAGGTCAAGGTGAGGGTGATAGGCCGGAGTGGGGTGGGGGCGGAGAGGTCAGGAAGAAGATTGCAGGTTAGGCTTGAACTCAGCACCGCCTTCCTAACTTGCAATCTTCTTCCTGACCTCTCCGCCCCCACCCCATCACCCTCACCTTGACCTCCTTCCACCTATCACATCTCCATCGCCCCTCCCCCAAGTCCCTCCTCCCTACTTTTTATCTTAGCCTGCTGGACACACTTTCCTCATTCCTGATGAAGGGCTTATGCCCGAAACGTCGAATTTCCTGCTCCTTGGATGCCGCCTGACCTGCTGCGCTTTTCCAGCAACACATTTTCAGCTCATGTTCTTCAAGGGAAATTTATATCCAAAGAATGATATCAGTTATGCTTATTTTCAGTACAAGTTTTTACAATAATAAATGCTCCCTCTTAGGATTACTCAGCTTCAATAAACATATAGCCAATATACAGAGATAAAATCAAGTATTTTGTTCCCCCCACCCAAGTGCACTGCAGACTTGAATATTTGATAGATAGATTGTTAAAAACTGCAGCATTAAAAACAAACAAGATCTCAAATCAGCAAAGTTATAATACAGTCTTCAACAAAATGGCTAATATTTGAAAAACTATCTCCCCAGCCCCTTGTACATTTGGGCGATTTTCATGGAACAGCAGTCAAATCCAGACACAACTAGTTCATGGATTGTGGAATATATCAGGAATTTGATATGAAAAAGATGCAATTCAAACACAAGTCTTAATCGTTTAATACTCAAAAATATAAATTAGCTTTGCATTAAATCCTGCACGTTTGAACGGAGGTGTATCTGCTCTTTTAAGTACACTCAGTCCTTCTCTGCTCCACAGTTGTGTTCAAATTGCTATTCTCAATGTAGGGAAGAGATTTTTCCCCACACAAACACAAATCCTATTCTACAGAACTATTGTCTGGACCTTGCTGTGCCACACGGATGTTAACTGGCCTGACATCACGATTATCCTGCATTTTTGCTAATCTACTCATGTGATTTTAAAAAAGGTTACTGTGATGCACATAATTCAAGCTCATAAAACATTGTGTGGCATTTAGATATGGTACTGCTTCCTCATTCCAGAGATGGGTAACTCATGCAATTTCAACACCTACATTTGCTCTTTGGAAAGGAGCAGCCTCCTGAAATTGCAGCCCATTAGCCCAATTTTTGAAGGAATTCAATACAACCTTTCACCCAGTACATGACAGAAACTGATGTTCTCCACACAACTCAACAGTATGGAAACTTCAGAGATAAGCGCGCACACTACTTTTAACTTAAGAATTCAGTTCACAAACCAGCT
Source organism: Hemiscyllium ocellatum (assembly GCF_020745735.1). Lineage (NCBI taxonomy): Eukaryota > Metazoa > Chordata > Chondrichthyes > Orectolobiformes > Hemiscylliidae > Hemiscyllium > Hemiscyllium ocellatum. The sequence goes on along the minus strand of NC_083447.1, from coordinate 5,043,791 downwards.
TTTCTGGCCACCCACATTCACCAGCTACTTAAAAGTTTTCAAGTGGTTCTTCTTTAAAACAAGAACATAAAGATCTTAAACTGGAATTCAGTATAATCAAATTCACCCACCCGTTTTTGAAAACAGATTCACAATTAGCTTGTATTTTAATGGTCGTTATTTTGTTGAATATATTTTAGCTTGTACATATAAATAATTTAATATAGCATTCAATAATACCTAACGTTTTAATAGGCTGGAATTCTGTGGTCATTTAATAAAAAGCAACAAATGTTCAAGGGGAATGGATATAAACTACACTACAGACATATCCCCCGACAATCATTCAAATCAAGTCTTGGGGAAAGTAAAGGAATGGCTTGAGCAGATTGGAGTTTGAGATCAAGACTTTTGATTAATCATATCATATCATATACTGTATATTTTGATCTGGCATTTGGAATGAAATTAACGGTTAGCAAGAAACAACAATCTATGCAATAAATATGCACTTGCAATTCCTTGCAAGGGTTTTCATAAAACTCCTACTGGAATCAATCTATGGAGGCAGTTTGTGTACCTACGCATTTGAACTCCACCCACAAGCCAAAGAATCACCTCTCTGAAAATGTGGAATCGTGTAGGTGTTTAAAAAGTCATTAAGCAAGCAAATGCATTGTTTCAGTTCTGATTCCCCCAGCAGGGCTTCTTCGCTCAGGTAAATAAAAATTTACTGAAAAAAATTTTTTTAAATCATATTAGGTATAGACAGCTAGGATCAAATGAATGGCTTGAAGCGTATAGAATGTAGGGGCATTCTAAAGAGGTAAATCAGGAAGGCAAAAAGGAGGATAAGATAATCTCATCTGCCGAGGCTAAGGATAATCCAAAAAGATTCTACACGTACATTAACGAGCAAGGGATCAACTAGAGAGAGAGTAGGTCCCCTTGAAGATTGACAAGATGGTCTTTATGTTGAAACTTAGGAGATGAGAGAGATATTACATGAATATGTCACATCAGTTTTTACTGAGGAGGAGAAAGAAATAAAGGCTGGAGAACTCAGGGAAATATTGACGCTTTGAAAACAGTTCACATTACCTTAGAGGAAATGTTGGAGGTCTTGGAAACAAAAGGTGGATACATCTCCAGGATCTGATCAAGTGTATCCCAAGACCTTGTGAGCAGGAATGGAGGAAATTGCGAGGCCCTTAGCAAATACATCTGTACCATCTATAAGCACGAGTGAGGTGCCAGAAAATTGGAGGGTGCCTAATGTTGTGCCTTTAAGCATGTGCAAGGAGAAGCCTGGAAACCGTAGACTTGAGAGTCTGACACTGGTGGTGGGTAAGTTGTTGGAGGTGATTCTGAAAGATGCATATGGAGGAAAAAGGAATGATTATGGATAGTGAGTTTATTTTGTGTGAGAGAAATCATGTCTCTTGATTGAGCTATTTAATGAAGTAACCAAAAATAATGATGATGATGCCAGAGTGGGAGATGCCGTTTTCTTGGACTTTAGTAAAATCTTCAATAAGGTTCCACATGGTAGGCTAATCAGGAAATCCGGATAAGCTTGCTGAATTGAATACAAAATTTGCTTTATAGTAGGAGACAAAGGATGATAGCGGTTAGGGGGCGAGGGTGGGGGTGTTGTTTTTCAGACTTGAGGCCTGTGACCAGCAGTGTTCCACAGGGATCAGTACTGGGTCCATTTTTGTTTGTTTGTCACTTATATATAATGATTTGGGTGGGAATACAGGAGGCATGGTTTGCAAGTTGGCGATGACATCAAAATTGGTGGCATAGTGGACAGTGAAGAAGGTAACCTAAAACTGACCCAATTAATCAAGATCTCTTTATAATGGGCTGAGGAGTGCCAGGTGGAGTTTAATTTGGATAAATGGGAGGTATTGCATTTTATTAAAATAAACAAAGACAGAACTTATACAAATAATGGCAGGGTCCTGGGTAGCGTTGTAGAACAGAGACATCTTGAGATTTAGGCCTAAGTTGTGTCACAGGTAGATAGGGTGGTTAAGGTGGCATTTAGCATGCTTGCTTTCATTGTTCAGATGTTGAGCACATGAGTTGGAACATCATAATCAGGTTTAAAAGGACATCTGTAAGGCCTCTTCTGGAGTATTGTGAACTGTTCTGATCACTTCATTTTAGGAATAGTATTATTAAACTGGAGAGAGTTCAGGAAAGATGTACCAGGATGTTGCCAGGAATGGAAGGTTTGCATTACAATAGGCTGGAAAGGCTTAGATTTCTTTCCACTGGAGTATAGGAGGTTCCATGGTGGCCTTGAGGTTGATAAAATCATGAGGGGTCATAAAGTGAATGACAAGAGTCTTTTTGCAAGGGTGGTAGGATTTAACTCCAATGGGCGTATTTTTAAAGGAATATAGAACACAGAACAGTGCAGCATAGTGCAGCCCTTCTGCCCTCAATGTTGTAGCTGCCTTTTATCCTACTAAGATCAGACTAACCTACATATCCTTCATTGTACTAACTTCCTTGTGTCTATCCAAGAGTCACTTAAATGTCCTTAATGTATCTGACTCTCCTACCACTGCCGGCAGTGCATTCCAAGCACCCACCACTCTCAGTGTAAAGAACTTACCTCTGACATCTCCCCTACACCTTCCTTCCTCCAATCACCTTAAAGTTATACCCCCTCATGATAGTTATTTCCACCCTGAGAAAAAGGCTCTGGCTATCCACTCATGCCTCCCATCACCTTGTACATCTCTATCGAGTCATCTCTCATCCTTCTTCGCTCCAGTGAGAAAAGTCCTCGCTCACTCATCTTTCTTTATAAGACATGCCCCCCCCACCAGTCCAGGCAGCATCCTGGTAAATCTCCTCTGCACCCTCTCTTTTCAATCATGAGGCAACCAGAACAGAACACAATATTTCAAGCGTGGTCTAATCAAGACTCAATAGAGTTGCAGCATAACCTTGCAACTCAAATTCAATCCCCCACTAATGAAAGTCAACGCACCATACACCTTCTTAACAATCATATCAACTTGGATGGCAACTTGGAGGGATCTTTGGACCTCGACCCCAAGTTACACTGTTCCTCCACACTGCCAAGAATCCTGCCTTTAACCATGTATTCTGCATTCAAATTTGGCCCTCCAAAGTGAATTATTTCACACTTTTCCAGGTTGAACACCATTGGCCACTTCTCAGCCCAGTTCTGCATTCTGTCAATGACTCATTACAACCTGCAACAGCCCTCCATACTATCCACAATTCCATCAAACATCCTGTCATCAGTAAATTTACTAACCCATCCTTCCACTTCCTCATCCAAGTCATTTATAAAAAATCACGAAGAGCAGAAGTCCCAGAACTGATCCCTGCAGAAGACCACTGGTGACTGAGCTCCAGGCTAAATACTTTCCATTTCCCACCACCTCTACCTTCTATGGGCCAGCCAATTCTGTACTCAGACAGTCAGGTTTTCCTGTATACCATGCCTCCTTACTTTCTGAAAGAGCCTACCATGGGGAACCTTATCAAACACCTTGCTAAAATCCATTTACAACACATCCACTGCTCTACCTTCAACGTGTTTTGTCACAAAGAATTCAATCAGGTTTGTGATGTATGACCTGCCCCTCACAAAGCCATGCTGACTATCCCAAATCAAACTATGGTTTTCCAAGTAATCATAAATCCTGTGTCACAGAATCCTCTCCATTACTTTGTCCACCACTGACCTAAGACTGACTGGTTTGTAATTCCCAGGATTATCCCTATTCCCTTTCTTGAACAAGATTTGCCACCCTCCAATCATCTGGTACTATTCCCATGGGCAGTGAGGACACAAAGATACCCTTGGATATATCCCATCTGGCCCAGGGGATTGATCGATCATTATGCTTTCCAAAATTTTCAGCACATCCTCATTCATGCTAGAACAAGTTCATGTTATATCAGCCTGTTTCATGATGTCTTCAAATGTCAAGGTCCCTCTCAGTAGTGAACACTGAAGCAAATTTTCATTTAGGACCTCCCCTACTTCCTCTGACTCCAGGTGCAAGTTCCCTCCATTATCTCTGACTGGCTCTACCCTCACTCTGGCCATCCTTTTGTTCTTCATAAGTGTAGAACGCCTTAGGGCTTTCCTTAATCCCACCCCCCAAAAGCTTTTCCGTCCCTTCCTAGTTCTCCTAAGTCCATTCTTCAGTTCCTTCCTGGCTACCTTATAACCCTTTAAAGACCTATCTGATCCTTACCACATCAACCTTAAGTAAGCTTCCTTCTTCCTCTTGACTAGATATTCCACAGCCCTTATCACCTAAGATGCTTTCAAACTACCATCCCTTCCTTGCCTCAGGGGGACAAACCTGTTCAGCAGTATCAGCAAGTGCTCCCTAAACAACCTCCACATTTCTGCCTTCCAACCTGCCCTCCATGTCTCTGTTGCTACTGGGGGGCCTGTAGAAAAGTCTGAATAAAGTGACTGCTGCTTTTCTGTTTCTGACTTCCCCCACTTACTGAATCTGTCAATCAACCCTCTTCGACGATCTTCCTTTCTGCAGTTGTGATACTATCCCTGATTAGTGAGAGAGCGTGTGAGAAGAAAGATTTTTAAAAGGACACGAAGGGCAATTTTTTTTTGTTACACAGAATGTGGTTAGTGTGCAGAAAGGAACTGCCAGAAGAAGTGGTGGATGCAGGTATAGGTACAAATGTTTGAAAGGCATTTTGATAAGGTTTGGAGGGATATGGGCCAAGTACATGCAGGTGCGACTTGAATTTGGGATAATGGTCAGAGTGGACTAGGACTAGGTGGACTCAAGAGTCAGTTTCCTCACTGTGTGACTCTATGAAACACCACGTTTTTTTAAAAAGTTCACAAACAGGAAATGTGGAAAGAGAAAAATGTTTCATGCTGATGATCGCCCTAAGTTCTCAAGAGAAAGGTCACAAATTAAGCTCTCCCCAACCATTTGGTAATTTGGTGGTTAACAATGAAGACAACTCCACTGATTGGAGAGAGAGTAATGAGAAAATTAGTGGCTCTCTAAAATAATATTGTTTTATTAAATGTCAAAAAGTTCAGTGTTGTGATAGTGGACACTGTCTTGGTCAATGCAACATGGACAGCACAATTTAATAGCGTTCAAAATGGAACAAAAATTATGATTGGTTTGAAGTTTCAGCACTCTACGCAGCTTGCAAAATAATGCCACATTCCTGATGTTCCTTTCTGCTCCCTACTTCTCCCCACCAATAACTCCACCTACCACAAATGTTCAACAGCATTAAACACATTAGAAGCTGTACCATTTGTTCTATTTTCCCCCCAATACTGGGCTCCATTTATAGAAAGATTCATTAACACTGAAGAACTAAAAACAATGAAGTCACTAAGACTGAGAGCTCACTAAATCTTGCCTCTGGCACTGTTTTAAGTAATCCGCATGGAATGAGAAAGTGGGTTTGGTTCATTCATTTGTTCCAACAACAAAAAAATGAAAATGTTTTCACAGCTTTCAGAGACATGGTAATTACTGAAGCAATCTTAAATGGAATAAAAGGGACAGCAAGATGATGTCAAGCCGATCTTCAACCAGAAACTGCCAATCGAGGAGAACACAAGGCCTTCACCTTCAGACTGGCTTTGCAATGTATAACTAATAAGCCAGTGAATTCTAAGCACACAGTGACATTTTATAAACTCAAACTCTCAATAGGTAAAGTAGGATTTAGAATATATGGCCATAAGTAACTGTCCACTAATGCACTTGAAAGGAGGAAATGTGCTGCCCATGCCTGGTCTAGTCAACATAGGACTCTCCCTACACAGCAGCATCTGGCCATTTGTGCCTTCTGAAACAGCCTAGACAACGACTCAGTCATTTAACCAATAGAACACTCACGCTTACCAAGGACTATGACTTTGGTGAGTGGGGTTACCCTGTTCACTGAAGGAAAAGCAATTAAAGAAAGGTTTTCTTCTTTGACTATCCAGTTTACCCACTACTTCCATCAAAGACCACTCCTCAAACCCGTGTCAAAACAAAGTTCTAAGTGTGTTCTAGCACTTTAAACAAAAAAAAGGCCACTTCACATCTTGGTGTTTAGACTTAGCCTCTTGCAAGAAGGTTAGCTGGAGGAATTAATACAGTACTTAGTGAGCTCTCACCCTAACAATGTTTTCTCCCACTATTCAGCATTCCTTCCAGAGAAGTGAAACATATTCCTTGGAAATTTCAGTCCGGGTGGCAGCCATCATCACATCAGACTGGCCTTAGTGCTATTTACATTGTGTGAACACATTGGAATCCTCCATCTGGTCTTTTGTATATCCAAAATGTTTTTACAACTTTTAAAAATAAAATACAATTCCCCTCAAATACAATGCGATACATGCTGAAGCCAGTCAAACTGATAATGCACTTCACATTCTAAAACAACCTTAGCTGAAAATATTTCTTCTGATCCATGCTTTAAGCAAACAATTCTAGACTTATCCCCCTTTTTACAGATTAAAAAGAAACCAACAGATGTAACTTCATCTGGTAAAACCTTGAGAGCTCATAGAATAAAATTCCATCAACATCCTCTGCTCATACAAACAGCCCTGGCTTCCCTCCTGCAATATGACTCCTACCTTCAAGCACTTTATCTTTCAACTATATATTCTCATCCAAAAGCTAAATACTTAACATTTCTGGCTTCTGCAGTAAAAGCAAATGCTGCAAATACTGAGCAGGTCAGACAGCACAGTATTTTCAGCATTTGTTCTTATAATGATTCTCTTTCCTAGTCAACCTTTAGTGCAACTTCTCCAATTTCAAATTCTTTCTAAATGGGCAGCTAGCAGTGCACAGAGTAACCAATCACAAAGACATTTGCCCATTTATAATGTTGCTGTTTGTGGGATCTTGCTGTTCACCAACTCAGTTAATGTTTCCTACATCACCTTAAAACTATACTTACAAAAAAAACCTCACTGACTGTACTAAATAATGCCAAGTTGTCTTTCCTAACACTCCATTAGTATGTAAATTTTCTTCATCACCATAACTTAATATATTGTAACTCTGATTACAATACGTACGGTTAACCTTTTTCTAAATGTGGTTCTGCTTTAAAAGACATTATGCTTTAGACTCAAAGCCTACATTATTTTGTGCTGGGTTGCTTTTCGTTTCCTTCCATTGGATCCTTTGCTTACTCCCCTAGCGAAAGCAGCAAGCAACATTAAGCGCAAGTTATTTTTTAAATTACAACCTTTGGCATAATTTAACTTTTTCATGATTAGTTGGGCTGTTCAATGCTGCGCCAGCCTCTGCAAATGATGACAGCTACACTCCCCAAGCCATTACAACCATGTTCCGTCCACTGCACTGACACACTCAAAACTCAACAACAAAAAAAAATTGGAAGAAAATAGATGCCTTGCAAATACAGATGCCAAGTCAAATGCTTAAAATGCAAAAGAACTCATTTTTTAAAAATGGAGATATGACATCCAAACAGAAAATGTAACTATTTTTCCATTTGATCAAAGCTAGGTTTCTTCTGGAGGACAAGTGGAGGCAGCAGAAAGGCTGGGTCAACCGAGGTGTCGGTGGATAACAGACATCACAACATTTACAGACAGGCTAAAGTGGATGTAAGAGAATGGTGCTACAGCGACCAGCCTGACAAAGCAATGGGAGCAGATCCTCTCGTGGTTATAGCTACAAGCAGCAACAGAACTTATGGCTAGCTCATGAGAGGGCATTGTAGGGGTTCAGCCTCACTGCTGACAGATACTGCTGAGTACTTGAAACTAAACAGGTGGTTCAGTTCATTACGTTTATTCTGACCTCGGATGTCTCCAAGAGGAAGAGTCGCCAAGTCAGGTGGACAGTCAATCACAATACTGGAATTTTAAGTTTGTCCTTTCCAACTTAATACCTTTGTGAAGCATTCCAGGATTAGGTCTCTGCAACTGGCTGATCGGGACTTCAGATGATTCAGCTATCAATGCCCGATACCTCACAGGATCCATAAATTTGTTTTCCAAGTACAAAGTACGTACGAGCAGCCACATCTTCAATTTTAAATTTCTAGTGTCCTGACACACTGCAGTTTGATAACACAACACAAATGAAAAAGAGTGGATCTTCATTTTCACTGAATAATCATACGCCACAAAAGCAAAATAAAGCTGGATGAAAAGTAAGGAGGCGTGAGGCAATTTGAGCAAACATTTAAATAATTAATATGACAAGCACACGTTCATAAAAAGCAAAAACCAAATGCAATTGCCAATCCAATAACAGTGAAAACTGAGGACAATGCAAGGATTAAATAAAACTAAAACACACTAATTTTACAGGCATATTATTTAACAGAATAAAAATAGCTAATTTAAGGAAAAGATGCCCATTTTTCAATATTTCGTGCCACAGATGAATCCTGTTACAGAGCAGGCTAAAAATAATGCTTCATAATTGTATTAATTGGAATATGTCAACTGTAATCAGTCAGTAATCCTATATTGTCATGATCCTGAAAAAAATGCTTCCAGGTGTCATTTTAAGTTGGGGTGCTGTCAAGATAAGTGCACATTAAACATCACACGAGGTGCTAATTCTTGCAAACTAAATATAGGTTTGTTCTTGTGAAAGGCTTACAAGGTACTCCGTTAATCCCAGCTACAAGCTTCATTTTACAAACACCTAACATATCATCAGTAAACACCAAGCCATCAAGGCGCCAGAAACTCTGGGTTGCCAAGAAAAACAATTTTTGAAATTCTACACTGAACACCACAAAAAGACACCTTTAAACCAGTTTAGAATCTATATAAAAACTTGTTCATGAAAGGGCAGACACTCCAATGGACTTTCAAACCATAGGTGACAGTACACTAAGTAGTTACAGTTTACTGTAAAGCTGTTGGGGATTTGACAGGCACTACGCACACAAAGTGCAAGTTGATGGCTTTGTTCTGTCCTCAATGATACAAGTTCCAATCTTGTTTATCAATTTGCTAATATGCACTTATTTCTGTTATTTTTCTATTCACACAAAGCAATGCTTTCTAGTGAAGGTCACATGCATTTTAAATTCCACAAAGCTATCACTATTTGGAGCAACTATGCCAGAAGGACAAGTGATCAGATTCATTATTAACCCACAGGTTCTCTATTTGTGGCATATCAAAGACAAAATAAAAGCAAAATTAGAGACAAGGTGCTCATTCGAAGGGGCAGTATGAACATTAATTACGGTTACTTTGTAATTTTTAAGTTACTCCAAACACTGCAGTGTGTGCCAATTGCCAACAATTAAGAGTTTACAAAGCCAGCTACAAACAAAATTAAACTTCATGACAAATGTTTAAAAAAAAAGTTCTCAAATCTCTGGCTGTTACAAATCTTAGTGGGTTCACTTGCTATTTTCAATTTGTCAAGAAACAAACATTGAAAACCAGCACTGCTAACAACCTAGCACGTATTCATTATTCAGTTATTGATTCTACCTTAGTGGTTTCAACTGCAAAGAACTGAGATTAAGTTAATTGCAGAAAAGTCAGAAGAAAGGAAGGGGAAAAGGCAGCCAAAAAAAAAATAAAACTTCACTTAAGCCTTGCTTTGCTAAATCTAAAGAATGAGACCTTGGCACCACCACTGCCATTTGACAAAAGGATTAAAAATGATAATTTATTACTAAAAGCAATGATCCAATTTAGAAACCATACACTAGCTCTTGTACATAGAGCAAGTTACTATGGCACCCCAAAACTGCTGAGAGTCATGCTTTGTGCTCAGTTGGTTTACGCTAATTGAAGTGTCTTCCTTTCACTACTATCTTGCAAAGATTTGGTGCAGTGCACTTTACAAAGTAGATATAAATTATGTTTTGTTATTTATATGCAGCAAGAGGAGATTTAAAAAGACTGCAGTTTGATCAATATGTTTAATACTTTTCTAATATACCTGCCAAAAGAACAATCACAACAGGAAATAGTCCGATACTTTAATTAAGGATATTGTGCCTGCAATCATGAGCAATACTGACTTGGGTAGGGGGAGACAGAACAAGACAGAGAGCTGGAGAATGAATAGAAAAGAAATCTTGCTAGTTTTTGGTTGAACTATGGTTTAAATAAAGAGCCATTTCCCCAACCCCCCTCTCAAGGGTCTACCAAGAAAAACGAAGTTAAAAATCACAACACCAGGTTATAGTCCAATACGTTTAATTGGAAGCTCTAGCTTTCACAGCACTGCTCCTTCATCAGGTGGTCCTTCATTCCCACCTGATCAAGGAGTGGTGCTCCGAAAGCTAGTGCTTCCAACTAAACCAGTTGGACTATAACCTGGAGTAGTGTGATTTTTAACTTTACAAATCTAGATTTTTAAGAATCGAATTTAAATTTCTCTGATTGCCAAGGTGAGATTTGAATTCTCATCCCCAGAGTTTTAGGGCTACGCCAGAAATATTACAATCTCATTGTCCCCATCAGCATCTGACCCTAACAAAACTCTCGTACCACTCAAGGCAGCAAGAAAATAGGAAGGCAACAGTATTATTTATGCAGGAGGCAAAGGATCAGCTTCCCGACAGTGGGAGTAAAGTCGGAATTTACGGTTGAGGCATTTTGAGCTTTCCAGCAGCCAGTGGTAAGAACTCGTTTTATAATGCATTAGCAAGATTCACAGACTTATTGTGGCATTGTTTCACCATGTTAAATGAGGTCTTTGTCATTAGCTCTGTGACAAACAAGAAACATGAACCTTCAGAGTCATGATGGGTCAAAGGCAGTGTTTTTTATGTTTGTTCATTTGTGGGATGAGGGCTTCACTGGCTGGGCCAGCATTTTATTGCCTGTCCTTAGTTACCCTTGAGAAAGGAGTGATGGGCTCCTTTCTTGAACTGCTACAGTCCACTTGCTGTGGGGAGGGGATTCTGACACGGCAACACTGAAGGAAAAGGCAATATCCTTCCAAATCAGGATGGCAAGTGGCTTGAAGTTGGTGGTTTTCCCATATCTCATACAGTCATAGAGATGTACAGCACGGAAACAGACCCTTCGGTCCAACTCGGCAATGCTGACCAGATATCCTCAACTAATCCAGTCCACGTGCCAGCACCCGGCCCATATCCCTCCAAACCCTTCCTATTATATACCCATCCAGATGTCTTTTAAATGTTGTAATTGTACCAGCCTCCACCACTTCCTCTGGCAGCTCACTCCATATACACACCACCCTCTGCGTGAAACATTTGTCCTTTAGATCACTTTTATCCCTCCCCTCTCACCCTAATCCTATGGTCTCTAGTTCTGGACTGCCCCACCCCAGGGAAAAGACTTTGTCTATTTACCCAATCTATGCCCTTCATGATTTGGAGATGCCGGTGTTGGACTGGGGTGTACAAAATTAAAAATCACAACACCAGGTTATAGTCCAACAGGTTTAATTGGAAACACACTAGCTTTCGGAGCGCTGCTCTTTCATCAGATGGTTGTGGAGGCTGCAATTGTAAGGCAAAGAATTTATAGCAAAAATTTACAGTGTGATGTAACTGAAATTATACATTAAAAAATTTCAGGCTTTGTTGAAGGCATCTTAAAACTATTGCACAGGGGATCCCCAGCTTCTGTTGCGACACTACGGAGTTCTTACAGAAACTTAGCACCCACAGACAAGTCAAACCGGGAACATTCCTCGTCACAATGGATGTTTCCGCACTCTACACCAGCATCCCCCACAATGAAGGCATCGTGGCAACAGCCTCAGTACTCAACACCAACAACTGCCAGTCTCCAAGCACCATCCTACAGCTCATCCACTTTATCCTCGATCACACCGTCTTCACCTTTGACAACCAGTTCTTCATCCAGACACTCGGAACAGCCATGGGGACCAAATTTGCACCCCAATATGCCAACATTTTTATGCACAGGTTCAAACAAGATTTCTTCTCTATGCAGGATCTCCAACCAACATTGTACACCAGGTACATTGACGACATTTTCTTCCACTGGACCCATGGCGAGGAGTCTCTGATAAAACTACACAGTGATATCAACAAGTTTCATCCCACCAAACTCACCATGAACTATTCTCAACTATCTGTCTCATTCTTGGACACATGCATCTCCATCAAGGATGGACATCTCAGCACCACATTCTACCGCAAACCCGCAGACAACCTCACAATGCTACACTTCTCCAGCTTCCACCCGAAACATATTAAAGCAGCCATCCCCTACGGACAAGCCCTACGCATACACCAAATCTGCTCAGATGAGGAGGAACATGACGGACACCTGGAAGTACTCAAGGATGCCCTCATAAAAACGGGGTACGATGCTCAACTCATTGACTGCCAGTTCCGACGTGCCACAGCAAGGAACCGTAATGACCTCCTCAGGAAACAGACATGGGCTGCAACTGACAGGGTACCCTTCATTGTTCAGTATTTCCCAGGAGCTGAAAACTACGCCATGTTCTTCATAACCTGCAACACATTATCAAATGAGGACGAGCATCTCGCCAAGACCTTCCTCACACCTCCACTGCTCGCCCTTAAACAATTGCCAAACCTCAAACAGAGGTCAGCTTGCTACGAACTATCAGGACAACTCCATACAACCCTGTCACGATAGGCGCTGCAAGAAGTGTCAGTGTGGGGATGTGGATACCACCATTACACATGGGGACACCTCTCACCATGTACGTGGCAGGTACTCATGTGACTCAGCCAACATTGTCTTATCTTATATGTTGCAGGCAAGGATGCCCGGAGGCATGGTACATTGGGGAAACCAAGCAAAGGCTACAGCAACGGATGAGTGGGCACCGTACAACAACAGTTGGGGAACACTTCAACGATCCAGGACATTCAACCTCGGACATTTGGGTGACCATCCTCCAAGGCGGACTTCAGGACAGGCAGCAGTGAAAAGTGGCTGAGCAGAGGCTGATAGCTAAGTTCCATACCCATAGGGAGAGCCTCAACTGGGACCTTGGGTTCATGTCACATTAAAGGTGACCACCGTTGTACTACACACACATATCCTCTCAGGAAACTTAGATCACTTTACACTCTCACTCTCACTCTCACTCTCACTCTCACTCTCACTCTCACTCTCACTCTCACTCTCACTCTCACTCTCACTCTCACTCTCACTCTCACTCTCACTCTCACTCTCACTCTCACTCTCACTCTCTCACTCAACCCCCCAACCCAGACACATACATACATATATTTTGTGGGGTGAATTTGTACTTGCAGAGTTACATTGTACTCTGCTCAAAAACTGGATGAATTCATGTAAAACTCTTCTCACTTTTTAGATTAAAATCAATCTAAACATCATGGCATAGCCAGAGAACACAGGGGGCTAACACCTTCAACATATTGTCTAGTTAACACCAATTGTTACAGTTAAGCTGAGAATGGTCTTTTTAAAAAAACGTTTTGTGATTTACACATGAACGAAGTGAAACTATCATGGCATTCGAACAAATTAAAGACTCAACAGACAATCAACGTATATTTCAATGTATAATTTCAGTTACATCACACTGTAAATTTTTGCTATAAATTCTGTGCCTTACAATTGTGGCCTCCACAACCACCTGATGAAGGAGCAGCGCTCCGAAAGCTAGTGTGCTTCCAATTAAACCTGTTGGACTATAACATGGTGTTGAGATATTTAACGATGCCTTTCATGATTTTATAAACCTCTATAAAGGTCACCCCTCAGCCTCCAGGGAAAACAGTCCCAGCTTATTCAACCTCTCCCTCTAGCTTAAATCCTCCAACCCTGGCAACATCCTTGTAAACCTTTACTGAACCCTTTCAAGTTTCACAACATCAATGTGATAGGAAGGAGACCAGAACTGCACACAATATTCCAACAGTGGCCTAACCTACACTGGCTGCTATCTTTCAGATATAAGATTAAATAGAAGACTCATCGGCCAGATTGTGGATAGAGGTCCCACCACACAATTTGACAAGCAAAAAGGAGTTGCCCTCATGCTCTCAAACATGTCGTCATCCTGCATAATCAATTTAAACAATTTAACAGAACTTTTGCCTGATGGTTGAAGAAGGAGTATTACGATGTGCAGTTTCACAGCCATCCTAAAGATTTAAAAAAATCAGAAACTGACTGGTGTTTCCTTTAGAATCAAACTCTCACCTGTACAGAGACAGCTAAAAATAACTTCAGTCACAAGTAAGTTTGCAGTGTTATACTTTGGAAACGCAGTCCATTTACACAAAACCACCTGCAAGAGAAGAGCAATTGGATTAACTAAATCACTCTGAGTACACACAATGGGCTGAATAATACAGCACAGAGAAAGCCAGGCTGGACTATTTTTTTCTTAAATCTGCTTGTCTACGTTAAGGCATGCCTCAGAAGCAGGTAGTATTTGAACCCAGATCTTCTGGCCTGGAGGGACAGACATTTCCACTGAGTGACAACAGAAAACCATTCTATGATCCAAAAACAACCATCCAACAAAATGACCAGATAAGGTCTGTTATAAAAATTTACATTAAATAATTATTATTCTATACACCACAGGAACTTTCATGTCCACCTGAGGGAGCATGCAGTGCTTCAATTTCACGTAAAATCCGAAACTAAATGACAAAAATATAAACATTTGTCACTTTGTTTAGGGATGATAATTAGGGAAGCTACAGTCAAAACTTTAAAATAGTTGGCAGGTACAACACCATTAACAGAATGCATTTCTCTTAAATACTGCATTTTCAGTCAAGCTGTATGCTGATGTTTCAGCACAAAATGCTGTTAATTCCCATGAGTACTCTTAAAATCATACCAAGCTTAATTTTATAAATGCCAGTCTCAATATTGCAGTTTTGTTTTAAATAAGCATCATAGAGAAATAGCAAAGTTAAACATCAGCCACAAGGAGAAAACAGGCAGGGAATCCTAAATTTATCTAGGGGACTGCCAGCTGGAGACTGGAACTGAGATCACTTAAGAATCATAGGAAAGAATTAATGTGAAGCAGGAGGCCTGCGGAGAATCAGAATCTCTTCTTTAGTCAGGGAGTGGTGTATCTGTGGAATTCATTGCCACAGAAAGCTATGGAGGATAGGTTACTGAGTATATTTAAAAGAGAGAGAGAGATAAACTCTCGATTGCCAAGGGGATCAAAGGTTATAGGGAAAAAGTGAGAAAAAGGTTTTTCAATCCCAATCAGCCACGATTGAATGGCACAGCAGATTTAATGGGCCGAATGGTGTTCTTTCTGCTCCCATGTCTTATGGATTTCATACTCTAAAAATTGAGATGGAAGATAAAAATGTACACATTGTAGAACAGCACATTTGGGATTAGGAAGAACAAAAATAACTTAAAACAGTAATAATAAATGTCAAAATAGAGACAAGAAAAGAAGTTTCCCAAGTTAGACTTTCTAACTTTGGCCAAGGACAGGGATTACCATCTTGTATCTTATTGCGATTTTTGAGAAGTTTTGTAGCTCAGGTTGCAAGTTTGCTCAGTGAGCTGGTAGGTTTATTCTCAGACATTTCATCATCATGCTAGGTAACATCATCAGTGAGCCTCCAGTGAGGTGCTGGTATTCTGTCCCACATTCTATTCGTGTGCCTTGGTCTGTTAATGTGGGTGATATTATTTCCAGTTCTTTTTCTCAGACATTGGCAAATGAGTCCAAATCGATGTGTTTGTTGAGAGAGTTCTGGCTTGAATTCCAAGCCTCTAGGAATTCCCGTGCGTGTGTCTCTGTTTAGCCTGTTCTAGAACGGATGTTTTGTCCCAGTCAAGAGTGCCCTTCTTCATCTATACGTAAGGATACTTGTGGTAGTGGGTCACATCTTTTGGTGGCTAGTTAGTGTTCATGTATCCTGGTGGCTAGTTTTCGGTCTGTCTGTCCGGTGTAGTGTTTGTTACAGTCCTTGCAAGGTATTTTGGAAATGACATTAGTTTTGCTGGTTTTTGGTACAGGGTCCTTTAGGTTCATCACTAGCTGTTTCAGTACGTTGGTAGGTTTGCAGGCTACCATAATGCACAAATGATCCAACCCCAACTGCTTCCCACATTGGAGGTGCTGAACAATAGCAAATGGTTTAGAGTAGCAGTTGTAATCTGAAAAATAAAATAATGGCCCTCCCCTCCCACCTGGCTGAAGAGTTTTGTTTTAGTTTGAATCACTCTTAATTCCCTGTTTACTGGCATGGGTTTTCCTAGATTATTTGATGAGAATCGGATCTGAAAATAGCATTAATGCCTCACAAGGACTTGCAACGCAACCGCCATTTAAAATATTTAAAGTAATATCTGCTATTGCCATTTAGTAGCTGATTAATTTTTAAACAACTGTAAACCCTCAGAGTCAGAGTATGGCTTGTAGTTCAAACGCAATTTAATTGTGGTTTCACGGGTTTCTGCTTCATACTAATGAGATAATCAGGAGAAGGGGAAAAAAAAGGAATGATCCGAAAAAATGATTCCAAAACTATTTGCATATTGGTGCTCGCGACCAGTGAGCAATTAGGAATCAGTCAAAAAAATTTAACTGATTGCTAGTCGGACAGCCCAGGTCTGAATCTTAAACTTGACTGGGTGAGTGAAATGATGTTCTAACCTGTTCATCAGCTAAGAAAATTCCACAAACAGCTGAACACTATACCTTAGGTGATTAAAGAAAGTCTGACTTAATTTCTCTCTCCACAGACAATTCCTAACCTGTTCAATTTCCCTAACATCACAGTTGCTTGGAATCTCAACTAAAAACAAATTTCCTGCTTTTTTTTATTTTGTATCTTTTTTGTAATTAAATTTACACTGTTTAGAAAGTTTTCACTTTAAGACATAACAGTTTATATCCAGAGTTAGAGGTATGTATCTGCTCAATTGGTGACCAGCCTGGATGGAGACCTCAGTCATACACTCAGATCCTGCGTGGACCAGGTGGCGGGAGCACTCACAGACTAGAGGTTCCTATCCGTTTCGAGAAGACCACTATCACCCCAGTGCCAAAGACAAATCAGGCAGTGAGCCTTAATGACTACTACCCAGTGGTTCGGACATCCATCATTATGAAGTGTTTCAAGAGAATGGTCATGGCACACATCAACTCTAGCCTTCCAGATTGCCGTGAACCACTACAATTCCCCGACTGTCCCAAAAATTCACATCAGATGTTATCTTGCTGACCCTACACTCATCCCTGGGTCATCTGGATAAAAAGGACACCTACATCAGACTGTGTTTTTTTGAAACTGACTTAAGCTCCACCTTCAATACCATGGTTCCAACAAAATTCATCTCTAAACCCCAAGACCTAGGACTTTATCTCCCCCTCTCTGCAACTGAATCAACTTCCTGACCCACAGGCCACAGTCAGTAAGCGTAGGCAACATTTCCTTCACAATAATCCTCAACATCACGAAGCTACATACTCAGTCCCTTACACACTCACAACTCAGCAGGCCAAATTCAGCTTGAACTTCATTTACAAGTTTGCTGATGACACCGATGTAGTGAGTCGGATCTCAAACAAAGGCAAGACAAAGTACAGGAAAGAGACAGATAACTTGGTGGCATGATGTAAAGATAACAATTTTCTCCCTCTGTCAGCAAAACAAAGGAGCTAGTCATTGACTTCAGGAAGTGGAATGGAAGACAGACCGGTCATCAATGGTGTTGAGGTGGACATGTTGGAGTGCTTCAGCCTTCTTGGAGTAAATATCACTGGTATCCTGGACCAGCCACACCAATGCTACGATCAACAAATCATAGCAATGCCTCAACATTTTCAGGAGGCTAAGAAAATTCAACACATCCACAAGGACTCTTACTCATTTTTATAGATGCACCATAGAAAGCAACCTATCTAAATGCATCATGGCTTGGTATGGCAACTGCTTGGCCCAAGACTGCAAGAAAATACCGAAGGTTGTGACACAGCCCAACCCATTTTGCAACCGGCCTTTCATGCACTGACTCCATTTATGCTGCCTCAGGAAAGGAGCCAACATAATCAAAGACTTTCCTCTCAACCACTCCAGTTATACACTCTTTCACAGGGCAGAAGACAGGAAAATTTGAAAACAGATTCAAGAACAGCTTTTTCCTTGTTGGCAAACTTTTGAACAAACCTCTCATAGTAGAGATAATCTTTCTCTGCAACTGGAGCACTACATTCTGCTCTATTACCCTGGTGCACTTATCTAAGGTATGATTTGCCAGGATAGCATGCAAAACAATACTTTTCATTGCATATATGACAATAATAAATTAAATCAATTTTGTTCATTTTGAACTAATACTACATTGCATGATGGACTGGAGAGAATAAAAGAGAATTAGGGAACTGCACAGTTTAAATACAATCCATACAAGGTTTGCAATTACATACAGTTCTGAGTAGGAGTCTAGTATGACTCAAGAGAATAATAACTTTCTTCCTCCAGTTACTGGCTGACCTGCCAAGTTTAGACCTCCAGCATTTCGTTTTAATTTCAGATTGCCAACATCTGTAGCATTCTGCTTTTAATTTCAGTCATTTAGCACCTTTTTTCTAAAAACACTCAATGTCTTAAAGTTCTTGCTTGTTCTAAGATACTGCTCTCTCATATGTCTCTCACATTGTGCTCACTCCAAATCTAATGTCACCAAAACTAAAGAAAAACAAAGAAAAGGATACCGGGAGAAAAAAAATTGTGAAAAGGGGTCACTGGATCCAAAACATTGACTCTTACACTCTACAAATGCTGCCAGATCAGAGAAGCTTCTCTAGCAATTGGATTTTGTTTCACCATAACTGTTGCCCTTGTTCTAACTTGCAGAATCGGATTCTGCATGAATCAATGTAAAATCAGCATTGGTATTTTCAAATCCCTCCAAATTGCCATAAAAGAGAGTCATTCACCTGACAACCAAGACAACTGCATTACTCCAATTCTAACTCTCCGATTTTAATTATTCCAAAATTACATTCAATTAAAAAAAGCCTGAGGCTCTGGATATTTCAGATCCAAAGAGTGTGTCGGCCACAGACACACACCGCCCCCTCTTAAAATGGGGTGAGGGGGTGTTTAAGTTAGTTGGCAAAAAGTTTGCAAATGTGAGCTTGTTCATTTTGGATTACAGAACAAAATAACAGCATATTGTTTGAATAAAGAAAAACCGCAGAAGCTGCAACACAAAAGAAACTTGGGGATACTTACAGACAAAACACAAAGCTAGCACACAGATGCAGCAGGTAATCAGGAAGGCTCATGGAATGTTAGCTCTTAATGCAGGGGGGTTGAGATATAAAAGTAGGGATGTCTTATTACAGCTGCACCAATTGCTGATGAGACCACATCTGGAGTGTTGACAGCAGCTTTGGTTCCCCTTATTTAAGGAAAGACATGATTTCATTCAAGGCAGTTCAGAGAAGGGTCACTAGGATGATCTCTAGTACGCAATGGTCTTATGAGGAAAGGCTAAACGGGAGTTTAGAAGGATGAAGAGTGATCTCATGGAAACAAAGCATTCTTAAGGAGTTTGACAGGGTAAATGCAGAGAAGGTGATGTTTCCCCGCGTGTGTGTCTGGGAACAGACAGCATAGTCTCAGAATAAAGGAGCGCCAATTTAAGACCGAGATGAAAAGGAACCTTTTTTTCCTCAGAAGGGTAAGATTATTTGGAAAACTTTCCTTCAGAGAGCTGTGGGGGCACAGTTGTCATATATACTTAAGAAGGAGATAGACAAGATTCTTGATCAGTAGCGGAAATCAAGGGTTTCAGGGAATGGACAGGAAAGTGGACATGAAACATTTTAGATCAGCTGCGATCCGATTGGATGGTGGAGCAGACTTGGAGGGGGCCAAATGGTCTACTCCTGTTCCTATACTTATGGTCATGTAGACTTGTACTGCATCTTTATCCTCAAAGCACAGCATTTTATAAACTTTTCTTCAATTGATTTACTTGTCTAAATATTGACAATGATGAGTCAAGCATTACTCCCACATTCTTTCTCCTAGTTAATGTGCTCAGCATAGGATTTAATTTAGAGCCGTGAACTGCACGGTTGGAGGAAATGTCATCTTTCAGATGTGCCTCTAAGCATGGCTTTATCTGTCTTCTCAGGTAGAAGTGCAAATTATCACAGCACTAAATTGTGAGAAAGTCACGAGCTCTTACACCCTGGTTAATTTTTATTCTTCAAATACTAAAACAAATGTGCTCATTATTTTATTGCTGTTTTGTGTGGGCTTGCTGTACACAAAACAATGTGCTTCTTACATTCCAATGTTGACTAGACCTCCAAACAATAGCACCGTAACATGGTAAAACATTCTGAACTCATTGCAATCATGAGATAATACATAATGCAAGGTCTTACCTCAATTTTTAATAAAACCATTATACATATTTCGATTGTGTTTTTTCTGTTTTACTTCACGACAACTAGAAAACAAGGTAAGTCTCTAATTCTCAACAGCAGAATTAAATCAGTGGACAGAAACTGCAAGAACTCGAGTAATCAAACACCTCAAAACAGCATATTAATTATTGATATACATTAGGTGACAGCTGAGAAGTAGAGAGAACTGGTGAGGGATAAAGAAGTTGGTGTATGTCCCCACTTAGTGCTCTCCAGCAAATTCTGTTACACACTCTGAAGGAGCATCCATGAAATGACCAATTACTAGCAAGGATCAAAACATTCCCACACTTCTCCCTTTAAATTAACTGTCAAAAGAAAGAGGAAATGGGGGAGGACACCCTATTGTTCAAACATTCCCCATGAAATAACAGCAATGATATAACCCAATAACTTCATCCACAATGAAAACCAGATGGGTTCATTTCCCCACAACCATAGAGTAATCTTATTACAATTGCCTTCATTGCTACCTGATTGCGCATTGTTTGGGAGAAGGGAGTGCATCTCTAGCACACTGGAGTAAATAGTACACAATTTTTTTAAAAAAGTGATTAGGCTCTATGATAATGCTCCATAGACCATAAGACATAGGAGTGGAAGTAAGGCCATTCGGCCCATCGAGTCCACTCCGCCATTCAATCATGGCTGATGGGCATTTCAAATCCACTTACCTGCGTTCTCCCCGTAGCCCTTAATTTCCCGAGACATCAAGAATCTATCAATCTCTGCCTTGAAGACATTTAGCGTCCCGGCCTCCACTTCACTCCGTGGCAATGAATTCCACAGGCCCACCACTCTCTGGCTGAAAAAATGTCTCCGCATTTCTGTTCTGAATTGACCCCCTCTAATTTTAAGGCTGTGCCCATGGGTCCTAGTCTCCTTGCCTAATAGAAACAATTTCCTAGCGTCCACCCTTTCCAAGCCATGTATTATCTTGTACGTCTCTATTAAGTCTCCCCTTAATCTTCTAAACTCCAATGAATACAATCCCAGGATCCTCAGCCGTTCCTTATATGCTAGACCAACCATTCCAGGGTTCATCCGTGTGAATCTCCGCTGGACACGTTCCAGTGCCAGTATGTCCTTCCTGAGGTGTGGGGACCAAAACTGGACACAGTACTCCAAATGGGGCCTAACCAGAGCTTTATAAAGTCTCAGTAGCACATCTCTGCTTTTATATTCCAACCCTCTTGAGATAAGTAAGTAAAAAATGAGGTCTGCAGATGCTGGAGATCACAGCTGAAAATGTGTTGCTGGTCAAAGCACAGCAGGTCAGGCAGCATCTCAAGAATAGGGAATTCGACGTTTCGAGCATAAGCCCTTCATCAGGAATCCAGATAAGTGACAACATTGCATTCGCTTTCTTAATCACGGACTCAACCTGCATGTTTACCTTTAGAGAATCTTCGACTAGCACTCCCAGATCCCTTTGTACTTAGACGACGACTAGCTGGGTAGCATTTTTGCTAGCCAGTACCAACAACAGTGCAAATGGCCTCCTTCTGCACAGTAAAATTCTATGACTCTAGAACATTCTATGAACTAAATCATGTACCAATACTTGTCCATAGAAACATTCTCAGTGAACACCTAAAACGTTACCTTCAGTGAAGTATCAATGTCTTCAGATTAGGTGGAGCAGTATAGTCAAAAGAACAATGAACAAGTTCATAAGACGTTCCAGATGACAGAAATGGAGCACACAGTATCAAGTTTTCCACAATCAACACTCAGCCTTTACAAGAATACTTTGGCACATACTGAAAAGCAAAGTAATCACCTCCCTCTCACCAAGACATTAATAGCATCATTTCAGAAACCATAAAAAAGTTGGTTTCAAAAACAACTTTCACAAGTGCAGTTAGCCCCACTATATATCCACCCAAACACTATATTTTTAAGTCAGCACAAAAAGAAAACTCAATTAAATGCAATGTAAAATATGGGGTGCAACTCATGGAACCAAGGCCATTGCAGAGCGAGAGTGTCACAGTTTCATTCATGTCAAAATGCAAGGAACAGGAAGATATCCAATTCAACCCCAAATTTTTGGACAATCTTCAAATTGTTAAAGTCACACATTAAATTGTTTGTCTTTTATTTTTAGTCCTTCTTACACCTTTGCAAGAGATTTGCACAAGCTACACCCAACTCTGGCAAACCTTGCCTTCAGCCTTTTTCCTTCAAGAGACGGGCTCTAAGTAGGCTGGACTTCGGGACGAAAATGTTTCATCCTGCGCAAAACTGCCACCTCTGCAGGGCTCCTGTCACAATTTGCCAGCTACCTACTTGCCTTTGCAGAAGACTGATGAGTGACAAAAGCGAACCAATGTTACTCAACTCCCACACCAACACCTACAGTACTTAATCTAAGACAAATACTGTGTTATGACATCCTTGGATTCAATTTATTTCCCCAGCTTCTCTATTTAACTGACATTGGATGACCCCCCACAGACTGCTTGATCATTACACAAATTGAGTTGAATAGCATAAGTGATGACTATTAAAACATTGGAAGTTGAAGAATAGATTAGATTACCCTTTGGCCCAATCAGTCCACACCAACCCTCCAAAGAGTAAGCCAACCAGACTCATTTCCCTCTGACTAATACACCTAACACTATGAGCAATTTAACATGGCCAATTCACCTGACCTGCACATCTTTGGACTGTGGGAGGAAACCGGAGCACCCGGAGGAAACCCACACAGACAAAGGGAGAATGTGCAAACTCCACAGAGACAGTTGCCCAAGGCTGGAATCGAACCTGGGACCCTGGTGCTGTGAGGCAGCCGTGCTAACCACTGAGCCACCATGCCGTCCAGAAACAAACAAAAATTTTCGAAGAAGATACTGAGACTGCACTTAGTACTAACTTAACTGTTACATGGCACCCAAAGATTGGAGTAACATTTTTAAAACTATCCATAGATCAACAAAAACATAATTTCAAATTATTCAGTCATTGTTAAGTTCAACATTTTAACAATCCTTGGACATGCACTCAAACATGCCAACATGCTCCCAGATCAGTTTAGTAACAAATCTGGAACCTACAATTTCATTTTCCTTTTATCAGCAAATGTTCATGAACCACCCAGAACTTCAGAGGAAATGCCACAAATCTTTGTTGCAATGATTATAAATGGGAGAACAAGTACGAGACAGATTTTAAAAATGCATGCATTTCAAATCCAAACCTCTTATCTTCCTAGATGCTTCCTGACCAACTGAACATTTCCAATATTTTCTGCGGAGGCTTCAGATTTTCAGCGCCGGCACTATTTTATCTTTTGTACAAACTAGAAATAGTCTTACTAGCTATATAAACAATGATACTTTATTTCAGTTTTGTTTGATTTTGCTTTTATTCTCTCCCTCAAAAATATATTTGTTCATAAAATTTGTAAGTGTATTAAGAAACCACATTACAGAAAGTATAATAAAAATCAACTAAATCACCTTGCAGTACCTTCCACTCTCGGGTCTTTAATATTCTTGATATTCACAATGTATATTCTTGTTGAGACATAGCCAAAAGATGTTTCATACAGTTTCCAGCCCTTCGTGTACCAAAGTCTGAAGTCCTTAAAACAATCGTTCTCTATTGTACCATAACAGTAACTCAGCATATAGTCCTGAATCTTGGAATGTGTCAGGCTGCAACACTTGGTCAAGAACAATTCTTTGCAGTAGAGAACCAGAAGGTTTTGGGTAGATTAAGGTACATCTTTCATGTCTTACAGCATCCTCAATATTTGTCTGTCTGCATCTCTGGAAACAGCCCACAGAACAGAGTCCTGCATCATACAGCTGCTCAGGTAAACTTCAAAAGCCATCTTCCTGGACTCACTTTGAAAAGGCACATTCTACATGGCAGGTGGACAAAAATAAAATCTCTGCCCAAGCACAACTAGAGGGTAGTGTTCCGAGGGAGCAAGAGTCCAAACGTGCAAGAATCACGCAGAAGGTTGCTCTTAGCATCATCCAAGCTTCTTCTTGGTGCTTACTAGAAAGTTCTGGTAATGAGTCATCTGCCAGATAACCTCAAAGATTACTCGAGAACCACCCTATAGGATCCATCATCCTCTTTTCCCACGCCCTCTGGGACAATAGATGAAGGCCAACAATGGACTGGTAATCAAGAGACATTTTGCAGCAGAAACTTCAGAGGAACAAGGATACAGCACAGTCATACTTTTGTGCTGTCCATGGCAATGCGACCGGAACCCCTGGGACAGGTAGAATCTCACAGTGACACTTCTTGTGTGCAGCAACATCAAGTTGTGTGTAGAGTCCTTGTATGCAAACATAAAGTAGCAACCAGAATGACAGGAACACGAAGTCTGTGTTCCTATGAGCAGTACATTTTCAACTTCAGATAAAGCAGAAAGTCCCTTGGGTGATGGCCAAAGTGCAGGAGTGAGGAATGGGCCAGACTTGTGCCATATAACACACTAAAAGGAGCACTTGCACAAACCCATTTTTTTTGCTTTCCAATAGGTAGTCATTCCTTCCAGTTTGGAAGCACATGCCCCAGCCCCTCAAATCACATTCCCAACACAGTCAGGTTGTCTGATCGGACACTGAAGGGACAGACCATCAGGTGAACAAAACTCCGATCTAGTAGCATCTGTGGGGAAGGAATCAGAGTTAATGTTTAGTCCAAAATTTCTTTGGCACTCTATACGGAGTATTTCTCTACAGAGATGCTGCCAGACATGCTGGGTTTGTCCAAAACTTTCTCTTTTTATATCAGAATTTCCAGAATCCACAGGAAGAATCAGTCAGCCCATTTTCCAAAGATCAGAACTTCATTCTACAATTTACCTTAGCTCCCAAGACAAGTTGGTCATGCTGCCTAGGCTGAATGCGGAGACAGATTTACAATGTTAGAAATTCACTCAACATCAGAATTTTCTCATCCTTGCAACCTGAAGAGTGCAGGCTTCACAGGAGTGAGTTAATGTTTAACAGTCTGCTCATTTTTAGCCTTCCTTTTGTCCCTCCCTATGCCATTCTTTGCACCATTCAGCACAATGAAATGCTTGGTCAGTGGAGGGTTGAAGGTCAAGTTGGTAGCAGTCACACTGACATGCTTTTACTTGGTTGTCCCTGTAGCAATGTCTTCTCTAAAAGACCTGCCCACTACACAAGTTAATCAGTCTTAACACTGTCTGTAATTCTTTGTCAGATGACCTTCCTACTTGCAGTTGTGAGAGATGGTAGTACTGGTTTTAATCACAGTTTGAAAGCTAATTGATTTGAAAAGAATAACTATCAGTCATTTGCTTTGCAGAGGCAATGCAAATTATAAATCTTAGGGGAAAAAAAACAAACTAAGTATGTCAACAATATTACCCAAGAAGTACATGTAGATTTGACAAGTAAAAAGCCAATGAGCAAAATTGTCCAGTACAGATTTAATAGAATGTATTTTGCTACAAAGGTAACTAAGATTGTTACAGCCAACATTTCAGTTGCTATATTGTCTTGAGTAATCTATTTGCCAGTTAACGTCGAAACAAGACCTGCAATAGCATTATTCAGCCACATTTCAATTGAAAGGATGATTCCATTAGAGGCATAGAAGAGACCCTGTGGCTTTTTAGCTAGCAGCTTATGAATTTTGCCTGGGTGTCAAGATAAACACAAAGCATGCAAAAGCAGAGTTCCTCCATGAGAAATCTGAATTAAAATAGTAGATAGAGAAATAAGATAAAGGAAAACCCAGCAACAATTTCACCAAGTCAAATCACACATGATACAGCTTGAAGAGTCTTAATGGGTTTATTAGCATTTGTTCATTCGCAGGATTGATTTGCAGTGACTGCATTAGTTGAATTCCTCAGCTTTGTATGAGAAATTAGATATTGAACCAAATTAAATGTTCCATAAATTTGTTCTACTGCAAGGACTGGAAACACTGACCTTAAGTCACTGTAAATTGTAAGACATTTTAAATGCCATTTTGACTTTATGTAGCACAAAGTGCACACAGTAATCAAGACATGGGAGTATGTGTGTTTTGAAAAGATTTGTAGCTCAGGTTGAGGTTCTGGATATGGGTTTGCTTGCTGAGCTAGAAGGTTAGCTTTCAGACCATCAGTGAGCCTCCGACTTCATCCAGCTCAGCGAGTAAACCTACACCCAGAACATGAGAGTACAATTAAAACAAAGGGATCTTTGTGGGGACTGGGAGGTAGCAGCACCTCATCGTTCGGAAACACTACAATGGGGTCCTGATGCTCTGAACAATGTTGCCATTCTCCCTTGGAGGAGGGGGGTGGCAATAATGAAGAAATAAAATTTTGTGAGATCAAGGGAGAAACCGCCGAGAGTAAAAAGGAATTACCACCATATTAAAAAACAGCAAAAAACTTGGAAAACAAACTTTTAAGTTGGATTTTAAACCATTTAGATAAGGGTTATTCTGTGGATGAGCAGAATTTTTCCCAAGTACTTTTTTTCTCATCTACATTTAATGTATTGTTTATTCTGCAAACTCTTATTGATCCAGCAGCATCCACTTTGGATAACAGTCATTCTACCAAAGTAGGTGCATTGGATTGGCTGCATAACAGATAATTATACACACTCAGCCTCTAATAACTAGGGTCTCTAAATTCCTGTCTCAAAACACATGCACACATACTTCAGCACCAAATAGCAAAATGGAAAGGCACTTATCTGACTCATTATATACAGGTATTAAGATATTTCTCCAGTCAAGTACCTGAGGGAGTCACTAATGTACCATAGTAATTGCTCACTTGTTAAACAACTCCCTCCATTACAACAACCATGAGTTAACTTTTGAGATATTTATCAGACGTGACCCAAGAACGGAATGAACAAATTATAGGTTTGGATACATTTCACAGTTCACCTGGACACAAATGTGAATATGCATTAATTACATTTGTATCAAAATTTTACAAGACAGTACAGACAAATCCCCCTTTTGGGAGTTTTATGGTGGGGGGAAAGAGGAGGGCAGTGTTGTGAATCTACTTCATACTTATCATTCTTCAACACTATGTACAAGAAAGTGCCAACTTCAGCCCATGAAAAGAAACAGTCATAGAAGCACAAACAACGGAGTGATTACAAGATAGCCTACTGTGTCTTCTCTGATCCAATCTTGCAGAAATCAAATGGAGGATTAGTTTAAAATAGGTCAAAATATAAAAAGGGTGACTTTTACAGAGGATAAAAGGAACAAATTCTTCTTGATAGTAGCACTGCGTAACAAGACATTCCATGGGTCGAGTATTCTATATTTAGCTGACACTCCTTAGAAGTTGAGCAATGGCTCAATGACTGCACATTGGACATTTTATGTAGTGAAAAACAAATGGTTTTTATGGCCATTTAAATTCATTGCACTCACTCTGATAAAGTTCGGAGCTCTATAACCCCACAGTATAGCCCAACTGGCTACTGATGAAAAGAACAGACATTTTATTGAAGCTTTTCTCAGCACAATTGACAAGAATACCATTAAGGGGAAAACAAACATTTGCAGTGTACAAGAGGAAAGTGTGGATTAGTTGATAAGTGTAGACTCCAATAGTCAGATATGACAATGATGACCAACATTTGAGTGCCAAGCTTTGTTTAAATTTTGAACCAGAACATTGACTAGATTGGTCAAGACACTGCCGTGAGAAATGAACCAGTGAATAGCTGTTACCTATTTTGTTGAGTAGAAACAGGTGCGTGTGCATCCATGGTCTTTACCTGTTTAAAAAGATGGCCCTATGTATTAACATAAGGCACTTTCAATACACATAAGTATTCCACACTTCAAGTCAACTACCAATCTTAATTTGATTATTTGTATACTATTTCTCTAAAGACCACATCTTTTTATTTGACTTTATTTATGATTGCAGATTGAACTGGAAAAAGGATTAAAAGTAAGCCACTGAAAAATATTTCAAATTGTATTTACACTATTGCTCCACCAGCAGTAGTAGGGGCGCAGGAGGAAGTGACCCAACACTAGGTGCATATACAAAGTGCGATTCCAGTTGGTTTGTAGAATACCACATTGTCAGCCTGACGGCAACTGATTGGTTTCTGGGTAGCTGAACAACTTGTGGCAATGCCTTAACCAGAATCAAGTTTAAAGTTTAACACGCTGTGGCAGTGAACTGTTGATCATCACTAACTTAACCATCAATGGCAACACCTCTGCCGGAGGCAACTTGTCAGCCAATCAATCCCTTCTCATTTGCATAAAATTTGGTTTTTTCCTTTTAAAAATAAGTATTCTTGTTAATTGTTCTGAAGATAAAAAGCTTCAACAAAATCTTTTTTTGCGTTTCCCCCCCCCCAGCAATAACAGTTCTTTACTACCAGGTGACAACTGACTATACAAACACTAATGAATACTGCGTGTGCAATGTGCAAACCGTTGCTTCACCCAGTTGTTTTCGAAACAGTGATTACATTCCTCCTTCACCTAACTCCCCAATATTAGGGCAATCTTTCCTGTGGTGGTGGCGGCAGCGGCGATGACGACGACCACTAGTATGGTTAACACAACCTTTTAATATTAAAACTTTAAAACCTAAATGTAATATTTTTAAGAAAAAAACATAACTACAGATCTTACTGGATGTAAAAGAAGTTATTTTCACTTTCACAGTTGAACACAACAAATATACTTCAAATATGCACTCAGAATTTTGTTTAACCATCTTAAAACCTACATTCAAATATAAGACAGGCTAAGTAACTAAGTTCGAGGCAAACTCACTCAGGTAGTACAAATAGTGCTGTGACCTTGAACAGTATCAACAAAGACAAGTCTTGAACTTGGACCTTATTTTAACAAAACAAACAACTGCACAGTTGAGAGAATAGTTTACCTAGGTAGATTTGTTAGTAAGGTTAGATTATACAGGGTTCAGGGAGATTGCCTTTTTGGTAGAAGACAGAGTGGTGGGAGGGCTGTTATATGGTCTGCAGGCCTGTGGTCAGCGGGGAGGATGGTCCTGGGTTCACTGTTGTCTGTCATTTATATTAACGTTTTGGATGTGAAGATGGTAGGTATGGTTATTAAGTTTACAGATGACATCAAAATTGGTGTTATAGTGGATGGTGAAGAAGATAGATATCTAAGAGTATAAGATCTTGACCAGGTGTTTAATTTAGGTCAATGAGAGGTATTGCATTTTGGTAAGGTAAACCAAGGTAGGACTGATGTAATTAATGGTAACGCCCTGGACAGTATTCTTGAACAGAGGGACCTAGGGGTGCATGTTAATAGTTCCCTGAAAGCAATGTAGCAGGTAGACAGGATGGTGAAGGTAGCATTTGGCACACTTGCCTTTATTGGTCAGTGCAGTGAACATAGGAGTTGGGACATCATGTTGTAGCTGTACAAGGCACTAGTGAGGACACTTTCAGAATACGGTGTACAATTCAGCTTACTCTGCAATAGGAAGAATGTTGTGAAATTAGAAAAGGTACAGAAAAACATTTACAGGGGGACATTCCCAGGACTGGAGGGTTCGAGATATAGGGAGAGGATTGGACTTTTTCCTGCTAGAGTATGTGGAGCTAAGGGGTGATCACCGAGGTTTATAAAATAACGAGGGCCATGGATATGGTAAATAGTCAAAACCTTATCCCCAGGATAGGAGAGTTTAAAATTGAAGGCATAGGTTTAAGGTAGGGGGAGGTGGATTTAATAGGGACCTGAGGGGCCTCTTTTTTTTTCACACAGGCGGTGTGTATATGGAATGGGCTGCCGGAGGAAGTGGGAGAGATGGGTGCAATTACAACATTGAAAAGGCATCTGGAAAGGTACATGAATGGAAGGGGTTTACACAGATATTGGCAAATTGCAAGCGAACGGAACTAGTTCAGTTTAGGGTATCTGGTTAGCATGGACGAGGTGGGCTAAAAGGTCTGTTTCCATGTGTATGGCTATGGTCTATTTGGCAAAATAAGGGAAAGATTTAATGGTAGTTTATGAATCCGACATCTTACACAGTCTGCACCACACAAACAATCAAACAAGTGCAGTTGAGGTTGTCATAGCATTCAAATCAGTGCACCACATAATAAAATCAAATTAGTCTCAACTGTCATATCAACTGCGAAACAACTCATGAGGTGCTATGTCTGAAAATTGGTGCCTTCCTTCAAACCATCAGTTCAATTTCCACACTTTTAAAATAATGTCTAGTTTCAGCCAAGAATAATTTCGGCTGAAATTCCAAAGGGCATGTTATTTATTAGACATTGACCCTCAAAGAATAGATATTTAACCAAGATAACCTGTAAATACCTCAATGTAATGTAGAAACTGGACCAAGGTGGCCTATTCGGTGACAAAAACATTAGATTACATTCCCTACAGTGTGGAAACAGACCCTTCAGCCCAACAAGTCCACACCGACTCTCCGAAGAGTAATCCACCTAGACCCATTCCCCTACCCAATATTTACCCCTGACGTAGCAATTCAGCATTGCCAATTCACCTGACATACACATCTTTTGGATTTGGGAGGAAATCTACGCAAACACGGGGAGAATGTGCAAACTCCACACAGTCACCCAAGGTAGGAATCGAACCAGAGTCTCTGGTGCTGTGAGGCAGCAGTGCTAATCACTGAGCCACCATGCCACCCTAAACTGGTCCATATAGGAAAGAATGAGGGTACAAGCACAAAAGAGGCAGACCAATCTCAGGGATGAATTTGCTGGTCTGCTAGATCAGGCAGACCTCTGTATTCTGGTTCACTGCTCAATCTCCAAAAAAAAAATCAATTTCTAGCTGTTTCACACACCAGTGGCTCCAGCCCCAGCTAAGACACACGTAAACACGTCAACCAATGAGGTCTATTTGTTCAGACAAATGAAAGGCAAGCAACTATTTGAGTGAATGTGTCTTAATTTCTTGCTGTTTACAGCAAAATGTATTATCTGCTTTGAGTTGGAAATAGAGGCGTTGAAAAAAAATCACAAGAAAGCTAATGCAATGTAGACCTTTATATCTTGAGGACTGGAATACAAGGATACAGAAGTTGTGCTGCAGTCATATAAAACCCTGGCTGGAACTCAGTTGGAGAATTATGACCAGATCTGGGCACCATACCTTCAGAAGGATATAGTGGCCTTGGAGGGAGTACACATAGGTTTACATCAGGCGTTAAGTTATGAGAAGAAACTGTACAAAATAGGCCTGTTTTCCCCAGAATTTAGAAGATTAAGCAGTGATCGGATCGAAGTCTGCAAGATGTTAACAGGAAAAGAGAGGGTCGATAAAGATCAAATACTTCCACTGGTTGGGGATTCTAGAATTAGGGGACAGTGAGAGGATTAGGGCCAGACCATTCAGGAGAGATGTTCAGAAGCACTTTTACACACACATGGTAAGACGTTTGGAACTCTTCCACAAATGGCAGTGAATGCTCTATCAGTTGTTGATTTTAAATCAGAGATTGATAAACGTTTGGGAAGCAAGGGTATTAAAGGATATGGAGTTGAGCCACAGATCAGGCTTGATCTCATCAAGTGGCTCGAGGATTGAATGATCTACTCGCATTCTGAGATTATCCATCTAACTTCCCAGGGAAAGGATGTAGCATCTCAACTGACATTTCTGGAGGGAGGAAAAAAAATTACCATGCCAGTTAAGATGTCACTAGTCAATTCACATTAATCATTTACTGAGAATAACAGTTTTAATCAATTAAAATTTGTTTTTAGAAGCTCTCAAAGATTGCATGTCGCACACTAATTTGTATTAAACAAAAAAGTGATTTTTCATGATCATGCTAATACATGACAATCCAGTTACAAAATCTAAAAGCACGATTTGTTTGAAACAGTCATCATTTGCTGAATTTTCTAGCTGTGTGTGGGGACCAGATGTCAGGAAGTTCCACAGTCAAAAAGAGTGATCAACATGTCTTTTGTTAAAACAACTATATGCAGACTTGAATTCTCCTGGAAATTTCAAAGTAACACTTTAAAATGATTGCAGAGAATACTTGGCAATACCCAGAAAAAATGAGGGGCAGTTCCCTCCAATTCGTGAATTATCCCATTTAATGTGTCGGTGAAAAGCACATCATAAGCAACCTCAGGGCTTTTCAGCTAGCTGTCGTGACTCAGTAGAGGTTTTGAGAGAGTAGACAGGAAGGGGAAAGGTCCCCATATGTTCTCTCAGCATTTGGAATGCTCCCTGCAGTGGGAGTGAGAAAGTGGTGGACACAGATCCCAGAAATAATTTTTAAAAAGGAAATTGCGTGGGAGGAGGAACTTACAGGGTTTCAGGCAAAAAAGGGTGTGGCCTTTAGCATGAAGACTTTTTAAAAGCACATGCCAAATGTCCTTCACTTTGCTGTAAGTTTCTAGGGCTCTCCACGACTTCAGTTGGAAGGTGAAAATGAGCAGGGATCGCTGGAATATTTGGACCTCTCAGCCAACTCCACCATTCAACAAGATCATGACCAATCATCTGCCTCAATTACATCCTCCATAATCCCAACGGATAGCTCCATATTCCTAAAACTCCAGCACCCCAAACAGGAAGATAGGATCAAGTTCAGTTCAGGCTCCCACACGATTCCATTGATAATATAAGTGAGCTGTTGAGATTACGTGGCTTCTTGAGGTTAATGAATGAACTATACCACCAAATTAGGAACCGGAGGTAAAGACCAGAATAATTTGAAAGGGATGTCTGAAAGCTCAGTGCATTCTGATTGGTCCCAAACTTCTGTATGACTCTAATTCCAAGTAATTCCACTAACATAGCAAAGACAGGTTTTCCAACCAGCAACCTGTTCCACCCAGATATACCTATACGGTTTAAGAAACAAATCATAATACAGTCAAATCTATGAGCTCTCAAATAGATCAGCTAATAATATTTTATTTCTTGGTCAATGTGGGGCTGGAAGAAAAGCAGATAAAGAACTTTGTTACATTCAATACACAGTCTGTGGTGGTTGTGAAGGAAGCTAATCACTTAATTAACCACTCGAAATCTCTACCGTGGCAACTTTCAATCCAGACCACGTGCTGAGTTTCTTTTCCTTTATTTAAAAATCTGATACAATCAACATAAGGATGTCAATCACCCAGCAGGTACCACAGGAAATAAATAAACAGTAGATTGGAACTCTTCAAGGATGCCAGCCAATTGCTGCACAGCAGCCATGAAACTCCCTGGTGTGCAGCTATATGAATCAGCAGGATCAAATCCCCTTTCAAATGTGTAACAGCAATGCTGGACACCGCAAATGAGATGGGGAGGGCCTCACCTTCGATACAAAAAAAATTGTGGATGCTGGAAATGTCACTATCACTGTTTAAGGTTGCAGAGCAAGAAGTACTGTGTTGGAAGGTAGAAACGCACGCACAGCATAACTTCTATACTTGGCTTTTAAAAAAATCTCCTTAATGTCCTAATACATCTTGTATCCCTTCCCTGTTCCAGTTCTATCAGGCCACATACTTCAACAACTGGGGGGTCATCAGCTCTGAAACGTGCATTCGAGTTGCTCAATAGCACAGAACAACCACAAGGGGCACTTGTGGTACATCTGTAGCTCCTCGGTTCAAGTCCCACCTGCTCCAGAGGTGTGCAATACATCTAAACAGCATGACTAGAAAATATCTAGAACTACAACTGAAGTCTGCCAATTCTCTGCTGCACTTTTGAACCACTGAACTTTATCATTAAAAGCTCTGGCCACAAAACGAAGAACTCAGTTCAAATCCATGTCTATAAAATTATCCATCACCTACTTGAGAGATGCCAGAGCTTGCATAAGATACTAGTCAGCATTCCCTGTTTATACAGAGCACGGATTAAATACAGACAAAAAGCTTTTCACTTTACCCTCCATTGTGCCTTAAACTGAAAATTACCATATTTGTTGTCCAAAACGTTTTCATTTCCCACATGAGCCATTCTTAGGGCATTTCAAGAGGGACTGCAATAGGTATCAAATTGTGGAGAAATCTGTGCTTGCACCGTGGTAATGACCAAGGCTCTCATATCAACACCCTAAAAATACTCCTTTTCCACACTGACCTAATTCTCTCTAAATTCTCCTCCAGGAGGTGGCATGACAGTGTTCTAACTCCACCCAAGGCGATACAGCCACAGGGTCTAATTCAAGTAACCAGTTCTATTCATCCACATTTAACACTAACCTCAATATATTAATACCTACAACAAAAAAATTCACAAGATTTGGAATTCTGTCCATTTAATCCTCGGGAGTAGAACAGAACAGGAGGAATCGCACATACTGCACCCAGCAGGAAACACTACTTGCTGTAAACTATCTCCAGCCTCCCAGATTGCCTTGATCCTCTACAATTCACCTAGCACTGCAACAGGTCCACAACAGGCCATTTCCCTGGTCCTATACTGGAGCATCTGGAGAACAAGGACACCTACATCAGAGCCCTATTTATTGACTTAAGTTATATCTTCAACTCCATAATTCCAACAAAACTTATTTCTGACCTCCCAGACCTAGGACTCGGCTCCTCCCCTCTGCACTGTATCATTGACTTCCTGATCCGCTGACCACAATCAGTAAGAATAGGCAACAAAACCTCCCCCACAATGATTCTCAACATAGGTGTCCCGCAAGGCTGCATACTCAGCACCTTACAATATTCCATATACACTCACAACTGTGGCACCACATTCTGCTCTAACTCCTTTTAGAAATTTGATGACACCACTGTAGTGGGTCAGATCTCAAACAATGATGAGACAAAGTACATGATAAAGCTAGATAGCTGAGTGGCATGGTGTAAAGACAATCTGTCCCTCGACATCAACAAAACAAAAGGAGTTGATCATCAATTTCAGGAAGTGAAGTGGAGGACATGTTCCTGTCTGTATCAATGGTGCTGATGATTAGAGCTTCAAGTTCCCAGGAATAAATACCACCAACAATCTATTCAGGTCCATCCACATCTATGCTAGTCAAGAAAGCACACCTACACCTCTACGTCCTCAGAAGGCTAAGGAAATCCAACGCATCGAAAATGACTCTTACCAGTTTATATAGATGTACAATAGAAAGCATCCTATCTGCATGCATCATAGCTTGGTATTGTAACTGCTCTGCCCAAGACCACAAGAAAATTACAGTAGCTTTTTGAATGTAGCCCAGGCCATCATGAAAACTAGCCTTCCTTCCATTGACTCAGTCTACACTTCCCGCTGCCTCGGGAAAGCAGCCAACATCAAAGATCCCTCCCAGCCCAGTTTTACTCTCTTCCATCAGACAAAAGATCCAAAAAAGTTTAAAAACACATTCCAACATATTTAAGAAGAGCTTCTTCCCACTTTTATCAGATTTATGAATGGAGCTTTCATATTAGAATTGATCTTTCTCTGCACCTTGTCTGTAGCTGTAACACTATATTCTGCATTCTGTTCTATTACCCAGATGTGATTTGTCAGCACAGAAAAACAATACTTTTCACTGTATCTTGGTACATGTGACAATACAAAAAAAACACAAATCAAATTATTTAGTTTCAGCTGGCTCCCCACTTTTATAAAGGGTTCTACTTCCTAGACTATTTCTTGACTTGAGTCAATACTTAATGATAGCTGTTCAAGGAGAACATTACCACTCAAACCCCAAGAGTCGTCAGAATGCCTAGATTCCAACAACCACTAAGCCTAGCACTTCCAAGCATTTAGAGATACGTTTGCAAGTCTGTTAACAGCAGGAAGAAGCAATTCTTAAATCTGAACGTTAATTGTAGTCACATTGCATTTTTGTGGCAATGGATTCTATAATGCTGTCAA
Source organism: Hemiscyllium ocellatum (assembly GCF_020745735.1). NCBI lineage: Eukaryota > Metazoa > Chordata > Chondrichthyes > Orectolobiformes > Hemiscylliidae > Hemiscyllium > Hemiscyllium ocellatum. Next base: position 5,007,564 of record NC_083447.1, on the reverse strand, counting down.
AGCCAAATTGGTCAACTTTCAAAACTCTAGTCTGAAACTTCAGGGTGAGCAAGGTGACTCATGTGCTACCATGCACCATCCCACCCTCTTGAATCCAGTCCCTACCCTCCTCACCTTCCAGGTCATAAGACATGAAAGACGGAAATGGCAGCTGGGCTGCCACTTAACTGAAATACCAGGAGTCTTCCAACTTAAGAGAGAGACATACAGGTTTAGCTGTGCAAGGTAGTGTTACTTCTCAAAGCAGTGAGATTGTTGCTGTACTTGGAGACAGAGTGGCACCAAGAGTCTTCGAGTTTCGGAAAGACAGCCCAATAACAGCCCGAGCAGCTGCGCTACAATTTGCTATAAATCTGAAGGTGCTGAGCAGTCAGAAACAAACAACTGAACACATCTCTCTTTTTCCCACTCTCAACGTGGATGAAAAAGGCAAAAATCAAAGCCGCTTAAACAGAAGAATTCTAAGAATTCGAAGAAGAATTGACAGTGGCCCATCAAATCAAATATCAAAGTGAAGAGAGATTATTTTCCAGACAGAAATCAAAAAGAAAGACACAATTTAACCTCTCTGTGAGATACAGACTTATGATCTTTAGAATTGTGTTTTTATTTCCTTTGTCAAACTGTCTTTTTTGAACAAATGCAGAGGTGTACTTGGGAGTTTTTAAACAGGGTATAATTTAAGTTACGTAATAGGTAATCAGGAACCTCAGCAATTTGTTAGAAATGTTAAGCATATTTGAATAAATAGTTATTCACACCAGGTTTCATAATTTACAGCAAATCACTTTTATCCCAAGTAGCAGTCAGGTTAATTGGCCATCTTGATGGTCTAATTGGTTTTCATACATTTGGTCATGTTTGTGGAACAATGTGGCATGATTCTTGGCACACTTTCCTGTTAAATCATGCTATATTGACTCATGTGCCACCCAAACCAAATCTCCTGCAATGACCTGGATCTTAATTGCATGGTCATTTAGCATCACATAGCCCCTTGCAAATCATCCATTTCTTGATTTGGAAATGCCGGTGTTGGACTGGGGTGTACAAAGTTAAAAATCTCTCAACACCAGGTTATAGTCCAACAGGTTTAATTGGAAGCACTAGCTAGTGTGTATCCAATTTAACCTGTTGGACTATAACCTGGTGTTGAGAGATTTTTAATTTTGTACATACATTTCTTCACCTTCTGCCTTTTGTGCATTCAGATCATTAACCTCACCAGTGACAGCTATTTACACCCCACACAATCGAATTTCCTCCTTAAACGTATCCTTCTCTATACACCCTGCTCAGTTCAACCTTTGCATGGAAGTCTCAGTGCCATCGAGGCTCACTGCCCCATATCTCAGCATTGAAGCATTGTGTTTCCGCAAGACAACAGTTGGAGACGAGTGAATGAATGTTAAATATTCTCCATCCAACTACACAAAACAGCACCACTGATTCCAATCCAAAACTTTCACTTTGCAGGCTGAAGGTGAATTCCTTGTGTTAATAATTTACTATTAAAGAACAGGTGCACTGCAAGTACACAGAACTGGAAGAACAAACTTACAGCAATTAAATATAAGACGAACACTAAAACCAGTTTATTCTAACCTTCAATAAAGTAATAATTTTAATGCTGTTACAAAATAATTTAAATAGTTGGAAAACAAATTTTTTTTTTAAATGTTCAAGGGGACCTTGATCAGATGGGCCAAGAATTGGCAGATGGAGTTTAATTTAGATAAATGCTAAATGTTGCATCTTCAAGGCAAACCACATCAGGATTTATACAGTTACTGGTAGGGCTCTGGGGAATGATGCTGAACAAAGACCTGGAGATGCAGGTGCAGAATTCCTTGGACGTGGACTCACAGGTAGACAGGATGGTGAAGACAACTTTTGACATGCTGAGTATAGGCATTTGGGACATCATGTTGCAGCTGTACAGGACTTCGGTGAGGCCATTCTTAGAATACTGTGAGAGGGGAAAGATTTTAAAAGTACTGGAGGGGCAACATTTTCCACACAGAGGGTGGGAACGAGCTTAAAGAAGAGGTGGAGTGGTGGATACAGTAACATTTAAAAGGCATCTGAATGGGTATATGAATAGGAAGGGTGTAGATAGATACGGGCGAAATGCTGGCAAATGAAAGTAGATCAGGTTAGGATATCTGGTCAGCTCTTACAAGTTGGACTGAAAGGTCTGTTTCCATGCTATATGACTCTATGGCATGAGTTTTTGGGACAAGGTTAAAAAAAAAAGTGTCAAGCAGCCCATGAAATAGGCTCCTAGACTGCCAGGATCCCTGTTCAGATACATCATAAAGTACCTATCCTTTGTACATAAAAATGCTTCAAGTTAATGAAGTGCATGAATGCAGCAGAGTGAAACTTCCTTCACATTTAATATTCTATCGAAAGATCAGAGCTACCCCCTCGTTCAAATAGGAAAGTAACTGCTGTCGGCACAGACACTTGGAAAACCTGCACCAAAACAAGACCACAATGAAGGGCAATTGGGATATCACAGTATCTCCACTTGATAAGCCAACAAGAGTAGGTGAATAGGAGCTACACATCTTTATTTTGAGTTTTGAAAGAAAGACTTTAGTTAAGCGGGCTCTTTCACAATCTCATGCATCACAAAGCACTTTACAGCCAAATGGAGTACCTTTGCAAAATACAATCATGGCCATGACACACTGAAAGACAGCAGCCAATTTGCATACAACTAGGTCCCTACAAAACTTGTGATAAACGACCTAGATAATCCGTTAGTGATTCTGATGGAGGGATACATTTTGGCTTGGACACTGTTGGGGAGACATCACGTGCTAATCTTCAAACAGGATCTGAAATTCAGCTGCTGCTCCTTTTATGCCAAGTGCACATGGTTAGATAAGGAGGGATATTCTTGCAATGAAGTTGAAAATTGTGGTTGAGAACTAGGGCTCGTTAGGATGTCTGGCTCAAACTAATGTAAGATTAGTTAAGCAAAACATTGGAATGTCTTTTCCCCCTCCACAAATGCTCCAAACCTGAACAGTATTTTCAGCATTTTGTTTAAATTTAGGAACATTATTAACTGCAGTGATATTTCTCACTATCAGTTCAGCTCACTCACATTCTTGCCTTTAGTCATAAAAACTTGAGTACAGAATCTAGACAGGACATCTAAGCCAGTTCAAAATCAACTGGAACATTGCAGAATTGAACTTTGAGCAAAGCAGACATCAAACTCTGCCTCATGGTTCCAGTTTACTGAAGTGAAGAATAAGTAGAATGATTCCTCACAATTTTCTGCCTTGGAACCCTCCAACCACAGAGGATCAACGTGGATATCACCAGTTTCCCCCAGTTCCCCTCCCACCACCTTAACAAACCTCCCAACTCGTCACCGCTGACTTGAACTGCCCTACCTGTCCTTCTTCCTTCTCGTCTATCTGCTCCACCCTCCTCTCTGACCTATTACCTTCACCCCCACCTTCATGTACCTATCACATTCCTAGCGGCCTTCCCCACCCCCGTCCCATTCATCTTCAGCCCCCACATTCCTGATGAAGAGCTTTGCTCGAAATGTTGACTCTCCTGCTCCTCGGATGCTGCCTGACCAACTGTGCTTTTCCAGCACCATAGTCTTCAACTCTGATTCCAAACATAGTGGGGCAAATTCTGACAAATATTCTTTTCTAAACCAACACCAAGAGAAACCTTAAATGACCACATTCCTGCTTACAGAATCTTGTGCACAAAAATGACATTCGTTATATAGGCAGAAATGACTATGACTGAAGTTCAAAGAAATCTACATAAAAAGCCAAGACACAGGAAGACTTTTTGTGTGAGCAAGTCTTGCTTTTAAAACAAGCATACATCACATCTGATCCATGTCACTGATAAATCTGAGGAGGATAACTGACTTGTCGTCTTAACCTTCATTGCTGATAAACCAAGCTTCTGCTTGGTGCTTTTTCTGAGAGCTACACATCTCGTGAAAACTTTAAAGATAATTGCAGTTTCTTTCAGTTAAGTGTAAGTAATCCATTAAATACTGAATTAAATCTTTACAATGGTGCATTGACCAATTGCTCAAATATATACACAGAAAGGCAAAATAAAATTATGGTTCCCACAAATTATTCAAGTCTAAAAATATTTGCTTACACCTCATGTTTATTACACAATTCTCAAAAATAAGACCATAGCTGTTAACTCTGGATGCTTCCATGTTAGATTGCAGGACAAGAAAGCTGTTTGAGCTTGCAATTAGCAAAATGAAATACTGAACTGATACATTTCGACTAAAGTACCAAAGACACTATTTAAAACAGGGCAGATACAGAGATCTCAGGCACATTTATTTTGTTTACTTCCTACATTACTACAGTGGTTATCGTTCAGAAGTACTTAATTGGCTTGAAAGCATTTGGAAACTCACGAGGTTGTGAAAATTGCTGTAAATAAACAAAACACCTTTTCCGTAATGATTGCCCGTTGAAATGTTCCAGCTTTCGAAATTACTTCCAAAGCAAGTTAATTTATTTGATCACGAATAAAGTCTTTGCAACGTGTATAATACTGGGGAAAGGCGAAATCACCGATTATCTCAGCCGAACCGTGAAAATAAATCCAACACAGCTTCAAAGAGATATGGAACCGACCATTACCGAAACGCAAATATGACGAGCGTTAAAATTATGTTTTTTAACATCAGTGTTACCTTAAAAACCTTAAATCAATATTAAAATTCTCTCTAAAGTGCTCTTAGAGCTATTCTCTAAACAAAAATGCATCCACACTAATACTTTAACTAGAAAATAGTGCCAATCTTCGATGTGTTGTAATGCTCCTTTGCCGCGCGAATGGTATTTTAAGAATATCAGTCAGCATTCATTCAAGGAGTATAAATGTTTGAAAGCTTAAGGAAAAGTCAATTTATTAATGCTAACAGCCATCTGCGCTGTTTAAATTTTACCACGGCATATAAATGCTGGCTGTACAACTGGCATATCGTTACCTTGCGAGGAACACAAGAAAAAGCTAAATTACTTCCCCCACAATTAGCTAAAACGTTTGGTACCGGACTCGTCACTTGACACCACCTCGCTACCGATCTCTTTTGGAATCGGTCCGATTACACCAAAAATCCTTTATGCATTTAATCGCAAAAACGACAATTTCCAGAAAATTTAAACCGCGTTAAACACTTTAAAAAGGGACGATCTGAAACGTTACCTTCTTAGGGAAACTTAAAAGTGGCGTTACAAATGAAAGGAACGGAACGAAACGAACTTTATAATGGGCAAGAGTTGAAATAATTTTTACATGAGATGCCATGTTCATTACGAATTAAAGATTTGTCTTTTTTTTTAAAAGTCAAAAGAGCCCGGGCGACCACTTTTGCTTCTCTTGCGTTGTGATTACTGCAGGGTTAAGAGTTTTTGCAGGGTGTTCCTGGCTGGTGCTGAGGGTTTGCCTTCTTACCTTCGCCTGTCTGTCATCAGCCGAGGCGACAGCGACCAGAGCCCCAGGGACCAAAGAAGCTGATCCCCACTGAAGGGGCCACAAAGCAACTCCTCTCTCCTAGGCCACACCGCCAAACCCAAAAGATAACAAGCGAAAGTTCTTTATGTTTCTCCCCTTTCTCTCCCACACACACATTTACGGACCCCCGATCCTTACCTCGGCAACAGACCGCCTCCTTCGCCAATGTCACTCCTTTCGCTTCCAACCGAGTGCTCTTGCTCGAGGGCTCCACCCTCTTCACCCACCCCCACCAGAGCCGCCATCGGACCCGGCCGCGAGCAGCATGGCGGGATTTGTAGTCAATCAGGTGGACGGTTCCATGGAAAGGCGGCGGGTTGGTGGAGGTGGGAAAACTACCACTCCCGGCATGCACGTAGGCAGACGGCCCGTTTCCCCACCAACGGTCCGCAACGGCGCCAGGGCTGATAGCCCCATCCACTTCGTAGAGGGTGCTGGGAGTTGTAGTGCACCCACTGACCAACCGCTGCTCTATCCTATTGCAACAGGACTTCAACTCCCAGCCGTCTCCCGACAAACGCATGCGCACTTTTGCCTTGGCAACGAGTGAGCCTCAGGGAGAGCGGAGGCGGGATGTGTTTGCTGGGCGGGGAGTAGAGGTGGGATGTGAATATTCAACTTTTTGTCATCAGATAAAAGCTTCCTTGGCCCACAAAGACAAAATAACCTTCAACATGATGACCCTCGACGAGGAGATATTCATACTTTTTCTTTACCCCTCGCCTCTCAGAACAATGAGTGAGTGCCCGAATTTTAAAATACAATCGCGGAATCTCATTCCATTGGATATTCTCCAAGGATTTAAGGTCGATCCCAAGTTTTATTTTAAAAAAGAAAAGCTTTCTTCTCACTTCGCCCCCCCATCTCGTGCGTACGATTTTAAATTGTGCCCCGTTGCGCTTCTGCGTCATACGTCGGCCACGCCCCTCCATTCCCAAGCCCCGCCCATCTCAGTTACTAACAATGGGTCGGTTTCCTAGCAACCACGGGCTGCGCAGGCGTCTTGCGCTGTGATTGCATCCAGTGCAGCAAGAGGTCTCTCCCTGAGAGAGTGTCAGTGTTTACAGGGGAACCCCAAGGGGAGTGTGTCAGTACTTACAGGCAGTACGCAGGGAAGGAGGGTGTCAGCATTGCCGGGGGGTGGGTGTCAGTACACACAGGAAAATCTCAGAGGGGAGTGTGCCAGTATTTACAGGCAGTGCCCAGTGGGGGAGGGTGTCTATTTTCAGGCGAGTGTGTCAGTATTTACAGGTGGACCTCAAGTGTCCTGTGTCATTCGCAAACTGATTCCAAGGGGAGTGTCAGTTTTTACACGGTGCCCAGCGGGGGAGGGTGTCAGTATTTACAGGGGAATCTCAAGGGGAGTGTGTCAGTATTTACAGAGGGACCTCAAGGGTCCTGTGTCATTCACAAACATCCCAAGGGGAGTGTGTCAATATTTACAAGGGGATGCACAGGGGAGTGTCTCAGTCTTTGCAAGCAGGATTCTCCAGAGGTGAGTTTGTCAATATTCACATCAGCCTCCTCAGGAGAGTTTGTGAGTATTCACAAGGCAATTCCCAGGAGTGTCAGTATTCACGGTGGCCACACCCCACCCCGTGGATTGTATCAATATTCACTAGGGGGCCTCCAAGTGAGTGTGCCACTACTTACAGGCAATCCTCCAATGGGGTGTGTCAGTATTCACAAAGAAGACTACCATCATCCCTGTGCCAAAAAAAATGTTCAGAATGTCTCAATGACTACCATCCAGTGAATCTGACCTCCATAATTATGAAATACTTCAAGAAGTTAGTCATGGTTCACATCAACTCGAAGTTACCAAAAATTGCCTTGATCCTTTGCAATTCACCTACCAGCACAAAAGGTCAACTGCAGATGTCCTCTCTCTGGCCCTATACTCATCCGTAGAACATCTGAATAACAAGGATACTGAGGTCAAGCTCCAACATATTGACTACAGCTCCACCCTCAACACTATCATTCCAAACAAATTAATCTCTAAACTCTGAGATCTAGGTATTGGCTCATCTCTCTGTAACTGGATCCTCAACTTTCTGATCTATAGACTGCAATCAGTAAGAATAGGAGACAATACTTCCTCCACAATAATCCACAATAGTGGTGCCCCACAAGGCTGCATATTCAGCCCCTTACTATACTCCTTATACACTCACAACTATGTGGCAAAATTCCTCCCTAACTTCATTTACAAGTTTGCTGACAACACCAATGTTATAGGTTGAACCTTAGGCAAAGAGACAAAATGCAGGAAAAAGATTGAGTGCTTAATGGCAAGGTGTAAAAACAACAATCTCTCCATCAATGTCAGCAAAATAAAGGAGCTGATCATTGACTTAAGGAAGCTGAGTAGAGGCCATGTTCCTGTCTGCATCAATGCTGCTGAGGTGGAGGTAGTCAAGATTATCAAATTCCTCGGAGTGATGGTCACCAACAATCTGTCCTGGTCCACCCATGTTGATGTGATAGTCAAGAAAGTGCGACATCTCTACTTCCTCAGGAGGCGAAGGAAATTCTGCATGTCCACACGCACTCTGAGCAATTTTTGTAAATGCACCAGAGAAAGCATCCTACCTGGATGTATCACAGCATGATTTGGCAACTGCTGTTACAAAGACCGCAAGAAACTAGAGAGTCGTGTACACAGGCTAGTGCATCACACAAACCAGCCTTCCATCCATTGACATCATCTAGGCTTCCCATTGCCTCGGAAAAGTAACCAACATAATCAAAGACACTTCCCACCCCGGTTATACTCTCACCCTCTTCCATCAGGCAGAGGATATAAAAACTTGAATACACTTGCAAATAGATTCAAGAGCAGCTTCTTCCCTGCTATTAACAGACTTTTGAACGGACCTCTCAAATACTGATTCTGATCTCTCTCTCTGCTCCTTCTCTGCAGCTGTAATATTGTATTCTGCACTCTGTTCTGCTATCTAATGCAATTTGTATGGTACAAGCTGCTTGTAAAGCACTCAAAACAATACTTTTCACTGTACCTCTGTATATGTGACAACAATATAAATCAAAAACAAAAAAGAACAACTGGGGAGACGGTCAGTGTTTGCGGGAGCTGCCCAGGAAATGTATCAGTGTTCAGGGTGTCTCGCAAGGGACGTACTTCAGTATTTACAAGGTTTCCCTGGAAAGAGATATCAGTATTCACAGGAGCTCCTCAATGTGTTTGTATTTATTGGGTTCCCTTGCGGGACTGACAGGGGGTGTGATCTAAGTTGTTTCACAAGATCATTCTGAATTAAGATTTGATGACCAAATCACCTAAGAAGATAGTGCATCAGAAAGTGCTCAGAGTGCTCCCTTGCTAGACCACTGTTGGATTGCAACCACTAGCTTCAGCACAGCCAGAGCCCAAGGAAGAGGAATGCAGATAGGTTTGATTTCTTCTGTTGCTCAAGTATTGGGTAATAGGTCTAACTAAAAGTAGGGTGTTCTCCTGTTCAGGGATGTTTCGGAACCATCTCTGGAATAGGTGGGACTTGAACCAAGGCTGCCTGGGCTCAGAGGGAGGACACTACCACTGCACCACAAGAGCCCCTCCCAATTGAAAGATATATTCATGTAGCTGCTGCATATCAGATGAAGCTATGATGCTCCTTATAGTCAAATAGTCTCCTGCATTCACCATCTGGATGGACACAGGAGGAGTGGTTACATCGATGAGAGGCTGAGGGACATCCAAGGGACTGTTCCCCAGCAATGTGATGGTGATAAAATTGGAAAGTGGTCAAATTATTCCCCACTATTATGTGTTGCCTCCTGAACCGATATTCAGTCCCTCTCAGCTTGGTCAGGTGTCAGCCCAGAATTTTGAGTGTCAGATTCAGAAATGATGCCAGCTGCTTTGACTCAATGTGTTACTGAATCAGCGAAAAGAATCAAGGGAAATGTAAGTGTTAATTCACAAATGTGGATTTGAAATCCTCTTAATTACATCCAGTGAAAGTGATCATGTCTGGGAGAGTGATTACATGGTTTAATTTTATGTTAAGAGTACCGAAACAATTTGGGAACTGACAAGTGTGCACAGCATGTCAGCTTTCCATTTTCACATCTTGTTCAGAAAATTAAGCACTAAGTGTTAGTTTTAGGATATTACCTTCTCACACCAGATAGAAGTGCACTCCCATTGCTAAACGCAATTAGCTTACAGTGTCTGTTGTACCAAGGAAAGAGGTTTGTTAAGCGCATGTTTAAGAGATTTGAAAGCTCCAGACTGGAACTCTTTCCAAAGAATGAGGCATGGAGAAAGAGGCTGCATATTTTCAAGTGGGAGGGATGGCAGGTCTGAGCTTGTGTTCCAGACACAGCAATTGTATCAATTAATGTTTTGAGTGGGCTGCCCTAGACATCATGCTGCCAGACAATCAGACACGGGGGTAGAAATTGGAGTTCTGTTGCACCCATTTTCCAGAAGGATGGGTGTGACACACTGCAGTGTTCTGCACACACTCCACACTGAGATTTATTTAGAGGACAAATGGGAAACTAGCAAAGTGCTCATCTTGTAAATGAGACTCTGCTCCACCCACCCTCACCGAACATGTGCAAGCTAGTTGTGACGACAACTTGATTTGTAATTTTGGAAGGCTCCATTAAATAAATTAGGGAGGAAGCAGATTGCAAAGATCATCCCAGTAGTGCTGCAATATTTTCAGGGGCTTTTGTGGTACAGTGGTAGTGTCTGTGCCTCTGAGTCAGGAAACTTGGATTTGTGTCCCACCTGCCCAAAGTTGTGTTATACCATCTCCAAACGGGTTGATTAGAATATATCGGCAGTATTTCCAGCAATGCTGTCAATTCACAATACTCAAATGAGGGCTGTCTCATCTCACACACACCTTCAGATGCAGGTGCAGCAGCATCAGCACTGGCCTGAGAGACAGGGGTTCAGCTTTAATTTACCAATCAGTTAGGGGCCATGGGGTTATGTGAATCAGCCTTTAAATAACAGATCAAACAAGGATGGTAAGGCTATATAGAAAATTTACTCACATTTCTCTCCTGGTTCTGCTAACACTGAAAAGGTTTTTCCTCACGTTTCAATGCTTCATACAATGTAAATAGGCGATAGTTTTGGCAGGTGCATTCAATAGACACAAGGAAAATATTTCCATTGAGAATGAAATACGAAAACCTAAATACAGGGACCAACAGATTTAAGAACAGCTTCTTCCCTGCTGTTATTAGACTTCTGAATGGAGCTCTCAAATTTAAAATTAAATGTTGATCTCACTCTTTGTGCACATTCTTCGCAGTTGTAACATTGTATTCCTCACTCTGTTCTATCACCTTTATAACTTTATATGATATGACCTGCCTGTACTGCATTTAAAACAACACGTTTCACTGTACCTAGGTGCGGGTGACAATAATAAATTAAATCAAATCAAATCAAGTCAGAATTGTAGACCATCAATATGAAAGAGTCCTCACAGAATCCAGGAGAAACTCCTTTACTCAGAGAGTGGTGAGAATGTGAGTTGAAGTGAATAGCATTGAAACAATGAAGGTGGAAGCTGTTCAAACACGCAAGGGAGAACAAATAGGATATGCTGGCAGAATGCAATGAAAGGACTGGGAGCATAGCCGGCAGTGTGAACTAGATTGACTGAATGGGCTGTTTGTGTCATTTGTTATGCACTGAACTGAACTCTGGTTGGAAATTGCAGGAGTCAAAACAATTTGTTGTACAGGATTGTTTTTCTAAAAACCACACACCTACAAAGAACACCCGCAAGACTTCAGGAAACAACTTGTATTCCAAGAACAGTAGAATCAGAAGACAGTGGAAGAGAGACTAATTAATCAAGCTGAACCTCCAGCTCAGTGGCAATCAGAAGTTCATGGGTTTAAGTCCAACACAAAAGGAAGCGAGGCTGACCTTCCAAGTGAAGGACAGATGGCATGCAGCATTGTTAGGGATGCTGCCTTTTGGACAAACACAACTGAGGCCCCATTTGTGCTCTCAGGTTGCTGTAAAAGGTCGTGTGCCATTATCACACACACTAACAAAGTTGGAAGGGCAAAGTCTGTAATCTGATTGTGTTGTGATGGACGCACACTGAATCGAAAGAAACATGGTTAAGGATTTTCTGTCTTTCTTCATATGTTCTCTTGTGTCCGTATGAAGTATTTGAAACAAGTATTGGAAAGAAGACAGACCATAAACTAGATTGATCATGGTACAACAACAGTATAGCATTCAGCTGTCAGCTGGTAACACAAAATGTGCTGTGGCTAATCAGACCCTGTCTGGGCAGAGCATTCTGAATTTCATACAGGATTGAAGGACTGTCTGCATTCTGTTTGGAAAGTACTCCTGTGTTCTGTACAATCCAGTTTCTGGTGTTGTGTGACATGCTGCCCTCTAATGGTACATTAGCTAATTACTGTTGTTGCTTTCTCACTGAGGTATATACTTAATAAGTAAAATAAAATCATGGAAAGAGTTCAGCTTGCACATGAAGCCAATTGAGGTGCTGTTACCAATCATCTCATAGTTACAAACCACTCTTACAGATAGACAAACAGGAACAGAAGAAAGCCATTCAAACCCTTAAGCCTATTCTGCCATTCAATTAAATCATGATCAATCTGTATCTCGATTTAACTTGCTTCCACATACTTCAATACCCTTGTCCAACACAATCTGTCATTCTCAGTTTGCAAATTTCTACTGGACATCCAGCCCTAAAGACATTGAAGGGAGAGAATTCCAAATTTCAGCCACCCTTTGGGTGAAGGAGTGCTTCCTGATATCAGCCTACTAATGCCTAGCTCTGATTTTAAGATTCTTAAGCCTTGTATTGGATAACGCTGCCACAAAAAAAAATGTTTCTGTTTATTGACCCTATTGTATCCTTCAGTCATAAATACCTTAACAAGATGACCCTTAATCTTCCATATTAAAGAGAGTACAAATGCAGCCAAAGCTGTTACAATCCTGGATCCGGCCATCAATTTATGTTACAATCTGGATATGGAATGGAAACTTTTTTTTTATTTTTACCTATTTTTCTAATGAACCTGTTCAGAGATGATATGATACTCCTCTGGAGCAGGTGTGACTCGAACCAAGGCCTCCTGGTTCAGGGTTAGGGACATTACAACTCTGACACAAGTACACAATATATGAGATCCAGGGGACTTACTGAAGAAAATAAATCCACAAGATTGCACAGTTTGACCAAACAATAATATGTGTTTATTTACAATTTAGAAAAGTAATACAGTCAACAGCTACATGTCCAATTTATTTCTGACACTGAGAGAATTAAAATATGTTAAATATGGGGAATATACTGTGATTGAATGTCCCATAATGCACATCAAGTTGTTATTGCAATCAAGATAGATTGCACAAATTTCTCAGAAATTTCCCCTAATGTTAATGACACTGTGGTCATTAAGTCCCTTTGAACTTAACGAGGGACCACAATTTTTTACTTTTGCTGATTTGGCTGTGAAACTCCCTGTCGAGAGCTGCTTCAACATGGAGTGCCTAAACAATTGCTTCTGTTCTGGTCGGTCATATTCCTATGCTCAGTCTATGCAGCTCTAGACTGAAACTGCATTCCAGTTTTCATTCATTCAAAAAGCTTAACTTCACCAACAGCTAATTTCACCAAGCTGAAACTGCCTCTAGGTTTTTCACTGAGTTCCAGTATTGCTCAGCAATTACATCCGCCAAATACTGCCTTTGGGCTTTTCAATCCCTACTCTCAACTGCATTGAATTATTAGTGGCACATGGCTTCTTCAGACTCCCCTGACATTGTGATCCCTGGCTACACAAAGTCTGTCTGGTTCAATTGCCTTCTCAGCAGGACAGCTAAAAGCAGCATTGATTAACATGATACGTAGACCTCGCTATCGTGAATTTCTCCTGCTTATATTCACTGTCAGCAACTTTTGGACTCCTCTTCAGTGACTCCCGAATTGTCCTGAATGACCTATAGAAAATCTTGTAATAGTCCCCTCCCCTGTGGCTGGGCAGAATTGAGTCTCACCACCTAGCAACTACCTCTTGCAACTTTTAGTTCCAAAAGTGTCACCAATCATTGATTATACAAAACATGATCCATATAACAAAAGGGATCCAAACAAAAATAAGTATTTCATCACTGTGCAACTCAACAATTCATAAACAAAGAACTAACACTTCTACTTGAAAGAATAGGGCAGAAATTTCATCAGAAAATTATCACCTCCAAATCAAACGGCTTTCCTGGAACTCCTTAGAACTCCCACCGTACCCAGCGGTAATGTCTACATACCTTATCAATACATTATCCCAGTATTTATTGCCTGAAACCCATTGCTGTTGAGAAGATGGTGGTGAGTTGTTTTCTTGAACTGTGCCAGTTTTGCCATTGCTCTGTGTCGAAGACAGCAGATTTTCTTCCTTAAGTAGCAATCAGGTGATGTCATGGCCAGCATTATTGATACTAACCATTTTATTCCAGATTTGTTTCATCAATTGAATGTAAATTCCCTAGCTTCCCTGGTGAGATTTAAGCTCTATCTATAGATTATGAATTCCAGGACAAAGCAGCCCTTTCGTTGAAACACCATTCACCACTTGCAACATTCACTTCTTCCATCAGCAAAGCTCAGTAGAATGTGTACCATCTACAAGATGCACTGCTGCAGCATTCCAACGCTCCTTAGACTGAACCTTCCAAACTTGTGACTTTTACCACCGTGTTTGTGTTTGCTTCTGCTCTGTGCTAAGATCTGAGAAAGCAGAATGAGCAACTTGTGAGTTTAAGGATCTGGGTTTCTATTGCTGAGACTCCCCTCACCTCCACCGTCTCACTGCTCTCCCCCCCCCCCCCCCCCCCCCCTTTTAGTCATCCCATGTAACAATAGGATGATGGCACATGTTTCGTTAAGACATCATCAGCCTCAGTACCACCATGGATGGAGGTTGGCTGGGGAGGTAGGTTTAGTATGGGAGAGGAATTTCACACTTGTATATCCCAGAAGATCTGGAGAATGAGGAACATGAGAAGGAGACATAGAGAGTGTTTTTTAAGTACATTCCTGTCATCACAAAGTGTGAGGGAAGGGCTAGATTTGCACTTGCCTGTCCATATCTGCAGTCATGTAGTCAGACTCTAGTCTATAGCAGAACATCCCTCTGGAGATACAGTGTCCAAGTGTCCTATTTCTGGGCAGTAGACTCAGAGGTGGTGACCTACTTGTCAGATTCTGCCACCTGAACTAAAGTAGACAGGCAGGAGGCTGGAAGAACACAGCAAGCAAGCTAGGCAGCATCAGGAGGTGGCGAAGTTGATGTTTTGGGTGTAACCCTTCTTCAGGTTTGAGGGTATGTAGGGGGAGCTGCAGATTAAGGGGGTGGTGGGGACAGGCTGGTGAAGTGAAGATAGATGAAGACAGGTATCCAGTGCAATTCATTGGATTCAGGGAAGTGGGAGAGAAAACTGGATGGAATATCGCTGAAATATTTGTTATATTTCTACTATACAAAGCTGAGGGCTGGCCTGATTGAGCTCATAGGTTTCGATTGGGTCAATGCAGTGAAGATGTTTCCATTTTGAAGGGACACCAGAATAGTTAGTCATGAGTTTAGTCATTAATAAATCTATCTGGGAATTCAGAAGATATATCTTTTCCAAGAGAGTAGGGAGAATGCCAAATGTGGGGAGTGGTTACTGTGAATTCTATTGTGCATTTAAGTAGAAGCCAAACAAACACACTGGAGAGAAAGGAGTAGAATGATGAAATATTAGGGAGCTAGGTAGAAAGATAGAAAAAAAAGAACAGTACATCATAGGAAGAGGCCCCATGGCCCACCATGTCTGTACTAACCATGATGCCATTCTCAAATAATACCATCTACCATATGGTTCGTATCCCGCTATTCCCTGCCTGTTCGTGTGTCTTTCTAATTGCCTGTTACATGTTTGATGGGATGATAATAGAGTGAGATTAAGAAGGGGCGGGAGAAGGTTCATGTAAATTAGAAACACTAGAATGGGCAGATGGGCGAAATGGCCTGTGCCTCTGCTGTTAATCCAATTGAATAAAATAGAGTTCACAGCTATTTGGCTCTTGGCTCAGATAGTCTGTGTACATTTCGTATTAGGATATGCTGGCACTTTCATCTGATGTTTGCTCCCGATATTCCATGACCTTTTCACCTCACATTGTCTGAATGTTTTTCAGAGATGGACCTATATTGAAGGTCATGTCACAGCATTCACCAGTTCCCAATTGTGCATCGAGAACAGAGAGCCTCAGGACTGGTGATGTACAGGGGACTCATTTGGTGATCTCAATTCTGCTGGATGATGATGATCCAGGCCTTCACGTCGATGATGCAGCCTCATCTGTTAAACTCAGCCACATGGAACATGACGACAGTGTCAGTACATCCAGGAGAAGCAGCCTATCATTTCCAGGTACTCAAGCAATAAGCTCAGCAGATTATCTTCAACAGACCAACAGATATTAAGTGACTTAAAAATGACATCATCTCAGAAATTAGAAACTGAGGATATGGGTGTCACTGGCAAGGCCAGTATTTGTTGTCCATTCCTAAATGCCAATGATCTGAGCGGCTTGCTCGGACCATTTCAGACTCAACCACATGCTGCAGGTTTGGAGTCATGTAGGTCTGACCAGATAAGAATGGAAGATTTCCTTCCCTTAAGAACATTTGTAAAACAGATAGGTTTTTACAACAATTGTTATTAGTTTTATGGTCAGCATCACTGAGACTAGTTTTTAATTCCATAATTTTTGGACTGCAGAGGTTCAAGAAGGCAATTCATCTCCACATTCGCAAGGGCCTGAAGGGATCATAGAATCACTACAGTGTGGAAACGGGCCCTTCAGTCCAACAAGTCCACACCAACCCTCCGAAGAGCAACTCACCCAGACCCACTCCCCTTCCATATTATTCTACATTTACCCCTAACTAATGCACCTAACCTACACATCCCTGAACACTATGGGCAATTTAGCACGGCCAATTCACCTAACCTGCACATCTTTGGATTGTGGGAGGAAATTGGAGCACCTGGAAGAAACCCACGCAGGAAGAATGTGCTAACTCCACATAGAGAGTCGCCTGAGGCTGGAATCGAACCTGGGTCCCTGGCGCTGTGAGGCAGCAGTGCTAACCACTGTGCCACCCGAGGCAATAAATGTTGGACAGAGTGCATGCCCTGAATTAATGAGAAGTTATTAAGTGAATTTCATCAGCTGCCTTGGTGAGATTTAAGCCAATGTTCCAAGAGCAATAACCTGGGTCATGGGATTACTAGTTCATTGCCATTACCATTACACCACGGCCTTCCCAATTGTTACAATAAGGCACCTTGAGATTTGCTGTTATATATGATCACAGTCAGGTGTCTGCTGGTCAAACTCTTGGCACTGCTATTGAGAAGACTGTTACTTTGAAGGAGGAGCAGAGGGAGATTTACTGCAACAGTACAAGGATACAAAAGTTCATCAGTGAGAGACTGGAGAAGCTGAGGCTAACATTTTAGAGCAGAGAGTGTCAAGGGAGCTTTAATAATGTTCTAAATTAGGAGTGGCTATTGTGACAATGCTGTGGCTTTAAGAGTTGTGTTTTGTCCTGATTTCTTTTAAAGACAGATTGGGGGACAGGCACTGAGCAGACTGTGATATTCTAAGCAACTTGTGAAGCCTTGGGTGTTTTGTTTTTCAAAAGCTGGAACCATAGAAGCAGCCTGAATGGGTGTGGTCAACCTCCCACTCACAGAACCAGGGATTTTTAGTTTTCAGCAGTAGTTGCTGCTTGAGTCTTGGGGAAGTGGAAGCTATATCTCCCTCTCTCAAATAGAGCCAAATGCTGGGGGTTGTCCTCCTGGTCTGCTGGATTGTTTGAGCCAGAATCTGTTTTCTGAATTTACCTTTTGACAAGGGTGTGTTTATGGGATGTTTCAAGCAACAATTTGATTTCAAATAGTCAACATGGTGTTGTCAAGGGCAGGTTGTGTCTCACAAACCTCATTGAGTTTTTTGAGAAGGTGACCAAGCATGTAGATGAGGGTAGGGCAGTTGATGTAGTATACATGGACTTCAATAAAGCTTTTGATAAGGTTCCAGATGGTAGGCTGTTGGAGAAAATGCAGAGGCATGGGATTGAGGGCGATTTAGCAGTTTGGATTAGAAACTGGCTTTCTGAAAGAAGGCAGCAAGTGGTGGTTGATGGAAAATATTCAGCCTGGAGTCCGGTTACTAGTGGTGTACCACAAGGGTCTGTTTTCAGACCGCTGATGTTTGTCACTTTTATAAATGACTTAGACATAGGCATAGTTGGGTGGATTAGTAAATTTGCAGATACACTAAAGTCAGTGGAGGAGTGGACAGTATGGAAGAATGTTACAGGTTACAGGGGGACTTGGATAAACTGCAGAATTGAGCTGAGAGGCGGCAAATGGAGTTCAATGCAGCTAAATGCGAGGTGATGCACTTTGGGAAGAATAACAGGAAAGCAGAGTGCTGGGTCGATGGAAAGATTTTTAGTAGTGTGGATCTTGGAGTCCGTGTACATAGATCCCTGAAAGTTGCCACCCAGGTGGGTAGTGCTGTTAAGAAGGCATACGGAGTGTTAGATTTCATTCATAGAGGGATTGAGTTCCGGAGCTGCAATATCATGCTGCAACTATACAAAATGCTGGTGCGGCCACACTTGGAGTATTGTGTACAGTTCTGGTCGCCATATTTCGGGAAGGACTTGGAAGGATTGAAAAAGGTGCAGAGGAGATTTACCAGGATATTGCCTGGTCTGGAGGGAAGGTCTTATGAGGAAAGGCTGAGAGACTTTAACCTGTTCTCATTGGCAAGAAGAAGGCGAAGGGAGGTTTCGATAGAGACATACAAGATGATCAGAGGATTAGATAGGGAAGACAGTGAAAGTCTTTTTCCTAGGATGATGACATCAGTGTGTACCAGGGGGCAGAGCTACAAATTGAGGGGTGGTAGATTTAAGGCAGATGTCAGAGGCAGGTTCTTTACGCAGAGAGTGGTAAGGACGTGGAATGCCCGACCTGCCAATGTAGTCAACTCAGCCACATTAGGGAGACATAAATAATCCTTAGATAAGCACATGGATGATTTTGGGGTAGTGTAGGGGGACGAACTGAGAATAGTTCACAGGTCGGCGTAACATCGAGGGCCGAAGGGCCTGTTCTGCGCTATTTTGTTCTATGTTCTATGTTGGTACAGTTAATCATTAATAGTTTTTTTTCTGTTAAGCTTTCCCATAGACTTAAGTTATTACAGGTTCTTCTTCCTTTTGTTGTATTTTAACTACAGTGTTTCAATGAATTGTGTTTTGTTTTAATGTTGAGTGGTTTGACAAACTGAATTGCACCTAAAATGCAGCAACTGATATTTACCTTAAAAATTAGAAAACATTAGGGTCCAGGTGACCATCTTAATATATTTTGAGGGGTTCTGGTCTGGTCCAGAGTACTTTGCTATAATAATTAAAAGGAAATTGGTTCCGCCAGCAGGAGGATTAAAGAGGAGAAGACAGATTGAAGACAATTGGTAAAAGAATCAGATGGTAGACAAAAAGAGCTTTTTCTTTACAAGATGATGTGACCTGGAATATGCTGCATGAAAGGTCAATGGAAACAAATTCAAAAATACATTTCAAAAGGTAATTGGATAAATGAAGAGGAAAGTGTGCAGAGCTATGAGAAAGGAGCAGCTGGATTGGGGCTAATTTGAGAGGTCGCTCAAAGAGTCAGCACATATATGATGGGCCAACTTAACTTTTTCTGTACTGCTTCATCCTGTGATTCTATGATGACTGTACACCGGATAAGTGTGGATGTTTAGTTCAATATTTGAAAGTATTACTGTGTCACCTGTGGCTCCATTGGTAGCACGCACACCTTTCTGCTGGGAATTTGTGGCTTCACATCACTCTTACGAACAAACAAGTCTAGGCTGCTTTGTAAAAAATCTTTCAGATGAGATATCAAACTGAAGCCGTATCTTCCTTCTCAGGTGAATGTAAAAGATTCCAGATGTGTAATGTGTATTCCTCAATCACAACACCAATGGAACTGGTGATCAGCCTAGTGCTGTGCAAATTGGCTGCTGCATTTTTTAAACTTTCATGGGATAGAGGCATCAGCAGCAAGACCAGCATTTATTACTCATCTCCAATGACCCCTGATATCTTCATTACAACATTTCAATAGTGTTATGGACCAGGCCAGACCCCCTCAAAACATTTCAGAAAGTAGCCCAGATTCTAACTTTGTTAGTGTCAAGACTAGAGTAGTGCTGGAAAAACACAACAGGTGAGGCAGCAGGAAAATCGACATTTCGGGCAAAAGCCCTTCATTAGGAATGAGGCTGGGAGCCCCGAGGGTGAAGAGATAAATGGAAGGGGGTGGGGCTGGGGGGAAGGTAGCTGAGAGTACAATAGGTGGATGGAGGTGGAAATGAAGGTGATAGATCAGAGAGGACGGTGGAGTGGATGGGTGGGAAGGAAGATTGACAGGTGGGACAGGTCCTGAGGATGGTGCTGGGCTGGAAGGTTGGAACTGGGGTGAGGTGGGGGGAGGGGAAATGAGGAAACTGGTGAAGTCCACATTGACGCCCTGGGGTTGAAGGGTTCTGACGCGGAAGATGAGGCATTCTTCCTTCAGGCGTCAGGTGGTAAGGGAATGGCGATGGAGAAGGCCCAGGACCTGCATGTCCTCAGCAGAGTGGGAGGAGGAGTTGAAATGTTTAGCCACGGGGTGGTGGGGTTGATTGGTATGGGTGTCCCGTAGATGTTCTCTGAAGCGCTCTGCAAGTAGGCATCTACCTTTGCTAGTTATTCCAGGAGAGGTGCAGCTGGTCAAACAAAACAGAATTTATTAACAAGATTACTGTACGAAACACAAACAAAAGAGAACAGAATACCGAATAACTTAACCTATCCAAAAACCCAACAGATTATCCCAAATTAAGTGTGAAATTCCTGCAACAATCCCCACAAACACCCCTTGGCATAAAAAGGGAAAATCAAACACAGGTTCTTACAGGAGAGATGTCAGAGAGAGAGGATTAGCATGGACCTGTCTCTTTGAGTCCAGCAGCTTTACAACTGACTGACAGCTTTCAGTGAACAGCCAGATTTCTAAAACCAAACCAGAGAAAAGCTGAGCTGGGAGATCTGGGTAATCCAAGGTGGAGGACAGGAAAAATTCATGGCTGTAACAGACTGCTCTTTTTTGAGGTATTTTTGGTGTTGCAGGTGATTTCCTCGAATTCCAGGAGCAGCAATTACTGTTTTATATGCTGTTGCATTGTTTTAGAACTTTGGAGAAAAAAAAAAGTCAAAACAACAGCACACGGTTGTGCAGGAAGGGGGGAGAGAGAGAGAGAGAGAAAGAGACCCACACTGCTAACTGACACAGCAGTGGACCTGCACAGTTACTGCCTTTGCTGTTAAATTCAGGTAACACTGGACATCGGAGTGTGTGTGGGAAAATTAACAAAAGGTGAAAATCACAACTGATCTTGGAGGAACCTATTTGGAAGAAGTCACAGCACAGAGGCAGATAAGTGAATAGTTTTAATTGTGGCCTTGGGGCCTTGCTGTAAGTCTGCAGTAGTGAGTAGAGTGGGTTCATAGAGTCATAGAGATGTACAGCATGGAAACAGACCCTTCGGTCTAACCTGTCCATGCTAACCACATATCCCAACCCAATCTAGTCTCACCTGCTAGCACCCGGCCAATATCCCTCCAAACCCTTCCTATTCATATACCCATCCAAATGCCTCTGAAATGTTGCAATTGTACCAGCCTCCACCACTTCCTCTGGCAGCTCATTCTATACACGTACGACTTTCTGTGTGAAAAAGTTGCCCCTTAGGTCTTATTTATATTTTTCCCCTCTCACTCTAAACCTATGCCCTTTAATTCTGGACCTCCTGACCCCAGGGAAAAGACTTTGCCTATTTACTCTATCCATGCCCCTCATAATTTTGTAAAGTCACCCCTCAGCCTCTGAACAGCCTCTGTTCAGCCTCTCCCGATAGCTCAAATCCTCCAACTCTGGCAACATCCTTGTAAATCTTTTCTGAACCTTTTCAATTTTCACAACATCTTTCCGATAGGAAGGAGACCAGAATTGCACGCAATATTCCAACAGTGGCCTAACCAACATCGTGTACAGCCGCAACATGACCTTCCAATTCCTGTACTCAATAATTTGACCAATAAAGGAAAGCATACCAAATGCCGTCTTCACTATCCTATCTCCCTATGACTCAACTTTCAAGGAGCTCTATGTTTTATTGAGATATGTCTCTTGATTAAACTTAAAAATATAACCCATAAGTATTAAGTTGACAGTGCTATTTTCTGGGTCTGCAGATTGGAAGAAGCAAAAATGGCCTTTAGTAGAGTGATATGCTCTTCTTGTCGAATGTGGGAGTTTAGGGAGAGTTTATGGGTTACCGAGGATTATATCTGCAATAAATGCCGTTGATTGCGAATCCTATCAGATCGACCAGATCAGTTGGAATAACAGTTAGAGGCAATGAGGAATTTACAAGAGCAAGGGGGTGGGATGGATGACAGTTACAGGAAGGGGGAAAAGTCACAGATACAGTCACAGAGATGGGTTAACTCCAGGAAAGGTAAGAGAGGTCGGCAGGTAGTGCCTATCTCCATTCTGTGGCTATCCCCGTTTCAAACAAGTATGCTGTTTTGGAAAATATAGGGGGTGATGGATTCTCAGGAGAATGTAGTACGAACAGCCAAGGTTCTGGGGTGGAAACCGGCTTTAATGCAATGAGGAGAACATCAGGTTCCAAGAGATCGATTATGTTAGGGGACTCGCTTGTTCGAGGCACAGACAGACATTTCTGTAGCCAGCAGCAAAACATTACGACGGTGTGTTGCCTCCTGGTGCCGGGATCAAAGATGTCTCAGATAGGGTGGAGAAGGGGGAGAGGGCTCAGCAGAGGTTATTGTACACATTGGAACCGATGATATAGGAAGGGAGAAGTTTGAGATTCTGAAGGGAAAATATAGAGAGTTAGGTGGGAATTTTAAAAGGAGGTCCTCGAGAGTAGTAATATCTGGATTACTCCCGGTGCTATGAGCGAGTGAGGGTAGAAATAGGAGGATAGAGCAGGTGAATGCACGGCTGAGGAGCTAGTGAGTGGGAGAAGGATTCACATGTTTGGATCATTGGAATCTCTTCTGGGGTAAAGGTGACCTGTATAAGAAGGATGGATTGTACCTGATTTGGAAGAGGACTAACATACTGACAGGGAGATTTGCTAGAGCTGCGAGTGAGGATTTAAACTAATAAGGTGAGGGGTGTGGGACCCAGGAAGATAGTGAGGAAAGAGATCAATCTGAAACTGGTACAGTTCAGAAAAGGAAGTGAGTCAAACAGTCAGGACAGACAGGGACAAAGCAGAGAACAAGGTAGGACTGATAAATTAAACTGCATTTATTTCAATGCAAGAGGCCTAACAGGGAAGGCAGATGAACTCAGGGCATGGCTAGGAACATGGGACTGGGATATCAGAACAATTACAGAAACATGGCTCAGGGATGGACAGGACTGGCAGCTGAATGTTCCAGGATACAAATGCCACAGGAAGGACAGAGAGGGAGGCAAGAGAAGAAGGGGAGTGGCATTTTTGATAAGGGATAGCATTACAGCTGCACTGAGGGAGGATATTCCTGGAAGTACATCCAGGGAAGTTATTTGAGTGGAACTAAAAAATAAGAAAGTGATGGTCACCTTATTGGGATTGTATTATGGACTCCCTAATAGTCAGCGGGAAATTGAGAAACAAATTTGTATGGAGATCTCAGTTATCTGTAAGAATAATAGGGTGGTTATGGAAGGGGATTTTAACATTCCAAACATAGATTGGGACTGCCATAGTGTTAAGGGTTTAGATGGAGAAGAATTTGTTAAGCATGTGCAAGACAATTTTCTGATTCAGTATGTGGATGTACCTATTAGAGAAGGTGCAAAACTTGACCTACTCTTGGGAAATAAGGCAGGGCAGGTGACTGAGGAGTCAGTGGGGGAGCACTTTGGGGCCAGTGACCATAATTCTATTAGTTTTAAAATAGTGATGGAAGAAGATAGACCAGATCTAAAAGTTGAAATTCTAAATTGGAGGAAGGCCAATTTTGACATTATTAGGCAAGTACTTTCAAAAACAGATTGGGGGCAGATGTTCACAGTTAAAGGGACGACTGGAAAATGGGAAGCCTTCAGAAATGAGATAACGAGAGTACAGAGACAGTGTATTCCTTGAGGGTGAAAGAAAAGGCTGGTAGGTATAGGGAATGCTGGATGACTAAAGAAATTGAGGGTTTGGTTAAGAAAAAGAAGGAAGCATATGTCAGGTATAGACAGGATAGATCGAGTGAATCCATAGAAGAGTATAAAGGCAGTAGGAGTATTCTTAAGAGGGAAATCAGGGGGGGCAAAAAGGAGACATGAGATAGCTTTGGTAAATAGAGTTAAGGAGAATGCAAAGGGTTTTTACAAGTACATTAAGGACAAAAGGGTAACTAGGGAGAGAATAGGGCCCCTTAAAGATCAGCAAGGCAGCCTTTGTGTGGAGCTGCAGAAAATGGGAGAGATACTAAACGAGTATTTTGCATCAGTGTTTACTGTGGAAAAGGACATGGAAGATATAGAATATAGGGAAATAGATGGTGACATCTTGCAAAATGTCCATATTACAGAGGAGGAAGTGCTGGATGTCTTGAAATGGATAAAGGTAGATAAATCCCCAGGACCGGATCAGATGTACCCTAGAACTCTGTGGGAAGCTAGGGAACTGATCGCTGGATATTTATATCATCGACAGTCATAGGTGAGGTGCTGGAAGACTGGAGAATGGCTAACATGATGTCACTGTTTGAGAAAGGTGGTAAGGACAAGCCAGGGAACTATAGACCGGTGAGCCTGACGTCGGTGGTGGGCAAGGTTTTGGAGGGAATCCTGAGGGACAGGATATACATGTATTTGGAAAGACAAGGACTGATCAGGGATAAGGTTAGAGTGGTGTTGGAAAGGCACAGCAGGTCAGGCAGCATCCGAAGAGCAGGAAAATTGACGTATCGGGCAGAAGCCCTTTATCAGGAATAGTCAATATGGCTTTGTGCGTGGGAAATCATGTCTCACAAACTTGATTGAGTTTTTTGAAGAAGTAACAAAGAAGATTGATGAGGGCAGAGCAGTAGACGTGATCAGTAAGGCATTCGATAAGGTTCCCCATAGGAGACTGATTAGCAAGCTTAGATCTCATGGAATACAGGGAGAACTAACCATTTGGATACAGAACTGGCTCAAAGGTAGAAGACAGAGGGTGGTGGTGGAGGGTTGTTTTTCAGACTGGAGGCCTATGACCAGTGGAGTGCCACAAGGATCGGTGCTGGGCCCTCTACTTTTTGTCATTTACATAAATGATTTGGATGCGAGCATAAGAGGTACAGTTAGTAAGTTTGCAGATGACACCAAAGTTGGAGGTGTAGTGAACAGCGAAGAGGGTTACCTCAGATTACAACAGGATCTGGACCAGATGGGCCAATGGACTGAGAAGTGGCAGATGGAGTTTAATTCAGATAAATGCGAGGTGTTGCATTTTGGGAAAGCAAATCTTAGCAGGACTTATACACTTAATGGTAAGGTCCTAGAGAGTGTTGCTGAGCAAAGAGACCTTGGAGTGCAGGTTCATAGCTTCTTGAAAGTGGAGTCACAGGTAGATAGGATAGTGAAAAAGGCATTTGGTATGCTTTCCTTTATTGGTCAGAGTATTGAGTACAGGAGTTGGGAGGACATGTTGCGGCTGGACAGGACATTGGTTAGGCCACTGTTGGAATATTGCGTGCAATTCTGGCCTCCTTTCTATCAGAAAGATGTTGTGAAACTTGAAAGGGTTCAAAAAAGATTTACAAGGATGTTGCCAGGGTTAGAGGATCTGATCTACAGGGAGAGGCTGAACAGGCGGGGGCTGTTTTCCCTAGAGCGTCGGAGGCTGAGGGGTGATCTTATAGAGGTTTACAAAATTATGAAGAGCATGGATAGGATAAATAGGCAAACTCTTTTCCCTGGGGTCGGGAGTCCAGAACTAGAGGGCATAGGTTTAGGGTGAGAGGGGAAAGATATAAAATAGACCTAAGGGGCAACCTTTTCACGCAGAGGGTGGTACGTGTATGGAATGAGCTACCAGAGGATGTGGTGGAGGCTGGTACAATTGCAACATTTAAGAGGCATTTGGATGGGTATATGAATAGGAAGGTTTGGAGGGATATGGGCCGGGTGCTAGCAGGTGTTACTAGATTGGGTTGAAATATCTGGTCGGCATGGAGGGTCTGTTTCCATGCTGTACATCTCTATGACTCTAAGTAACAAAGAGGATTGATGAGGACAGAGCGGTAGACATGATCTATATGGACTTCAATTAGGCGTTCAACAAGATTCCCCGCTGTTTAGCAAGGTTAGATCTCATGGAATACAGGCAGAACTAGCCATTTGGATACAGAACTGGCTCAAAGGTAGAAGACAGAGGGTGGTGGTGGAGGGTTGTTTTTCAGACTGGAGGCCTGTGATCAGTGGAGTGCCACAAGGATCGGTGCTAGGTCCATGGCCACTTTTGGAATATTGCATGTAATTCTGGTCTCCTTCCTATCAGAAGGATGTTGTGAAACTTGAAAGGGTTCAGAAAAGATTTACAAGGATGTTGCCAGGGTTGGAGAATTTGAGCTATAGGAAGAGGCTGAATAGGCTGGGGCTGTTTTCCCTGGAGCGTTGGAGGCTGAGGGATGACCTTATCGAGGTTTATAAATCATGAGGGGCATGTATAGGGTAAATAGACAAGGTATTTTCCCTGGGGTGGGGGAGTCCAGAACTAGAGGGCATAGGTTTAGGGTGAGAGAGGAAAGATATAAAAAAGGCCTAAGGGGCAACTTTTTCACACAGAGGGTGGTACGTGTATGGAATGAGCTGCCAGAGGAAGTGGTGGAGGCTGGTACAATTGCAACATTTAAAAGGCATCTGGATGGGTATATGAATAGGAAGGGTTTGGAGGGATATGGGCCAAGTGCTGGCAGGTGGGACTAGATTGGATTGGGATACCTGGTCAGCATGGATGAGTTGGACCGAAGGGTCTGTTTATGTGCTGTACATCTCTCTGACTCTATGACTGCGTAACTGGCCATTCCCCTTTCATTGTACAAGTGGTTCTTCGAAAAAGTTGAAAGCCTTTTGCTTGAGGCAGTAATCTGTTATGTATAATCAAATTGACCCGAAAACCCATCCAAACAAACCTTTTGGAATCGCTGCTTTTACAAACACTCTGAAAGAAAGACCCAAGGATAGCATAATCTTGTTAAAGGAGCAGCATCACCGCAATAGTGTCACATTGGCTGAAAAGTCACTTTGGGGAAACATGAAGAAAGAAGGCATTATTTAAATGCATCTGTTTTTCTCTCAATTTCTTTTATTGCAAGGTAGAACAGGCTCAAAGGGCCAAACATCACATATCTTCGTCCCTTCCTTAAGTTCTTGGTTGATTTGCAATTTCACAATTTTTCTTGGGTCATTCATATTTTTCGTTTCTCTGTGTGAACGTGTTTTATCCCTTTCCAGTCCTCAAGCTTATCTGTCTAAATCGTATCATTCTCAGAGAGACTGACACCATCTTATCACATGGGAGTTGAAGGTGGGATGGTGCCTACTGCAGGCAGAGTTTATTTAAATGGGGAGTCTGCAGACCACAGCAGGTACTTCAGCCCTGAAACTACAGAAAAGTTTCTAATAATAACAGGTTTAGTTCTTCTATAAAGTGCATTTAGTGGAGGATGTCTACACATAAGTCAATAAGCTTAATCACATTCACTAGCAGTAGTGTGGATTCCATGTGCAATTAACAATTCAGGGAGTTACATTTTTACTCTGCCTGGGACTTGCAGCATCTCACAAGGCAATCTCCTGTGGTCCACAGCAGTCCCTTTTAGGGACCATTGGATCAGTAAAGCTAGTATATGACGAAAGCTGTTTGGCATTTTCGGCCCTGATAACATTCATGCTTACAATATGACATCCCAGCCGAGAATGAGCTGTAAACATGTAAGTATATGCTGTTGAAAAGGATCTAATTCTTCTTTCCTTCCTTCAAGTTGAAGCTCAACTGGATGAAGACAATCTGAAGAAGATTGACAAGAATGCAAAATTATCTGAAGCTCGGGGGTTGAGGTGGTCTTCCCGTGTAAATAATCTAAGAATGTCTTATTCAGCTCCTGCAGTGCTGTCCACAGTAAGTCCAAGAGATGGCCTGTGGGACAGTCCAAGAAATGGCCTGAGGGAGAATTTGAAGGAGAAACTAAAGGCCGAGCCACTGAGTCATGTGAGTAATCTCAGTGCATTTTTACTCAGGAAAGGCAAAGTGAGCCCAGTTGAAACACAACGTATTCCATTTATAATTGGCTCCAAGAGAGTTGGTGGAAAGTCTGGGACTGCACATAGAACGAACCAGCAGAACAATGAAGGTGCTGACATTTTCAGTCTGGTTAATAAACCTCCTTCTAATGAACATCAAAGATATAGAATAAATATCGCTGATGACTCAACTGAGAGTGACTGGAATTCAGTTTCTTCTCTGATAAATCCAAACAAGCGTTATGGTGGCAACCAAGACAACTGGAGGGAGACTCTTTATGCCTTAATCAGATGTTGCGGATTCAAGTCTTGCAAAGAAAGGAGGGCAGTAGCAGGCACAGCAGCTCAGAGAGCCTCAGCACAGCTCAGGAAGCCCACCCAGAACTGTGTCCAAAGGATCTCACACGGACAGCGAGTCTTATCCCAGATTGCTTTTCGAAGCCCCAGAAAAGCACCAGATGAAAAATCCTGGCATGTAATCCCAATGCCATGGCAACAAAGCTTTGCCACCATGATGCAAGGTGGCGTAAGTCAATTTGGTGCTTTAGAATTAATCTGGCTGTCATCTGATTTTAAGTGACAGGAGCCTTTCCTTTCCCAAGGCCATATTGTGGTCAAATACCTCACCACAACCATGGAAGAAGGAAATACTTGTTAATAAAAACACATACATTCAAACCAAAATGGCTTGTTAAAGTCAAAGTCCTTGTTCAAGGATTCTGGGGGAATTGGAACTTCTGGTCTCTCTCTCCCTGGGTTGAACTGTCAGCTTTCAGTGAAAATGCTTCTTTCCCTCTGTCATCCATTCTGCTATTTCAATACAAGGAGGAATTTGCACTGATACAGCACCTTTAATGTGGTCAGACATCCCAAGGCAGCAGCTCTCAAACAAAGTTTGACATTGAGCTACATCAGGATGGTCTCTGGTCCAGTGGACAAAAAACTTGATCAAATGAGTTGGTTTTGATGTGTTTTCAAAGAGAGGAAGAGGAGTGGTGAGGTTTAGGTAGGGAATTCCAGAGTCTGAGGCCCAGGCAGCTGGAGGTATGGCTGCCAATGGTGGAGCAGTGGAAATTCAGGATGCTCAAGAGGATGGAATTGGAGAAGCAGAGAGGTCGTGGGTTTGCAGGACTGGAGGTGATTATGCAGGTAGGGAGGAGAATCAAGACTTTGGAAGTATTTAAACATATTAATGAAGATTTTGAAATCATGACTGGACTAGACTGGCAAACAGTGCAGTTTTGTGTCACACCTCACAAGGGTCATGAGCTAGAAATAAAGTCGAGCTATTGGCTATTCCCAGAGTCATCACAAAAGTTACAGATTTTTAAAGGCCACAGTATTTTCCAGTCTACCTTACTTTCAGCCCCATGTTGATAGAAAGCATAGACTAGGTTTCTCTACATAACAAGAATCATTATTTATTACAAAAAGTTTACCTGTCTAATGACTATGATCCATCAGCACGTAACTTTACGAGTTAAAACTTTAATCCCTGTATAAATTCCTCACCGACACACACACACACACACACACACACACACAATTCTTCTGTTATGCATTAGCTGTGTTCTTGTGCAACCCTGTGTTGTCTAAAAATTGTTCTTTTAGAAACAGTGCCTAAAGTGTTAACGTAATCTCGTTATACCCAACACACGCTTTAAAAGTTTGCACTTTGAGACAATATTCCCAAATTATCAATTGTGTTATAGCAAATTCATAGGAACAAAACGTGCGTTATAGCTGAACGACCTGTATTGGACTGAGGGAAAGCAGTTCAGTGGGGAACCTTTGTTCACAGCATCTGCTGAAATTGTTCTTGTGCTGGTCAAAACACTGGTTCATGTTCTTCCTTCTCCAGATGCTGGTTCGCTGGTTCATGTTTATAATGAGTCTCAGACTTATTAATTAAAAATCTCACCTTGTAGTTGAGGAACAGATACACTGATTTTCTTCAGGCTTAAAGTAGCTTTTCATGTAGAGAACAGAGACAGCCCGTGAACGGTAGAGGTCAGATGGCATCTCACTATCCAGTTTACAGCCCCAAGCTGGTCAGATCCTTGAGAACCAAACCACATAATTATCAGTAGGGAGACGGCCTTTGTCATTGATAACTGGTGATTAGTCCACAGAGGGGTCATACACTCATTACCAGCTGAATCTCTGTTTGTACACAGTCCTCAGTTCCAGCTCACCTGCAGTTCAGTTACAGGTTGAACAAACAGCTGTGTAAATGGTGCTTACAATGAGTGTCAGGTTACTTGCTTTCAGAATTGCAGCAATTCTCCAGCCATTCATTCTGTGTCTGAAAACAGTTCTTTTCTCATTTCAGTTAAAAATACAGAACAATACAGTATATACATTAGCGAGCATGGGGTTATATCTGAAACTATGGACTTGGGTCCCTCACCTGGACTTCTTGATTTTAAAAAGCCCTGAATCCCTCAATATGCAGTTTGACATTCACCTAAAGCTATTCCATTCCATATCTTACCCTGATCGTTGGCAGACAGAAAACATTCTTGTCTGTTTAGGATTGACATCTTGTCCTATAGGTGACAGAATACAGCTGTGATACACTGTGCCACCCTGATGTTCCCCTACTTAACAGTCAGTTACAGCTGGACCTGTGCTGACAGCCTTCACTGAGGAGATGAGAATCTCTTTGCACTTGAAGGTATTGACAAGAGTTCACTGTTATCTGAACAATCAAGCTTGAAGTGTCACAGAATCCCTACAGTGTGGAAGCAGGCATTTAGCCCATCGAGTGCACACCAACCATCCAAAAAGCATTCCACACAGACTCACCCCTCTACCCTATCCCTGTAACCCCACATTTCCCATGGCTGATCCATCTAGCCTGCACATGATGGGGCAACTTAGCATGGCCAATCTGCTCTAAACTGTACGTCTTTGGGCTGTGGGCAGATACGGGGAGAATGTGCAAACTCCGCAACTCAGTCGCCTGAGGGTGGAATTGAACCCAAGTCCCTGGTGCTGTGAGGCAGCACTGCTATCTGAGCCACGATACCACCCCGAGAAGTTAGGACTCTGTCTTGTTTAATTCTTGTGGGCAGCACTTGTAGAGATGAGGCACAGGTCCAGACTAGCTCCTGCTGGTTTTGCTTTCATTGTCCCTCTGGTCCAGAGGTAGGGACACTACTGTTGTGCCATAAGAGACCCTTTGAGTCTGCTTTTATTGTGGCTCCTGCTGGTTCCATTACATATTATGCACTTTTCAATTACAACTGTGAAACATTTCTTGCTGAAATACTTATATCGAACACTTCATTATCTAGCTCTAATGTATACAATACACATCAGACCTATTAGGTGGAAGGGTGCCTAGTTAAACAGTTGTTGTCAGATGCTCCCCTACAATCCACTCCTTTCTTTCCTCTCTCATTTTCTGTCTTCCCTTGCACTCCCCTCTCATAGGAGAGAATGCCTCATGTCCAGTGGTTGTTCACCCTCCAGCAAATTAGTTTCCAGCAATGAGAAGGAGAGACAGCGAGCCAGAGAGAGAGAGCCACATTTCAACTGAATGACAGCATCGACAATGGCAAGGACAGTCTGTGGTCCTGCACTGAGCTGTCAGTGCAGAGCTTGGAAAGTGGTCAGAATCCACAACTGTATGACTCTGAGGCAAAAGGAAGTGACTTATTGAGCCACTCTGTCCATCAACCTTCAGCACCTCAACAACATTGGCTTCTGTTGACTTAGTGGGTGAATAAGGCAAATCTCTGTTCTCAGCCCTCAGATGGGACTGAATGTTTTGCATAGTGATATCTGGGGGCAGCTCTGTTCACATCACTGGTAAATTCTCATATTAAAAAAAAGTGCTGATGCAATGTCATGATGGCAGCTTCAAAGGGAAGATGTTTTTGACTGTTTAACTAGGGCAGTCTGGCTCCTGGCAGCACAATGGCTCAGTGGTTAGCACTGCTGCCTCACAGCACCAGGGATCTGGGTTTGATTCCCACCTCTGTGTGGAGTTTGCACATTCTCATTATGTCTGCATGAGTTTCCTCTGGGTGCTCCAGTTTCCTCCCACAATCCAAAGATGTTCAGGTTAGGTGAATTGGTCATGTTAAATTACCCCTAGTGTTAGGTGCATTGGTCAGGGGTAAATATAGATTAGGGGAGTGGGTCAGGGTGGGTTACTTTTTGGAGGGTTGGTATGGACTTGTGGGCCTGTTTCCATATTGTGGGGAATCTCAAAAATATATAATCCTATTACAGGAACAATAATCTGTACTGTACCTCGCTGAAATTTTAGACGCAGATGTTGAATATGCCCTTGCGTTTCACAGAGGTCAACCAATACAGGAAGCTTCCAGGAGCAGTTCATAGGATGCCCATGGGGTGGAGATGTTCACTCCTTATACTTAAGCTGCAAAATAATTTTTGTTTGCAGTGGATTTTCTTGTTAACATTTTCTCAAAACTGTTATTAAACTTCGAGAGAGATGGATTTTTATTTTGTAACCACTGTTCCCTCCTTCGAGCTGCAAAGACTGAGCGTTGCATTCAAGTAGTGCCAAACCCAGTGGTAGTCGTCATGAGTGTGTCAGAAACTATCCAACTGTGGAAGGCAGGACAACAACATTCAAATCTCACCTCACTGTACTTCTACCCATAAGGATCATATGGAAGGGTTTTGGGGAGGAGCCTGCACAGGTCCTGAAATGATTTGCATCATTGAATCAGTACCTGGATGAATTTGAGAGAACTGTGTATTTCTCTGCATCTTTCTGTCCCCTACTGTGTGTATCTGTGTCACTTTCCTGTGTCTCTCTCTGTCTGAAATGTCTATCTCTCTGCATTCTGTTCCTCCCTTGTCCTGTGTATTCATTTCTCTCTTCCCTTTTGTCTGTCTTTATTAATAGGGGTTTCTCTCTTTTCCCATGTGTGTTTCTTAGTCCCTCTCTCTCCCTCCCTTCCCCCTTCATATATCTTTAGTTGTCTGTGTGGATAATAAGTCAGTACATTTCACAAAGTTTGTGAAAGGGCAAAGTTGTTACCTTTCTTAGTTTCTGAAATCACAACCCCTGTCAGTGTCCCACCCTTATGTATAACTTAAAATTTGTGCATACCTCAAGGTCCAAATATCCCAGAATCAGATCCAGTTTAGAACAACAAGGATTTTTTCCAGTCCTGCACTTGACTCTGATTCTTATGACTAAACAGATTAATCTCCTGCAACATTTTGCTGACTGTTCACACTTTGCTCCTTGTCATCACTTTTTAGCAAAATCTGCTTCTCTTTATCCAGACATGTTCAAAACTCAACAGCAAGCAAATTCAGTTATTAGTGACAATGATTACTCAAGAGATGGAACCTAGTTTTGTTGCAGGCTGCAATATATTTCCAACAATCATTGTAAATTTCCAATAATTATTTTATAATCCATTGTTTCCCACCTCATTAATAATACATTAGGGAGGAGGAGAGAAACTGTTTTGGGGAGTTTAGGACTGAGGTCCATCATCTAAAATTTAAACTTTCCATACCAACCCTCCAAAGAGTAACCCATCCCGACTGAATTTAGGAAAGTTTTTCAGACAAAACATAGAAAAAGTTTGAAACTCCTCCATGGACAAACTTGGGGTAAAAGCAGGTAAAAGCAGGGAGACAATACCATTGTGGTACAATTACTAAACTATTAATCCAGAGATCTTGATTGATTGATTGTCAAGTGGATGAAGATACAGTGATGTGTTGTTTTGTGTGCTATATTGACAGATCGCAACACACAAAGTGTATCAGAATAACAAAACAGAGCGCAAAATACAGTTACAGTCACAGAGAAGGTGCAGAGCAAGAGAGAAATCAGACTTAGCATTTGAGAGAAATGTTCAAAAGTTTGATAACAACGGTGAAGAAGCTGCTCTTGAATCTATGCCTACCTGTAAACTTTTGTATCTTCTGTCTGATGGAAGAGGGTGGAAGAGAGTATAACTGGGGTGGGAAGGGTCTCGGTAACATTCTGTAATCCTGGGTTTGAATCTCACTGTCGTGGATGGTGGAATTTGAATTCTATAAAAATCTGGAATAAGCAGAGTTATGGACCAGACCAGACCTACAGAGAATATATTAAGAAGGCAGTCTAGACCCTAACCTTTACTTATTTTAAAGGTAAAAGTCAGGTGCTATATTCCAGATGCAATTCAGTTGGTCAAATTGTTTGATATTAACAAAACACAATTTATTCAAACACTATAATTAACATACAACAAAAGAAAGAAGAACTTGGAATAACGTAACTTGAATGGAAAACTTAACAGAATAATGGATAAAGTAACTATTACTAACTAACTGTTCCAATATAGTAACATCCTGTAAAAAACTATTGAGAAAGGCAAATTCAAACAACAGATTTTGTCTCACATTCAATCCAGCAGCAGGAAGAGATCCCCCAGTTTTTGGCTGTGATCGAGAGAGGGAAAATAACTTCCACTTCTTCAAGTCCCCAACAGTAACTGCTGAAAACGAACAACAAAATATCCCTGGTTCTGGGGATACAAGTTTGACCACACCCATTCAGGCTGCTTCTGTTGTTCCAGCTTTTAAAAAAGTCCACATGGCCTCACAAGTTGTTTATCTTCTCATAGACTGCTTGCTAACTGTCTCCCTGTCTCTTTTTAAAATAAATCAGGACAAAACACACCTGTTAAAGCCACAGCATCATCACAAGAGTCTAACGATGACCATGAATCCATTGTTGGTTGTCAGGAATAACCCATTGTGTTCACTAATGCTGTTTTGGAAGAAAACTGCCATCCTTACCCAGTCTGATCCACATGTGACTCCAGACCCACATGTAGGGATGGATAATAAGTGCTGCCCCATGTCAATGATGCCCTCATCTTGTGAACGTATAAAAGAAATATGGAGTTAAGTTGCAGTTAACGGAGGGCTGCTAAGGTTTGCGAGAGATTATGTTATGGGATATTTTGTTATAGATTATTGTTATTAACTCACTTACCAGCTCACTATATTCATTAATACCAGGTTCCCCTTCATTCACTCATAACCCTTTACTATACCATTATTTACTATAAAACTGTTTAATTCGTTCATTCATCAACCATGGTTCTGTTGTATCCGAATTTGAAAACAACCCTTTTGTTATGAAAATATTGATGTACTGTACCTTTAAGAAAGTTAAATGCTAGCAAAACTACCCGACAGCACCAACTGTTCTGAACAAGGTGCGATGTAACATTTGGTCCAGCAGCTAGGGTAGCTGGTTGTCTGGAGACAAAAACAAATTTGAATACGGCCAATCAGTTTAAATTTAAATCCCAAACAAAATGACAAACTCCAATTAAGTTTGCATTAGTATATTGACAATATTAAAAGCAATGGCACAATCCAATGCTGTGGATGTATAAGTCTGGGGCAGGATACCATGTTACAGCGGGGGTTGAAAAGGTCAGGGAGAGAGAGAGATCAACTTTAACATTACAGAGATCCATTCAAAAGTCTGATAATAGCGGGAAAGAAGCTGTTTCTTGAACCTGTTCGTACATGTACACAAACTCCTATATCTTGTGCCTGACAGAAGGAGGTGGAAGACAGTATAACCGGGGTGCTTTCCCCAGGCAGCGGGAATTGTAGATGGAGTCAATGGATGGAAGGCTGGATTGCGTGATAGACTGGGCTGTGTTCACAACTCTCTCTTGAGATCTTGGGAAGAGCACCTGTTATACCAAACTGTGATGCATCCAGATAGGATCCTTTGTACGGTGCATCTATAAAAATCAGTAAGAGTGTTTACGGACATGCTGAATTTCCTTAGCCTCCTGAGAAAGTAGAGGCACAGTTGGGGGAAGAACTGCCAAAAGACCAACAGATGTAGGCTGCTTTTGTTCTTTGTCTAAGAGGTACCTATCTAGAGAAGGAGTTTGCATATAGAGAAACATTGACACCGACCAGGAGAGCAAATCTGCAAAGAGAAAATTCGACAGCTGACATGTTTTGAAATCTGAATTTTTCAGAAAATCTTAACCAGTGGTTGTATCGGACTAGTATTATAGAAGGGAGAGTAAAAGATAGGTTAGAGGAAGGAGTTGTAAATAGTTGTTAGTTAATTACTCTCTGTTATACTTTAAGAAATAAAGTTGTTAATTTTGATGTTAAGTAGTTCTTGGCCTCTTAAATTTTCACAGATTACTGCATGGGACAAATCTTTTCTGTGTTGCTGGTTTAAATTAAGCAGGAGGGTTTACCCCACGACGTAACACTTTCAAACCCATTACTGCATTTTCATATCTTATCAGCCCTTGCAACACACAGTGTTTACCTCTGAATAAATGTAGCATGTAGAAGAATACCACCGTTCAAGATACATTCAGGGCTGAGTTTGAGATTTATAATCAGTAAGGGAATCAAAGATTATGGGGAAAAAGCAGGAAAGTGGAATTAAAGTTTATCAGATCAGTTATAACCTCATTAATGGTACAACAGGTGGACCAAATGGCCCACTTCTGCTCTGACATCTTATTGTCATATAATAAGACAGTCTCATTAAATGGCAGAGCAGACTGGAGGGGTTAAATGACCCTACGTTTCTGGAACATTGCATCTGCTGTTTCTTTTCGGAGCATGGAAGTCAAGTGGAGAGATGCGATGCTGAAGGACCCTCAACAAGTTGCTGCAGTTTTTATTTACTCATTCTGAGGATGTAGGCTTCACGTATTGGGCCAGCATTTATTGCTCACCCCTAGTTTCCCAGAGGGCAGTGAGTGTCAACCATATTGCTGTGGGTCTGGAGTCACATGTAGGCCAGACCAGGTAAGAATCTCGGTGTCCTTCACTGAGGGTATTAGTGAACCAGATGGGTTTTTACAACAATTGGAATGGTTAAATGGTTGCAATTGAGGATAACTTCTTTATTCTAGATTTGTATTGTATTCAAATTTTATCAACTGCCATGGTAGGATTCAGACATGTGTACCCCAGAGGATTAGCCTGCGGTTCTGGATTGGACCAATCCAATTACATCAACACTATGTCACCACTTCTGCATCTTCTTGTAATATCACTTTTCTTTGAGCAATCTCTCTTGTTCTTCTTGTAGATTTTTTACACTGCCAATCATGGTGTCCCAGTGCTGGAGCGAGTAGTTGCCAAGTCCAATAGCAGATGCTTTAATTGAGCAAACTACCCCCTTGGGATAACATAACCTGTTGTGTCATTGTGAGGCAGCAGCATCCTTATGTGTGGGGAGTGTTCCATCACACTCTGGACCAGTCCAGGAGATGATGAAGAGGCTTTGAGGAGTCTTGATGAGGTTTAGCTAGCTATCTATCACAGATTATCCAACCTGTTCCATTCTTGTCAATGGCGGTCTCCAAGACGTTCTTGTTGAGGCCCCAGCAATGACAGTGCTGTAGCAAGTTATGGGGATGTAACGGAATTTCTCTCTTTCACAGCATTCTTCACTTGATGTTTATGTTAGCAGAACATTAGCAAAACAAAGGAGCTGGTTATTGACTTTAGGAAGTGGAGTGGAGAGCATACCCCTGCCTACATCAATAATGCTGAGGTGAAGATGGTTGAGAGCATCACGTTCCTGGGAGTCACAATCACCAACAATCTGTCTTGGTCCACCCACATTGACACTACAGTCAAGAAAGTACAACTGTGCCTCTACTTTCTCATGAGGCTAAGGAAATTCAGCATGTCCATAAAGACTCTTACTGATTTTTATAGATGCACCATACAAAGGATCCTATCTGGATGCATCACAGTTTGGTATAACAGGTGCTCTTCCCAAGATCTTAAGAGAAAGTTGTGAACACAGCCCAGTCTATCACGCAATCCAGCCTTCCATCCATCGACTCCATCTACAATTCCCGCTGCCTGGGGAAAGCAACTAACATCACCAAAGACCCCTCCCACCCCAGTTATACTGTCTTCCACCTCCTTCTGTCAGGCACAAGATATAGGAGTTTGTGTACATGTACAAACAGGTTCAAGAAACAGCTTCTTTCCCGCTATTATCAGACTTTTGAATGGATCTCTGTAATGTTAAAGTTGATCTCTCTCTCCCTGCACCTTCTCAACCCCCGCTGTAACATGGTATCTTGCACTCTATTCTGTTAACCTGATGTGCTTGTATGGTATGATCTACCTTTAATGCACGTAAGACAACATTTTTCACTATACCTCAGTCCATGTGACAGTAATAAATCAAATCAAATATGCAATGTGATTGCTTTCAGCTCAAGCCGAGATAGCAGCTTTCAGCTGGAAAGGGAAAAGACTATTTCAATTTTGGAGGAGTCATGAGTGGAACTGAAAACTGTGGAGACATTGAATTACAACAATACAGAAGACCATTTCATCTGGCCCTCTTAAAGGATAGCTCAGGTGTCTTAATTCCTAACCTTATGGTGGTGGAAGATCATTGATGAAGGAAATTAAATTGTCGGATCTTGGCACTTCTCTGAAGGGACTCCAGTAGTAATGTCCTGGAACTGCATTGATTAGCGTCTGATCACAACAACTATCCTCCAACCATAGAGTCATAGAGATGTACAGCAAGGAAACAGACCCTTCGGTCCAACCCATCCATGTCGAACCAATCTAGTCCCACCTGCCAGCACCCGGCCCATATCCCTCCAAAAAACCCTTCCTATTCATATACCCATCCAAATGCCTCTTAAATGTTGCAATTGTACCAGCCTCCATCACTTCCTCTGGCAGCTCATTCCAAACATGTACCACCCTCTGTGTAAAAATTTTGCCCCTTAGGTCTCTTTTATATCTTTCCTCTCTCACCCTATACCTATACCCTCTAGTTCTGGACTCCCTGACCCCAGGGAAAAGGCTTTGCCTATTTACCCTATCCATTCAACCACTGGAGAGGTTCTTCTTTGTTCCCATTGCCTTCAGTCTTGTTTGGGCTTCCTGGTGCTGTACTCATTTGCCTGGATGTCAGGGGGCAGCTGACCACTCCTATCCACAGGCACTCCAATGTTGGATCCACACCCAGTTCAGAATTTGTCTTTCCAGATGGAAGTGGCCATGTGTTTGGAAGGTACTGTCAAAGGATCTTTATCAAATTTCTGCAATGCATCTTGTAGACAGTACACATTGACCATCAGTAGTGGAGGGAGTGGGTGTTTGTAAATGTGGTAGTAATCAAGTGGGCTGCTTTGGCCTGGATGGTGTCCAGGCAAGTGGGGAGTATTCCAACACACTCCTGACTTGTGTCTTGTAGGTGGTGGGCAGATTTTGTGGAGTCAGGAGGGAAGTTACCTGCTGCAGTACTCCGAGCCTCTGACCTTTTAGAGTATTGAATGCAATTCTGGTTTCCCTAATAACGGAAGGATGTTGTGAAACTTGAAAGGGTTCAGAATAGACTTAAGAGGATGTTGCCAGAGTTGGAGGGTTTGAGCGATAGGAAGAGTCAGAACAGGCTGGGGCTGTTTTCTCTGGAGCACCAGAGGCTAAGGGGTGACCTTATAGAGATTTATAAAATCATGAGGTGCATAGATAGGATGAATAGACAAGGTTTTTTTCCCTGTGGTAGGGGTATCCAAAACTAGAAAGCATAGGTTTTTATATGAGAGGGGAAAGATATAAAAGGGACCTAAAGGCCAACTTTTTCATGCATAGGGTGATGCATGTATGGAATGAGCTGCCAGAGGAAGTTGTAGAGGCTGATACAATTACAGCATTTAAAAGGTATCTGAATGGCCATATGAGTAGGAAGTGTTTATAGGGATATGGGCCAAATGCTGGCAAATGGGACTAGATTAATTTAGGATATCTGATAGGCATGGACGAGTTGGACTGAAGGCTCTGCTTCCGTGCTGTATATCTCTAAAGCTCTATGAGCTGATCTTGTAGCCACTGTATTCTTATGGCAAATCTAGTTCAGCTTTGGTCAGTTGTAACCCCGAGGACGTTGACAGTGTGGGGAGTCAGTGATGGTCAGCTATTGAATGTCAAGGAGCGGTGATCAGCTTAGTTCTAATTGGAGATGGTAATTTGGCTGGCATTTGTGTGGCACAAATGTCTGTTTTATTCCGTATCTTAAATTGTGTTCATCACAATCACCCTGGAGTGATTTTACAAGAAATTAATGACTTGATAAGGTGAGCCACCTATCACAGATGATCCAACCTTTTCCATTCTTGTCAATGGTGTCTCCAGGCTGGTCTTGCTGGAGCTGAAGCTGCATGGGAATTACGGGCTTTGCTGAGTTTCCCAATCTCTCAACCTCATTCCAGGAAGTGTTTATTGGGTTATGATGCTGTTCTTTGGGAAGAGGAATGTTGCCTGGAAGCCTATCTTGATCTTCTTTGACTGGGAACAGTTACAATCAGCCAGGTCAGACAAAATGGGGTGCCAAGATCCTCTCTTACTCAACAACCCCAGCAGTGAGACCACAGTAAAGACCAGCACTCAATCTAGATTATCGTCACCAGCTAAATCTCTCAGTCTGTCACACACCAACACTTTCATGTCCCACCTGAAAGGCGGCATCATCCAACATCGCAGCCCTCCCTCAGTCCTGCACTGAGGTGTCCACTGACTCACAATATATGGCAGTGGTTCAACCTACTCAGCTTTACAAAAGAATCCATGGGTGTTACTGGCAAAGTCAGCATTAATTGTCCATTCCTAATTGCCCTTCAGTGGGAGCCAACTACAACTGAATCATAGAGCTGTACAGCACAGGATGTCTTGCTAGGGCCATTTTAGAATTGACCATGTTTCTGTGGACCTAGAGTCACACATAGGCCAGGCCATGTATTATATTCTCAGGAGCTATCAGAATAGACACTATCAGAAGCTTTTATTACATTATAGATATTTTCTAACCACCTTGTCCAGAGGGATATTATTGCAAAGTGGGACTTAAATATTGATCTTCCTGACTCAGAGTATGGACACTATCACTGTACCTCAACAGCCGTCCAGTTTTGTTTTTACCATTAGATCTCATGCTAACATATGGTGATGAATTAACGATCATGCCCCTGAAAGGTATATCACACATCTGCCGTGAGACATTACAAAAGGTCAAATCATTTCAAGATAGGAACACAAATTGTTCTCCTTTCACCCCTGTTGTGCATGTCCCAAAATAATCACTGATTGAGCAGGTAATACCCCAGTTTGGATTTAGATGGGCAGGGAAGGTGTTCGGTTGGCAATGGTTAAATCCAGTTCAGGTTGCCTCGCTACAGGAAGGATATTATTAAGCTAGAGAGGGTTTGGAAGAGATTGACCAGGATGTTGCTGGGAATGAAGGGTTTGAGTTATAAGGAGAGGCTGGATAGGCTGGGACTTGTTTCATTGGAGATTGAGACGTGACCTTAAAGAGTTTTATCAAATCATGAGGGATATAAGTAAAGTGAATGGTAGGTGCCTTTTCCCTAGGATGGGAGATCTCAAGACTAGGGGCATAAAGATGTAAATAAGATATGACAGACAAATTTTGATACAGAGAGTGTTTTGTGTGTGGAATGAACTTCCATAGGAAGGGATGGATGTGGGAACAGTTGCAAATTTCAAAAAAAAATTAGGTAAGTACATGAATAGGAAATGTTTGGAGCAATATGGGCCAAGTGCAGGCAGGTGGGACTAGTTTAATTTTGGATTATGGTCAGCATGGATTGTTTAAACTGAAGGGTCCTCTTCCATGCTGTACTACTTATAGCCAGTTGTGACATTTCAGAACACATCAGGGTCAGGACAGAGGTTCAAACTACAGTCAGCACATGGGACTGGAAGATTGAGAGGGAGTTGCTAGTTGTCAAAAATGGAATCTCCAGCTGTTGCTGCAAGAATTACAGGATGAGGGGAGTTTCACAAGTTCAAAGCTTGGTTACATGGAATGTCTCAGGGGAAGGGACTGGGCATGTATCCTCTGGAATCTAGAAGCACTGAGAAGGGATCTCATTCAAATAGACACAATTCTTACAGGGAACAACAGAGTAAATATAGGAAGGATGATTCTTCGTAGCTGGGGGGAGGCTGGCCTTGAGCCAAGGGATACAATCTTAAGAGTAAAGGTTCAACCAAGAGGATAGGACTGTCTGGGTTTCCTGGAAATTGCACAGAGTCTCCTGTATCTGTTGGCTGGAGAGTAATAGGGTGGGATTAGAATGATAAGGATGTTTAGAGATTTTGGCTTTTCCACAGGCAATCTGTAGTAAAGTTCTTTACTCAGAGGGTGATAAATCTTTGGAATTCTCTACTCCAGAGGGATGTGGAGGCTCAATCGCTGAGTATGTGATGTTGAAGAGAGAGATTGGTAGATTTATGAATAGTAAAGAAATGAAGGGATACAGGGTAGTTCAGGAAATGCGTTTGGAAAACGGGATCAGCCAGAATCTCTTTGAATGGGGTATTGGGCTTGAGGGGCTGAATGGCCTCCTCCTGCTCCAATTTTCTTTGTGTTCTGTCATCATACATGGCATGGA
This sequence comes from Hemiscyllium ocellatum, assembly GCF_020745735.1. Lineage (NCBI taxonomy): Eukaryota > Metazoa > Chordata > Chondrichthyes > Orectolobiformes > Hemiscylliidae > Hemiscyllium > Hemiscyllium ocellatum. The sequence goes on along the minus strand of NC_083447.1, from coordinate 4,965,096 downwards.
AGCTCCATAAATATTTGATGTATCTCATTCCTGCTCCCGACGGGTTGAAGATTCCAGAATTCAGTCCATTCTATAAACTCTCATATTTATCTTAAAGTCAAATTTCACATATTTTATTCTGAAATTTGCAATTACTTGTCAAAGCCTATGAGAATTGCAAAGATATTGTCAGGGTTGGAGGGTTTGAGCTGTAGGGAGAGGCTGAACAGGCTGGGGCTGTTTTCCCTGGAGCATCGGAGGCTGAGGGGTGACCTTATAGAGGTTTATAAAATCATGAGGGGCATGGATAGGGTGAATAGGCAAGGTCTTTTCCCTTGGGTGGGGAAGTCCAAAACTAGGTTAAAGGTGAGAGGGAAAAGATTTGAAAGGGACTTAAGGGGCAACTTTTTCATGCAGAAGGTGATGTGTGTATGGAATGAATTGCTGGAGGAAGTGGTGGAGATTGGTACAATTACAACATTTAAAAAGGCACCTGGATGGGTATATGAGTAGGAAGAGTTTAGAGGGGTATGGATGAACTGCTTGCAAATAGGACTAGATTAATTTAGGATATCTGATCGTCATGGATGAGTTGGACTGACGGGTTTGTGTGCATGCTGTGTATCTCCATGACTTTGTGACTCTCACATCTGTTCTACATGGGGAAGTGCCCCTAATCTGTCATCCATCAAGGGGGTGCGGTTAAAAATCGTTGCCCCACCTTTAGCTCCATTTATTCTGATCGTATTGAACTGAATTTTACTTTTAGCCGCAGATGGCTGTGCATTGCACTCATTACTTGATTGTGTGTTCAAACATGTAGTACAATTACAACATTTAAACGGCATCTGATGAATACATCAATAGAAAGGGTTTAGAGGGATATGTTTAGAGGCCAAGTGTGGACTAGATTAATTTAGGACATCTGACTGGCATGGATGAGTTGGACCGAAGGGTCTGTTTTCATGCTGTACAACTCTATGTGCCTCAAAACCTGAGGCCAAAAATCTGGTCTGGAAGTCCAGCACAGTACTGAAGGAGTGCTGAATCTTTGGAGGTGTCATCCTTTGGATGAGGGTCACAATCAGTTGAGCCTACCATTTTATTGAATACAGGAGCGGGCCAGTAATCTATTCCTATTTCTTACCTATTCTTACTTGTCCTTATCAATAAATTATTATCCCTCAATCAACACCGAACGAACAGATCCTGTGGTCTTGTCAGTTTGAAAGGACCAACAATACTTCAGTTTAACAGATAGGCAACACCTCTGTGAGCATAGCATTCCATCAGTACTGAACTAGGAATGTTGAGGATTGATTTTTTGTGTTTAAGTGAGCCTTGGATATCTTTAATTAAGACACTGTTTGATAAAATGGAAATTACAGAGCTGTTTGGATATTTTCTGCACTGAAACACATTTTTTAACCATGTGGGTTTGTGGAAATGGATTTGATATTTTAATGTGCATTGTGGTTTACTTGGTGTTTACATAAAGTCAAATGACTTTGGAGAAAAAGACAAAGAAAGCTTTGAAAGGTTTAAGAGATGGGCTGATGGCCCCTAATTGCTGGAAAACCTGGCTTTGAGAAAACTGTGGGGTATCTATGCTAATATAGTTGCTTTAGGACCCTTTTCTGGACTAGGTGGTCACTAAGGAGAGAAATTTCAGGGCCCACATTGTCATTTTCTCCTTCTCTCAGTAGAAGCTCTTAAGATCCTGATAAAGTTCCAAATTTCAATATTTCTGACTGTCCTCTCAATCTTGAAAAGCTGAACCATGACCACTTCCCAAAGATTCAGATTGAGATTGCTTTTCAATCTGAGGATCTTCCAGTAGTCTGCATCTGTCAGCTACTCAACATTGCTGACAAGAAATCTGGTGGATTGCAAGAAGTCAACAGAATGTATTCTTTGTTTTCAGACTCTTAGCCAATATGAGTTACCCCCAAAAAAATCCTCTTTCTGGATGTAAGTTTGCTTGCTGAGCTGGAAGGTTCGTTTTCAGATGTTTCGTCACCATACTAGGTAACATCATCAGTGAGCCTCCAGTGAAGCACTGGTGTTATGTCCCCCTTTCTATTGATGTGTTTTGGTTTCCTTGGGTTGGTGATGCCATTTCCTGTGTTATTGATGTCACTTCCTGTTCTTTTTCAAACAAATCGATGTGTTTATTGATAGAGTTCTGGTTGGAATGCCATTCTTCTTGGAATTCTCATGCGTGTCTCTGTTTGGTTTGTCCTAGGTCGGATGTGTCATCCCAGTCAAAGTGGTGTCCTACCTCATCTGTACATAAGGATACCATGATAGTGAGTCATTTTTTTTGTGGCTAGTTGATGGTCAAAGTATCCTGGTGGCTAGTTTTCTGCCTATTTGTCCAATGTAGTGTTTGTTACAGTTCTTGCAAGGTATATTGTAAATAATGTTTGTTTTGCTTGTTGTCTGTATAGGGTATTTTAAGTTCATTAGCTGCTGTTTTAGTGTGTTGGTGGGTTTGTGGGTAACCATGATGCCAAGGGGTCTGAGTAGTCTGGCAGTCATTTCTGAGATGTCTTTGATGCAGGGGAGAGTGGCTCGGGTTTCTGAGTGTGTTTTGTCTGTTTGTTTGGGTTTGTTGCTGAGAAATTGGCGGACTGAGCTATTTGTGGAGTGTATTGTCTTTTGCATTGTGTGAATGTGTCTGTTTGGGATTAAGGGGACATGGATCTAATTCCGGATTATAATTTTGAGAGAAACCAGAGTTTGCCAATTACTCTAAGAATAAGTTTTGTATTTTGATAAACAGATTATTTTGAGTTCAGTAAGAAGACCTGTGAAAGTCTCTTTTATTCTGGATAGTCGCAAAAAAAGCAAATCAGTTGGTCATTTTGGTCTTTGAATCAATTAATTTAGACAAATTATGCAACTGTTGGAATAGTGAGGGCTTGACTGTCAGCGCATTCCTGCTGTCACAGTCACCACACTTCCAACTCAGAAGCAAGAGTGTAACTTCCCAATCCATGGCTGACGTGGGCCAGAAGGCTGAACTGTTACAGTCAAATGAATTCGGCTGCTGAAGAAATGTGCTCATGTGGTATTGTAAACAACAGCATGGACCAATCGGGCTGATGGGTCTAATTCAGTGCTCTATAATTCTACAGTATGTCTTCACTATCTTGCACAATCATGCTATACACTTTCAAATTCCTCCCCTCCATTAAACCTGCACCAAATTCTGTGTTGTGCGTATTGGAATACATTGCCAAACGCCCTTCTACTGTGGGCAGCACAACTTTACATTGCAAATGTTATGCTGGAAAAAAACATTCCAAAACCTGCCTACGTCCCAGGAGCTGAAGAAGAGAGAGGGCAAGTACAGATACTTTAACAAGATGAAATCTGTAATTTAAGAAGAAAGGTGTAAAATTACATTTCCAATTGAGTTAAGCAAAGTCAACTATTAAACTGGAAGCCTACTCTTGTCTGACATCACAACCAAAGGCACAAGATACTGTAAACGTCCATTCATTCTCCCCTCCGCCTTTTGCAGCATACGGCCCGCCCTCCTCCTCCTTCCCCCATTGGCGCTGGGCGGGACGCCAATCAAGGGGACGGGCTGCACCGATTGGACGGAGGGTGGGCCCGTGCCTCGGAGCGCACTGCCCTCCGGGAGCTGTAGTTTCGGTCCTGGTCTCGCCCAGCCTCCAAACGGGGAAGAGGACTACAACTCCCGGTGGGCGCGCGTGCGCGTCGGTTTTTGTCTGGAACAGCTGAGAACCCGGGGACTGTGACAGAGAAACTGACACAGACACAGGGAGCCGGTCCGCTTCAACGCGGAAGTGGTGGCCTTTTAGAATTCTCATTTTCTTCGTGGAGAAGGGGAAGAGAGGAAAATGGTATCTTAGGAAATAATGCAAGGCCAAGCGGACAGTGAAAGGAAAATTATTTGCTCTTTGATAAGAAGAGCCCTTCGAGGGGCCACTCTTAACGATAAGGGACTGGGAGAGCTGAGCCAGCCTTTCAGGAGAGGCAGCCGCAGCCCTCAATGGCCAGCCTGGTGTATGGATGCGCAAGCCAGGCTGGTCTACAATGGAGCCAGCGGCGATGAGTTACAGCAAGTCCCCAGCAACCGAAGCTGCCACTTGCAATGGGGACCATCAACAGGAGTCTCCTTCCCTGCAGGCTCCTGGATGCTGCCAGCTCCTGCTGCCTAAGCCCCCGCCACCACCTCCCGCTGCCGCTGCTGCACCCGGACCCCGGAGCTTCTGGACGGCCGTGTTCGACTACGAGTCCACGGCCGACGAGGAGCTGACCCTCCGCCGGGGCGACGTGGTGGAGCTGCTGTCCAAGGACTCGCACGTCTCCGGGGACGAGGGCTGGTGGACGGGCAAGATCCAGGACAAAGTGGGCATCTTCCCGAGCAATTATGTCAGCAGCCACCCGGCCTACGGCGGCTTCCGAGGCGGCGAGGAGTTACCCCTTCCCCTAGTCATCGACTTCAGCGAGCTGCTGCTGGAGGAGATCATCGGGGTGGGAGGCTTCGGCAAGGTCTACAAAGGCACCTGGGGACGGGACGAGGTGGCGGTCAAAGCGGCGCGCCAGGATCCCGACGAGGACATCAGCGTCACGGCCGACAATGTTCGCAGGGAGGCCCGGCTCTTCGGCATGTTGAGGCATCCCAACATCATCCTGCTGAAGGGGGTCTGCCTGAAGGAGCCCAATCTGTGCTTGGTCATGGAGTACGCCCGGGGAGGCGCCTTAAACCGAGCCCTGGCGGGCAGGAAGGTCCCCCCTCATGTCCTGGTCAACTGGGCAGTGCAGATCGCGAGAGGAATGAACTACCTTCACAACGAGGCGGTTGTCCCAGTCATTCACCGGGACCTTAAATCCAGCAACAGTAAGTAGAGAACACAACATTATCCCGAGGGACTGGTCAGCCTGCACATTACAAAGGAAACTGCAATGGCCATTGGTTCTACCCAAAACAGATGCACTAGAGAAATCATAGCTTTCAGGGGTGGCGTTGACTTAGTGGAGTTATCACTAGACTGTTAATCCAGAGACTTAGGTAATGTTCTGGAGGACCTGGGTTCAAATCCTGCTATGGCAGATTTTGGAAAATCTGGAATTTAAGGGTCTAATGATGACTACGAATCAATTGTAGGAAAAACCCACCTGGTTCACTAATTCCATGTGGGGAAGGAAACTGCCATCCTTACCTGGACTGGCTAACATGTGACTCCAGACCCACAGCAATGTGGCTCACCCTTTATTGCCTTCTGGATAATTGGGGATGGGTAATAAATGTTGCCAAGCCAGTGATGCCCACACCCTGTGAATGAATTAAAAACAAACCTGGTCCCCAGAACATTTTCCCCCTTGAATATTTTGAAATAATTTGTTACTGGAAGGTTAAGAGCAAGGAGAGTATGTTATGCCTATCCAAAGTTGTCCTGGTTCTGGATGAGTTGGATTCAAAGATTTAGAGCACACAGCATGGTAATTGTGATCAACCACCTGAAGGCCAGATGCAGGAGACTATTAGTGCCCCTTCTTTGGGGCAGTTGTGTTCCCCGAGTACCAGGGGTGAGGGACCACAGTGACATAGAGAAGTTGGTATTGTTCTTCCCAGAGCACAGGACGCCAGAGGCATTTAACTTTCTGCAAGGTTTGAATTTGAATAGGTAGGAAGTGGTTTCCATTGACAAGCTAGCTGGCGAAAGGATCAGAGGGAAATGTACAGAATTCATTTTCTTAAAATGACAGGAGTGTTGAATTTGTGGAAGATGCTAAGTGGCCTCTTTTCTAGCACAGTTTGATAATAAAAATGGCAAGGATTGGAGAAACTCTGGCTGCGTCTAACATTTTGAGTCTGCTATGATTTCTTCAGAACTCTTCAGTTTGGTAGTTTATTGAATTTATTTTACATTTTTACCATAATGGCATTTGAAACTGAGACTTGGCACAGGGCAATCCAGTATCATAACCACAATGTTACTTTGGTTGTTGAATGAAGATCCAGTTACACAATCTATCTCTCATCATTCAAGTGGAAGGTGTGACACATTCCCAAAGCACACTGTTCACTTACACTGTAATGTAATGATCCTTGCTGTAAACAGATATCTGATCTCTGTTCTTAGCATGGAATAAGCTTGACCAAGGTTCCAAAGCACTACCACATCATTGTAGTTTCAACTATCAATGAAGATTGGCTGGTTTTGGCATTTGGGGCAGAGTGTTCAGTAAGGAAGGATGCCAGTCTCAGACTCGGTGCAATCCTGGGTTGGTTTTCAACGGTGATTCACATGAGTCTGGAATTGTGAAGGATAAATTGAACTGAGACCTTTCAGGAATTTTAAAATTAATTGAAACCACTTCTGCTAGTGAGAAAATCCAGGACAGGGGTCTTCAACTTTAAGATCAGAACCAGAACATTCCTTCGAGAAGTTGGGAGGCACTGCTTCACACAAGGGACAGGAGAAGTGTGGGACTCCCTTCCACAAAGCCGAGATGGTAGCTCAGAGAGTGACTAATTTTTTTTTAAGAAAAGGTTTTTGCAGCACCATAGATGATCTCAATGCATCCCAAAGTGCTTTGCAGCCAATGAAGTCTGTCACTGTGTTGGAAATGTGCTGCCATTTGTACACAACAAGCCCACACATGCAGCCACCTGACTATCACAATCTTTGGATTGTGGGAGGAAACTGGAGGAAACCCACATAGACGTTGGGAGAGTGTGCAAACTCTACCCAGATAGTCACCTGAGGCTGGGTCCCTGGCGCTGTGAAATGGCTTAGAGAGGTCAAGAGCCAATAGCAGTTGGTAACAAATGCTGGTGTTGTTAGTAACATCCACATCCCGTGCAGGAATAAAAAAGAAATCTAGAACATCCTGACCCAAAAGTGCAACAGAGCTACAGTTGACATTGAGAGTTTGGATAAAGATCAACAATAATCTTTTTGAATAGCAGGATAGGCTTGTTGGGGTGGGGGGGAAATGGCCTCCATCTGGTCTCCTGTGATGGGAAAGCAACAGACAGAGATTTTGCACATTGACACTTTGACTTTCAGTAGCATCAGATGAACAGAGCACCCAGAGGGCAAATAGACAAATGGTTGCTGGGAGTCTACTGCTTTCTTTGTAGCTGTTCTTCGACATTCTGAAACCTGCTTTAAAAACACAGACAGAAGGGCATCTCAGTGGCTCCGTTTGTAAAGCTGCTGTCTTTTAGGATATAAAACCCTGAGGATCTGTCACCCAGTATTTGCATCAAACATCCCCAGCTCAGATAGAGCTCCAATAACAACTCCTAAACCTGGTATTAGAAAATTGTCTATACTTAGGCCATTGTCGCAATACTGAACCTCGGAGCATCTCCTAGTTGTCTAATTACCAGCAATGATGTGCTTTAGGTGACAGACATGAGGAACTAGGTCAGCGCTATCCCAACGCACTTCCCATTGGATTCGGATGCAATATTCAAGTTAGAGTGGGATTCAAGTGCAGTTTCTAATGAACATTGTAACTTTGTGTATGTCTATATTTTCTAATGTTACACTCTCTGAATTATAATCAGATATTGTTGTATGTATCCAAATTACAAAATTCCTGCATGCTATATCAAGCATTGCTTCTCCTCACTGCAGATATTTTGACTCACAACACAGGTTGTGTTGTCCTTGTAAGCCTCTTCCTCCTGTACCAGCGGTTTCTGTTCTGATGGGGGAATAAAACTCAAATTGATCATTTGAATGATTAGCTCAGCAACTTCCTGGAGCATGTTTGTAAAGTAATGCATGGCATTTACAGGTTAGAAGGAAGCCATTAGGTCCAACAATGAGGACAAGAGGAAACTGTGGAACACCACAGGATGCTGTAAATCAGAAGTAAAAGCAGAAATCGCTGGAAAAGCTCGCAAGTCTGGCAGCATCTGTGGTGACAAATCAGAGTTAATGTTTCAGGTCGAGTGACGTATTGTGAGGAATGGTCACTCAACCCGAAAAGGAAACCCTGGTGCAGAACTAGGGCAATGGCACAGAGGTAATGTGTTTAGGGTAAAAGATATTATACTGAGGAATGTGGGATTGGAGCGATGGTGGGAGGTGATTACGAGGCTGCAGAACAGGATGAGAGTATTGAATAGGGGATAGTAGTTTGAGAAATTATTTGGAAAGAGCAGAAAATCAGAAACAATGGGCTAGCTCTTTCAAAGACCTGGCATAAACACTAAGGGACTGATAGCCTCCTGAGCTTAAGGGTGTACCATTTGGTCAAGGGCATGAGGATAGAATCCAAAAAGCATTGGAAAAGAATGCTATTAGAGACAGAGGCATGGAAAATGAAACATAGGATTGAGACATGGCAGATAGGGAATGGGGAGTATGGCATTGGAAAAGATTCAACAATATTTGTCAACAATATTAAAGATTTGTTACAGTCTTTTTCCAGAGAAAGAGGGGCTCAGCCTGTTCTACATTTCCTGACACCTATAACCTCTCCTTTCGGGCAGCGTTCTTGTGAATCCTCTCTGTGTCTCTACCAGCTTGTCTTTAATTCCTTTTTTTATGATCTTGATGCCAGTACTGTATAGTAAACATGGCAATGCATCACAACAGGCCTCTGCCAATCAAGTTCAAGGATTAGATGAGTGCCGAGAGAAAAAAAGGAGATCAGGAGGGTTTGGTGAAAGAGGTGCGTTCTGAGCACTATTGAAGGACAATCTGGAGATATTCAGAGAGAGAGGTTGCTGAGGATACGATGACAGGGGTAGGGGGGGGAGGTGGATGGTGGAGAGTGTGCAGTTGAGGGGAGGTCAGAGGTGGTGGAAGGGAGAGTGGGATGGGAGAGGTTAAAGGTAGGGGAAGGGCATGTTCATGGCAATAGAGACACTTCATGATGAAGATAGTCATCCCAGTTTTGAATTATGTATATCATTTTAAAGATAAGTCCCACAACACGTAATGGAAGGACCAGTTTCAACCAGAAACCAATTTTTCAGGTTAGCTCAGTTGGCTGGATGGTTGGTTTGCAGCACAGTGACCCCAATGGCGTGGGTTCAATTCCTGCACGGGCTGAGGTTCCCAGGAAGGACTCTTCTTCCAATGTCCCCCCCACACCTGAGGTGTGGTGACCTCCAGGTTAACCTCACCACCAGTCATCTCTTTATCTCTAATGAGAGAACAACCCTGTAGTACTCCTGGACTATGGCACGTTACATTGGAAGGTGTGTGGGTGTTCTATGACTAAAATCAAATTTCTCGTTAAAAATTCAACCTTTTTTAAGTTGTGGAAATATAACAGAATAAGTGAACAAGCTGTCTTTAGGGTAAAACCTCCCAAGACAATGCCCAAGATCAGCTAAAAACGAATTTGCAAGGGGTGCTTGTGGGGCAGTAGTAGTGTCCCTGCCTTTGAGCTAGGAGGCCTAGGTTCAAGTCCCACCTGCTCAAGAGGTATGTCATCAACATTTCTAAACAGGTTGATTTTTTTTTTAAGAAAAACAAATAATGCAAATAATTTCTTGGACTTCCTGATTAACACTGGTTAATTTGGAGTTAATCTACTTCCCAACAAATCTCATTGCCCATGGATGCAACTGTTGAAAATGGCAGGGACTGCATTCTAATAATTTGAGGATCTAAGCTGGCATAGAAAGTGATCTGAGTCAGGGGTATGGTCTACCTATTTTAGCATTGCGATCAGTGTTGGTGCTCTGTCTCCAGATTTGGGGAACCATTTATCTTGTGACACAGTGAGCGGTGTCACAGCCTCTGAGCCAGGTACTCCAGGTTCAAATCCTCTCCAAAACATGATGGTCAAGGAACTTGTAAATCCTTCAACACACTCTCACGGCAGGGTATAAGACCGGGAGAGATTCCTAGTCAGCCATGGATTGCCTAGAATATTGTTATCACATCTCCAGATAACAGCCTGCATGGAAAGTACATATCACCACAATAACGCTGATTCCCTGAGTGATCTGTAACTCACTGCCACACTGTCAACTCAATATGTGCAGTTATTGAGTCTCCAGTTACCTTGCTCTACGACTCTGAGTATGAGAGATCTAAGCAGCACCTTTCCCAATTTCTTTGTCTGGTTCTGGGAGCCTCGCATTTTTGCAGAATTATGTAGCCCTTTCATGCATCTTCTCGCATCCTCTGGAGAGCTGTGTTTGAGTGTGTGGATGTTTACCTTCCACGTTAATGCTAAAAAGAAACAATAATGGAATATTTGACAGCGAGCTCCATTGCGCGTTGCCTTGAAACACGATATTTCAAATGTTTACATACAAGCAAGCAGTCTCCTGCTGCCAACTACTCTGAGCTGCATCTCCATCATGTCCATCATTCCTCATTGCTGCTGCTATAGTGTTATAGCATTATAAAGATGTGCAGCACAGAAACAGACCCTTCGGTCTAACTCATCCATGCCGACTAGATATCCTAAATTAATTGAGTTCCATTTGTCAGCATTTGACCCGTATCCCTCTCAACCATTCCTATTCATGTACCCATCCTGATGCCTTTTAAATGTTGTAATTGTACCAGCCTCCTCCACTTCCTCTGGCATCTGATTCCATACACGTACCACCCTCTGTGTGGAAAAGTTGCCCTCTAGGTCCCTTTTAATCTTTCCCCTCTGACCTTAAACCTATGCCTTTTAATTTTGGACTCCCCCACCCCTTGCCTATTTTTCCAATCCATGCCCCTCATGATTTTATAAACCTATATGAGGTCACCCCTCAGCCTCGAGGGAAAATAGCCTCAGCCAGTCAGTCTTCCTTTAGTTCCAACCCCAGCAACATCCTTGTAAGTCTTTTCTGAACCCCTTCAAGTTTCGCAGCATCCTTCCTGTAGCAGGGAGACCAGATTTGAATGCAGTATTCCAGACATGACTGTCAGGATCTGATCACATCACTCAATTTGCAAAGTTTACCGCAGCTCACTAGCTGCTGTGGAAAAATTTTCCACCTGGTGCATTTGAATTAAATGTTTTCAGAAAGCAGCAACTAAACACCTTTGAGCTTCCCACGGCGATAATAATTAACCTGTAATTGTCAATTAGCCATTTCCCCAAAAGGGATTGCACTTTGGTAAGAGATGAAGGTCAGGTTAAATATTTTTCACTTACTGGGGGCTAGCTTTATTTAAGATTATCTCTTTGTGATTCATGCGTTCCTTGTTATAGCACCTTATGTGTTATGTGATGTCTATTGGAATGTTTGGACAAGCAATCAGTGAGGAGGTGTTAGCAGTAACTCAGTGGGTATGATGTACTTCTGTCAGAATCACAGACTTGTTGCAGTACAGAAGGAGGCCAATTCGGCCCATCATGTTTTGCATCATCTCCTGAGCATGTTTGTTTTGTGTCAATCGCCTTCCTCTTTCCCCTTAATCCCTCACATTTCTTCAATAGCCTTGGGAGTTCAGGTCCCACATACTCAGGGCTTGAGAAGCAATTCCAGCCAACGCTCCCCCTTGCCCTGAGGGAGTGCAACACTGTCTGTGGTACTGAGTTTTCTTAGTGAGACCAGCAGAGGGTCACCCCTGCAATCCTTTGGGGTGGGAGAGGAAACGGTCCAATCTTTCAATTACTTCGAAGAACGGGAGAGAAGATCTTCCTGACTTCTCCCTCAAACTAACATCACTGTTAAGCGACACCATCAAAAACTTCGAGCCAAACTGCTTATTCTACTCATTCTTGGGTTGTGGGTGTCACTGGCTAGGCCAGCAATAAAAGCCCATCCCTAATTGCAGTTAAGAGTCAATCACATTACTGTGGGTCTGGAGTCACATGTAGATCAGACCAGGTAAAGATGGCAGTTTCCTTCCCTAAAGGACATTAGTGAACTGGAAGAGTTTTCCAACAATTCATAGAATCCCTACAGTATGGAAACAGGCCATTTGGCCCAACAAGTCCACACTGAAGAGTAACCCACCCAGATCCATTCCCTGCCCTATAATTCCCCTGACAAATGCATCTGACCTATTTATCCCTGGACACCATGGGAAACTTAGCATGGCCAATTCACCTAACCTGCACATCTTTGAACTGTGGGTGGAAACAGGAGCACCCAGAGGAACCCCACACCAACAGAGGGAGAATGTGCAAACTCCACCCAGATAGTCACCTCAAGATGGAATGAACCTAGATCCCTGATAACCACTGAGCCACCGTGTTGCCAGTAGGTTCATTGATGTTGAATTCATGACCATTGTGAGACTCTCTTATTATTGAACTCAAATTCCACCACTTAAGGTAGCATGATTCAAACCTGGCTCCCCAGAACGGTACCTGGATCTCTGAATTAATAGTCCTGCGATAATACCACTAGGCACTGCCTTGCCTTGCCCCTTAGAGAGTGAACTTTTAGAAGATCTCTGGGACAAAGGTTGTCAGAGGTTTGGAGGTCTGTTTCAACAATGGCTAGATCAGTTGTTATTTTTAAATCTTGTAGATTTTTGATAACCAAAAGTATTCAGGGGTATGGAACAAATTAAGTTGGAAGTCAGATGTGATCTCATTAAGTAAAAACTAAATGGCTTCCCCCTAAATCTGTTCTCCCCTAAATCTGTGGAAAATTATAAATTCCAGGAACAGGAATTAAGTGGTTTGTCATTAAATGGTTTTTTTTCAGTCTTGGGCTAGCTAAGGAACAGTCTCTTTCAGTATAAAACTGCCCATTTATATGGAAATGAAGGGATTTTAATAAGATAAATAGGAGCAAACTGTTTTCTCTGACAAAATAGTCTGAAACCAGATGACGCAGGAAAACTTAGGGAAAATCCAATTGTATAGCCCTGTCCAAGAATTGGCATTGACATGATGGACCAAATGGCCTTCCTCCACACCTATATTACTGCTGCTTATGGCTGCCAGAGGAAGAGGTACATTTATAACATTTGAAAGGTGTCTGGATGGAGTATGTGAACAGGAAGGGTTTGGAGGAATATGGGCCAAGTGCTGGCAAATGGGACTAGATTAGTTCAGGATATCTCATGGACAAGTTGGACTGAAGGGTCTATTTCCATGTTATGCATCTCTATGACTCTATTTCTGCCAGGAGGTAGGCTGTCACAGCATGCCCCACTCTTTGTCACCCTTACATCATCCTTTCTCAAGGACATTGGTGAGGCTTCTTCTGGAATACTGTGTGCAGTTCTGGTCATCCTGCTACAGGAAGGTTATTAATAAACTGGAGGGGGTTCAGGAAAGATTTACCAGGATGTTGCCAGCAATGGAGGGTTTGAACTGTAAAACTATACTGCAAAGGCTTGTACTGGGAGGGATGCTCACCCAGCTCCCAAAAGCAGCGATGCTGTAAAGAACAAATCATCTGTTTCAGTGATGTTTGTTGAGGGATAAATATTGTCCAAGGCCATCGTGTGAACTCCCTTGCTCTTGTTTGAAACAGTGGCTGTGGGATCTTTCTGATAGAGACAACAAAAATTGAAGGTGCTGGCATCCAAAGTAGACAAACAGGAGGCTGGAAGAACACAGCAACCTCGGCAGCATCAGGAGGTGAACAAGTCAAAGTTTCAGATATAACCCTTCTTCAGGGAGCTTTCTGTGCCCACCTGAGAGGACAGACGGGGCCTCAGTTTAACATCTCTTTCAAATGATGTGATCTGAGCCAGAACTACTCCTGGGAAGGTGAACAATGCTATCTCTCTCCCTCAGTTCAAAGAGTGAAACATCACAAGCTGGAGTTCCGCACAGTGCCATACATGGAGTTCAGAGACCTCCGAGGATCCTGTTAAATTATTTCGTTTTCAGAGGTTCATTTTCACACAGGTCCATGGATGCTCACACAGTTACATGTACTCTCACTGACACACATGCTCTCTCATAGACATACATGTGCTCTGTCAGACTCAGTGACACACGTGCGTACCCTCGCATGCTCTCTCTCATGCACACATGCATAAGGGTGCTCTCTCTCTTTCTCGTGCACATGCATGCACACACAAGTGCTGTCTCAGACTTTCGCGTTCTCCCTAACCGACACAGACATGCATACACACGTGCATGCACACACATGTGCACTGACAAATGTGTTGTCTCAGGGAAATGGAACTCACTTGCTTTCTCTGACTCTCGTGCTATCTCACGGAAGCACGTTCTGAGACACATGCTGTCTTGTGGATGCATGTTGACATGTCTCACAGACACACGCATTTACATACACACACTCACGGTTCATGCTGTTCATATTTATATATTCAAATCAACTCATTGTACCTCTCCTCATTTTCATTTTGCTCTTCTGTTCCTCCTCACATTCCTGGGATTGTAGTAAGTTGAGTTTTTTGTCATTGGAACAAAAAGACATAGGCGGCAAGGTTAGATCAGATTAGATTAGACTTAGTGTGGAAACGGGCCCTTCGGCCCAACAAGTCCACACCGACCCGCCGAAGCGCAACCCACCCATACCCCTACATTTACCCCTTACCTAACACTACGGGCAATTTAGCATGGCCAATTCACCTGACCCGCACATCTTTGGACTGTGGGAGGAAACTGGAGCACCCGGAGGAAACCCACGCAGGCAATGGCAGAACGTGCAAACTCCACACAGTCAGTCGCCTGAGTTGGTAATTGAACCCGGGTCTCAGGCGCTGTGAGGCAGCAGTGCTAACCACTGTGCCACCGTGCCGAGTTAGCAGACTCTGGCTTCTGTTTCGCGTGCGTCTAGTCATAAAATAGGGGCAGAAAGTGCTGGAGAAACTGAGTTAACATTGCAAAAACCAGTCATACAGGACTCTACATTAATCCTGTTTCCCTCTTCACAGATGCTGGTAGACCTGCCGAGTTTCTCCAGCAATTTCTGTTTTCATTTCATACTTCCAGCATCCACAGTATTTGGCTTTTACATGGATCTTGTATGTGCACATTCACTTATTTGTCTTGCATTAGCTCTGTATGTGTGAGTGTTCACATTAACAAAACAGAAACTCTCGCAATCATTATTGAATGGTGAGCTTTGAACTTTCACCATGAACAGTAAGGATCCTTGGCACAAGTTGTCAGAGTTGTTAATGATTCAGGTAATTACTGAACACCATGATTTTTTTGGCTGCTACTCTACAGGCTAGGTGTAATTGTTAGGCACTCCCTTAAAACCATATATTTAAGGATTGAATTTGAAGCTGTGATCTCACTTTGTGACATTTGGTTTCAGATTATATCCATTCGGGCGTTAATAAATAAATAGGAAATTGGTTTTGGGAAGTTGGAACTTGGGAGTGCTGCCATGCTGGGTACTAAAAGATTCCATGGAGTGATTTAAGGAAAAGCAGAGGTATTCCACCCACTGTGACAACAAATTTATCCCTTAAACAGTGAGAGGTAGGAGCTAGTCATGGAATCCCCACAGTGAGGAAGCAGGCCATTCAGCCCATTGAGTCCACACCAAGCTTCTGGACAGCATCCCAGCCCCCACCCTATCCCAATAACTGCATTTCCCATGGCTAATCCACTTAGCCTGCGCATCACTGTCAATTATGGGCAATTTAGCATGGCCCAATCTACCTAATTTGCACGTCTTTGGACTGTGGGAGGAAACAGAACACCCAGTGGAAACCCACGCCAACACTGGGAGAATGTTGCCTGAGGGTGAAATCGAATCTGGGTCCCTGATGCTGTGAGGCAGCAGTGCTAAACACTGAGCCACCGTACTACTTAGTTGAAAATGTGTTGCTGGTTAAAGCATAGCAGGTCAGGCAGCATCCAATGAATAGGAAATTCGACGTTTCGGGCATAAGCCCTTCATCAGGAATGCTTAATCATTTGTCTTCATGGTGTCTGTGCGATTTCAACTGCTGGCTAGACTTCTGACTTGTCCCTTTCTTCAGTTAAAGAGTGAGCTTATTACTTAATAAAACCTATTAAAAGCAATCTGTATTCACGCATTAGAAATGAGAGGTGACTCAGAAATGCAAAAGTGAAAGCTAAGAATGTGGCTTTTCCAAAAACGTCTCCGTGCTGAATCAGCTGGAAAGTTGTGAGGGTGAAGGTGCTGACTTGGGCAGTTGAGTAGTCACTTGGAGATTAAGGGCCTAGAGGTGATATCACTAGATTATTAATCCAAAGACCCAGCTAATGTTCAGGGGACCTGTTTTTGAATTATGTCAGGCAGATGGTGGAATGTGAATCAATAAAAATTTGGAATTAAGTCTAATGATGATCATAAAAGTGTTGGCATCATCTGAAAAAATCCATCTGGTTTGTTAATGACCTTCAGGAATGGACACTGCTATCCTTATCCAGTCTGGCCCATATGTGACTCCGGACACCCATAGTTATGTGATTTGCTTGGAACTGCCTTCTGGGCAATTGGGCAAGCACAAGAAATACTTGTCCAGCCAGTGACACCACATTCTGTGAATGAATTAAAAAATAATATTAGTTCTACTGTTACTGAAAGGAGTTTGTCCAGTTTCCTTCAACTGTGGCATTGCTGACTTGATTTGTTCTTAACAGTTAGAGAGGCTTTAATGCTGCTTCTGCAAATGCCGTAGTGTTCAATTCTCAGCTGTGTCTCTTCATAGCACACTTTTGTGAGATTAATACATCAGCTCACCAATGCCCAGAAGGGTTTGCTTTAGAAACGTTTCCTTGTATTTTCCTAGAAGGCTTAAACACAGACATGCCTTTTGCCCAAGACTCTCTTTCTCTCAACTTCTATTATGGTTACAGCCTGCAGCTCAACCCACAGGAGACAGTTTTCTACTGAGAGAGGGTATTCAGTCTCTCATTATCTCTACGTACAAAGGAGACCAGATGTCAGTTTCTGAATGGTGTCTCTCCCTTTTGAGGTGTTGCTGTCTAAGTTCCCTTGGCACTCTTCAAGGGCAGCATTCCATGGGCCCTCCTGAGACTCCGCATAATGCACACAAGGATGTTCCAAAGAGTCAGAAAATTTATATCCTCAACCATATTTCTTCATAAATGTCCATATTTTTAAAAAAACCACACATGTTGCACTTAAAAATCCCCAAACAATGTTGTCCTGACACTGACACAATAGATATTATTTTCTTGGATTTGCCATCATTCTGTGAGCTGCATTCCTGGTTGCCTTTGACTCCGGAAGGTTGTGTTTGAGATCCTCAAGTATTCCAGGCTGACACACTCGATGCAGTACCAAGGGAATCCCATTTGGCGAGGGGAGTCTTGGACAGGCCATTGGACTGAAGCAACATTCGCCCCATAAGTGGTTATGTAAAACAAACCCAGGAAGCTGTTTAACACAACTGCAGAGGAGTTTTCTTAGAGAAAAGTTAGGGCCAGAAAGAGGGTACTTGGCTACTTGGGCTCTTCCGGGTCTTGGTCAAGATCAACAGCATTCTGAGCATGTTCCCTGATCTTTATCAGACATGTGTTTGTGGCCGCTTACCGTGCATAAATTGGCTGTTGTGTTTTCTGCATTACGATCGTGACTTCATTGTCTGTAAATTGGCTTTGCACTTTTGAGGTCATGAGAGTGGTATATCAATCCAGCTCATCATTTTTAATAGAGACTCCATAAATTATTGATGAAGATTAAATCAAGGTTGAAATATATCTGTTCAATAAGTGGGCATGGCAAGGGATTAAAATGTTAACTAATATAATTTATTGAGTTACACATCCATTCATTTTTTAAATATCTGCTAAATGAGTAATTTCAGCGATGCAGCCTGAGAAATGTACACTTGTAACTTAAGATCAATAATGAAACATTAAACAGCTCCTGTACCAGACTGAAATCAAGACTCATCACTGAGATCCTGTTGTAACCCATTTATTCGCAGGATTTTATAACCATGGATTAGCGGCTAAGAATGTTGAGGGTAGTGGAGAAAGGGAAAAAAAATGGAGAAATGACGAAATACATCAGCCACATTCTAACTGAACGATAGAATGAACTAGAGGTGCTGAATGGCTTCCTTCTATTCCTCACTTTCAAAATGAGCAGTTTCTTTACTTTTAAAAATCAGGCTCCATATAATATGTTCTTCAGCCGATGTTTTACCTCAACTTCCAGTCGGTAAGTTGTGTGCCTGACTCTGAAAACAAAGATTGCTCTTTTTGTAATGATTTTCATGACTTTTTAACATCTTACAGTGCTTTGCAGCCAACTGAATACTCGCAGAGTGCTGTCACTGAGTAACATAGGAAAGGCAATTGTCAATTTGTGCACAGCTTAATTCCACCAGCAGCCAAGTGATGATGGCCAATCAACTATTGCAGTAAAATTGAGCTACGGTGGCTCAGTGGTTAGCACTGCTGCCTCATGGCGCCAGGGACCCGCGTTCAATTCCAGCCTTGGGAGTTTGCACATTCTCCCCGTGGCGCTGTGGTTTCCTCCGGGTGATCCAGTTTTCCCCCTCAGTCCAAAGATGTGTTGGTTAAATGGATTGGCTGTGCTAAACTGCTCCTAACGTTCAGGAATATGTGGGTTAGGTGGTTTGGCTGGGCTAAATTGCACATTCCTGATGAAGGGCCAGTGGCTGAAATATCGACCCTCCCGCTCCTCGGATGCTGCCCAATTTGCTGCGCTTTTCCAGTGCCACGCTTTTTGATTTTGTCTCTCCAGCACATGCAGTCCTCACTTTCTCTCTAAATTGCCCACAGTGTCCAGGGATGTATGGGATAGCCATGGGAAATGCAGGGTTACAGGGTGAGATGCTCTTCGGAGTGGTGGTGTGGACTTGATGGGTCGAATGGCCTGCATCCGCACTGTAGGGATTCTATGATTGTGGAGTAGTTCCCCTTGGAAATAGTCCAGTGGGATCCTTTACATCCACCTGAGAAGCCCGTTGTGTAACATCGGCCAATGTGGCACTTCCTTTGATACTACACTAGTCTTGATTTTTGTGCTCACGTCCCGGGCAATGGAATGTTGTGTGACTCAGGACATGGATAACACCCACGGAAATGCAACTGAGTCAAAGTTCAAACCCCAGTTGGGAACTTGAACCCACGTCGAGACTGGTAATTAGCAAATCAATATGTGGGGAGTGCTGCATGGTCTGAGATTTTTTTATTTCAAAAATATACTTTACTCATAGAAGGAAATCTTTATGTACATACACAGTTCATGAAGCCATTCAGATCTGTGCTGTTTTTACTTAGAGTGGAAAACACATTGGTTTCTGCTTTGTCTATATTTACCAATAAACTCTTGGTATTTAGCTCGGGCATCAGGGAGGTTCGGATTACTGGGTGGACCCCCATTATTCTTTGGCGCAAGGACCTTACGCATTGGTCTTTCCCCACTACACCTTGGCAGCAGCTGCCCTACGTGTCTCAGCACATAGATCTGGGCCCTGGAATGTGTCAGCCTGCAACACTCATTCAGGGTCAGCTCCTTCAACATGTTCTGAGAATACCGTCTCTCAGATGGAATGTAAAATTGAGGCTCCAGTCTACTTCCTTGGGCAAAGGTCAAATGAAGCACACATTAAGGTGTGGTGAAGCAGAGATTAGATAAGACCTGGGGAGTATCGATGGCAGTTGGAAACCTTATTTGGAAGGTTGTTTGTGATAAGTGGTTATGACTCTGTCCATAAGGACACGTGGTGTTGTATAATGACGTGTCATATCGACTGTTTGTGGAAATTGCTGACCTTGGAACCTGAGGGAAGCTTGTGAATGGCTGTTGCAGACCATCACTGAGAGAAAAGTGTGAGAGATGGTAAGATGGCAGATCCCACCTATGGTCTCTAACTATGCATCTCATTGCCATGGAAAGACTGCCAACATCAACGACCCCTTCCTCCCGATAATACTCTGTCAGGCAGAGGATACAAAAGCTTAAACACACAGACCAAATGATTCAAGAACAGCTTCTTCCTCCACTGTTCTGACCTCTGAATGGGCCTCTCAAATCTGAAATCTCATGTTGATCTTGCTCTGTGCACCTTCTGTGCAGCTGTAACCCTGTGTGCCTCGCTCTGTCTAAGTACCATTTGTGATGATCTGCCTGTGCAGCAAGTAAAACAAACATTTTCGCTGTACTTGCAACAACAGTAAATCCAATCGCATGGATGTCACAGCCAAAACTAATTAGCTTTTAATGAGAGAGGGAATGTAAAAGGATTTGGTAAGAATTGTAAGGGAATGGGGACTGATTGAATGTGGCACAATGTCAACATAGGATCTGTAAATCCTGGGACCTTCTGACAGAAAGTGCTGGCTGCGACAGCCACAGGAGCAGGAGGCCATTCTCTCCTGGTATCTATGAAGGTGGCAGTCACTTTGAACTTGTGTGTGACTCCTTCCTTCCAAGGGAATGATGGGACCAGTGTGTCTCTGATGCATCAGAGAGGTGAACGATGCAAGGTAACACTTGATGATTTTGTTCCTGTGATGAGATTAGCTGGGGAAATGGGAAACATACATGGCTTCCCCCATGTATTGGGTGCGATCAACTGTCACAGGTCACACTGAGATGGCCATATCACAACATTGGGAATTAATCAGTTGGAAGTGTTACATTCTATTAACGTACAGGTGATCTGTGGTCAGTGTTAACATTTCCTAGAGATGTGTGCCTGCTACCCTGGCTCCTACATCCTAGAGGACTCTCTTGTACTTGGTGCATTTAAGAGTCCAGGTGCCTGACAAAGCTGGTTATTGTGGGACTAGGGCTACCCACTGTAACAGTGGCTAATGACACCATCATGCAGCCCCCTCCTGATGCAAAGTACAGATACAAGGCAGGGCTGGAGCACTGAAGATGCAGTTCTATTGTTCGGGCTGGTCTGAGGGCCCTGCAGTTAGATTCCAGGCAGGCTGCGTGTGCTGGATCGGCCAAGTGTGCTGTGATCTCTATGAGTGGAGCAGGCAACGGGGCAATGTGCTGGATGCTGAGGAAGTTGGGGAACGGGAGCAATCTTCTGAGGCAGAGCTCAGCTGTACTGGAGTGCTGCTAGCCGGGTGGAGGTGGAGTGGGGAATTGGATTCACACCCATTCAATCATCATTGGCCATGGGGTTGGGGGAATCTGTAGGACCTCTCTACCCAATTGCCATCGCAACTCAGACTCAAACTTAGCCAAAACCTGTAAAAACCAAAAGACTCGATCCCAAGTGCTTTTACTTAGAGAGGGGTTATAAAAGTAATAGAGTCATACACCTTGGAGACAGACCCTTTGGCCCAACTCTTCCATGCTGACCAGATATCCTAACCTAATCTAGTCCCATTCCCTGGTACTTGGCCCATATCCCTTTAAACCCTTCCTATTCATAATCCCATTCAGAT
This sequence comes from Hemiscyllium ocellatum, assembly GCF_020745735.1. Taxonomy (NCBI): domain Eukaryota; kingdom Metazoa; phylum Chordata; class Chondrichthyes; order Orectolobiformes; family Hemiscylliidae; genus Hemiscyllium; species Hemiscyllium ocellatum. The sequence goes on along the minus strand of NC_083447.1, from coordinate 4,943,883 downwards.
GCCTTTTAAATGTTGTAATTGTACCAGCCTCCACCACTCCCTCTGGCAGCTCATTCCATTACCACACCATCCTCGGTGTGAAAAAGTTGCCCCTTAGGTCTCTTTTAAATCTTTCCCCTCTCACCCTAAACCTATACCCTATAGTTTTGGAATTCCCTCCCTAAGGACATTGGGGGTCCAACTGTAGCACACAGACAGCAGCCAGTGGAAGGTGGCAGATCGCAACCACCCCCTCAGTGGGACAGTTAGGGTTGGGCAATAAAGGCAAAAGTGAGGACTGCAGATGCTGGAGATCAGAGACTAGATTAGAGTGATGCTGGAAAAGCACAGCAGGCAGAACAGCACCCGAGGAGCAGGAAAATCGACGTTTGGGCTTCATCCCGATGAAGGACTTTTGCCCGAAACGTCGATTCTCCTGCTCCTCAGATGCTGCCTGATCTGCTGTGCTTTTCCAGTACCATTCTGATCTTGTCTTCGATGGGCAATAAATGTTGGCCAAGTCAACGATGTTATAGCCTGTGAGCAAATAAAGAAAAACTGAGCTGTGTAGATTATGAATAACTGAAGGATTTGAAGGGAAAAGAAAGGCGTTGATACTATGATTGGCAGAGACCTGGATGCCTCAGGCAGAAACTCCCACCAATAATTCCTGTGGTGCCTTTTTGGAGAGATGGGAACTGCAGGGTCACAGACACAGACCTGGAAATGGGCTGGATTTACCATCAGACACGAGGGCCTGAACACCTTTTTGTGTTATGTGTGCCCTATGGATTTTCTACTAAATTGTGACATTATAAATAGTGTCAGGGGTTCACTTCATTGTTCCAAGCAGCAACGCCTTAATTGCCTCTGGGACCTTTTAAAGTAAAACCCTGGAGGCTGGTTAACAAATCACAATCTACAAGGTACATTTGTGAGGTTTGCAGTAAGCTGTCAACCTGGGTCACGTCAATAGCCCACATATTTAGTCAGAGCAGGTACTGATACTGGGAACTTGTAGATTTGGTAACCCTTCTTTAAAAAAAAAGCTTTCTGAAATTAATTTACTGATGTAAGAGACTCATCGTTTGGCACCGAAGAAACATCCTCTCTTCTGCACAACCACATTGTGACACATCCTCGCACCTGTTATTACAAGCCTCTTCTTCCACGCAACATCAGAAGAATCCCATTAAGCTGGAGAGGGTTCAGGAGAGATTTACCAGGATGTTGGCAGCTAGGGAAGATTTCAGTTAAAAAGAAAGACAAGGACCTAGTTCACTGAAGAGTAGAAGATTGAGAAGCGACCTGATAGACGTTTATAAAATAATGACAGGTATAGATAGACTTAATGGCAGATGACTTTTCTCTAAGATGGGAGATTTCAAGACTAGGGAGCACACTGTGTTTTAAGGTGAGAGGAAAGAGATTTTTTTAAAAAAGGGGGCAAATTGTTTACAGAGCATGGTTTGCCGTGCTGTATGACTCTGACGAAGATTGACTGGAACGTTTAACTTTTAATTTTGCTCCTTCTTTCTCTCCACTTTGTTCTTAAGTTTTTGTACTGAGGTACGTACACCCAAGATGGCACCGTTTGGCGACATTGCAAACTTTTCACTGTACTCCTGTACTTGTGTACACGTGACAGTAATGTCGGAATCTAAATGTGGGCGGCACAGTGGTTAGCACTGCTGCCTCACAGCGCCAGAGACTCGGGTTCAATTCCCGCCTCAGGCGACTGACTGTGTGGAGTTTGCACGTTCTCCCCGTGTCTGCGTGGGTTTCCTCCGGGTGCTCCGGTTACCTCCCACAGTCCAAAGATGTGCAGGTCAGGTGAATTGGCCATGCTAAATTGCCTGTAGTGTTAGGTAAGGGGTAAATGTAGGGGTATGGGTGGGTTATGCTTCGGTGGGTCGGTGTGGACTTGTTGGGCCGAAGGGCCTGTTTCCACACTGTAATGTAATGTAATGTAATCTAAACCTAAATCTCATCACTCCACGCGCTGCTTAAGCTCCAGATGCCATGCAGCATCCTCGGTTCTCTGGGGCTGGGGAGAGCTGCACATTTGTGTCCTGATTTTTGTTTAACTTAAGGTAAAAGCCTTGGCTGACACTCCCAGGGCAGCACTGAACGAATACCGCGCAGTCAGAGGTGCTGTTTTCTTTTGGATGGTGGAGATTCCTTCTGCCCCCTCAAATAAACGTCCCCACAGCCACCACAGGAGTTTTATTTTCCCCCAGGTGGCCTGGTCAATATTTATCCCTTGACCAACATCACCAAAAAATGCAGATTATCCAAGTTATGATCGCATTGCTGCCTCTGAGATCTTGCTGTGTGCAAACTTGCAGGAGGTTTCTTACATTGAAACAGCGACTGCACCACAAGAACAATTTCCTTGGCTTTGTGGCCATATAAGGTGCTACAGCAATGCAAGTCTTCATTCTTTTTATCTTTAATTACCCATTCCAGTTTATTTGAGGTTTCGTTTCCCCTCAGTCGGTCAACCACGATTTTGCGGCCGCGATTGAATGAAACTGAGCCCACATCCTCTGCTCTCTGGCGAGAGTATTACCCACAAGACCCACAATCTCTCAGCCATGGAAACCACGTGGAAGATTTAATCGCCAGAAGTCTCCTCTCCATATTCTCCCATTAAACATCAGCTGATTCCTGTTGTTGACTGGCAGAAGTATTGTGGCCATAGCATTCTATTTTACTTAACCATTCACGGGATGAGTGCATCACGGGCTAAGCCAGCAAACATTGCCCATCCCTAATTGTCCAGGGAGCAGTTAAGAGTCAACAACATTGCTGTGGGTCTGGACTCACGTGTTGGCCAGACCAGGTAAGAAGGCGGACTTCCTTCCAAAGGGCAGGATGGATGAATTTGAAGAGTTTTTCCTGAGGGTAGATAATGGATTCATGAGCATCATTAGATTTTTAATTCCAGGTTTTGTCATTGAATTCACAATCTGGGGCAGGATTCAAACACAGGTTCCCAGAATACTACCTGGGTCTCTGGATTAACAATCCAGATAATACCACCATGTCTTTACCTCCCCTAATTCTAAGGGAGGTAATGGCCTAGTGGTATTATTGCTAGATTGTTCACCTGGAGACCGAGGTAATGCTCTGGGGACCTGACTCGGACAGTGGAATTTGAATTTAATAATAATCTGAAAATAAGAGTCAAATTAGGTGGCACAGTGGCTCAGTGGTTAGCACTGCTGCCGCACAGCGCCAGGAACCTGGGTTCAATTCCAGCCTCGGGCGATTGTCTGGAGTTTGTACATTCTCCCGAGTCTGCATGGGTTTCCTCTGGCTGCTCTGGTTTCCTCCCACAGTCCAAAGATGAGCAGGTTAGGTGAATTGGCCATGCTAAGAAACCCATTGCGTTAAGGGTGTTAGTCAGGGGTAAATATAGGGTCTGGGTGGGTTACTCTTCGGAGGGTCGGTGTGGACCTGTTGGGCTGAAGGTCCTGTTTCCATACTGTAGGGAATCTAATCATAACGATGACCATTGAACCATTATTGATTATCAGGAAAAACCCAACTGGTTCATTAATGTCCTTTAGAGAATGAAACTGTCATGCTTACCTGATCTGACCTATATGTGACTCCAGACCCACAGCAATGGGGTTGACTCTTAACTGCCCCCTGGGCTTCCTCTCTCTCGCTTCCTCTCTCTCGCTTCCTCTCTCTCGCTTCCTCTCTCTCGCTTCCTCTCTCTCGCTTCCTCTCTCTCGCTTCCTCTCTCTCGCTTCCTCTCTCTCGCTTCCTCTCTCTGTCTCTTTCCCTTTCTCTTTCACTCACTCGCAGTCTTTCTCTCTTTCTCTCTTTTTCTCTCTCTTTTCTCTTGTTTTTTCTCTCTCTTGTTTTTTCTCTCTCTTGTTTTTTCTCTCTTTTTTCTCTCTCTCCCTCCCTCCCTAATTCCCTCTCTATCTCTCTCTCAGATGGATGTTGTGCAGAAATTCGAGGCATCTGGCAAGGCCAGAGTGTGATGAATCTGATATCAGTCCACTTAGAATCATAGAGATGTGCAGCACGGAAACAGACCCTTCGGTCCAACCTGTCCATGCCGACCAGATATCCCAACCCAATCTAGTCCCATCTGGCAGCATCTGGCCCATGTCCCTCCAAACCTTTCCTATTCATATACCCATCCAGATGCCTCTTAAATGCTGCAATTGTGCCAGTCTTCACCACATCCTTTGGCAGCTCATTACTCTCTGAGAACCTTGGAGACCACCATGAAGTCTTTGTGTGTGTGTGTGTGTGTGTGTGTGAACTCTATCAGGCTTTTGATGGTAAAATGATTAGATGAAAAGTGAAGCATTTTACTTCCTTGGTTACTGAATAATGAATGTTTGTTCAGTAAATATCTAGGTGTTAGCACATTTATCTGTATTGTGTGAGCCTAAGCAAGGTGTTTTCGACTCATTAATGAGAGTTCATTGTGGTTCGAACCTGTTTAAAAATGACGGGTCTCCCATTTGAAATGCCGAGTGAGAATGTTTTTCACTGCGTATAGAGTCTGTGGAACTCTCTCCAATCGGAGGGAGAAGGAGGTTGATTGGTCGTTGAAATTTTTGGAGATGGAGGGGCATGGATTGCTGACAAAGGGGTCAAAGGTTATCAGTGTTAGGCAGGAAAATGGACTTGAGGCCACAATCAGATCACACGGCAGATCAGGCTTAATTCTTTATTATGTTCTTCTTTGTTTTGCTTACTATTTGTTCAAGGGACTTGGGGATCTCTGGCATTTTTTTCAGCCCATCCCTAATTGCCCCAGAGAAGGTGGTGGTGAGCTGTCTTCATCACAGAATCCTTACAATGCTGAAAGAGACCATTCAGCCTATTGGGTCTGCACAGCCCTTCCGAACAGCATCCCACCCAGAGCAACCCTATCTCTGTAACCCCACCTTTCCCATGGCCAACCCACCCTGACCTGCCCATCTTTGGACTGTGGGAGGAAACCGGAGCACCCGGAGGAAACCCACGCAGACACGGGGAGAATGTGCAAACTCCACACAGACAGTTGCCCGAGGCTGGAATTGAACCCAGGTCCCAAACCACTGAGTCACTGTGCCGTCCCTCTTTAAACTGCTGTAGTCCGTGTGGTGTAGGAACGCAGACTATACCACTAGGGAGGGAATTCCAAGATTTTGACCCAGCAACACTGAAGGAATGGTGATATATTTCCAAGTAGGGATGGTGAGGGGCCTGGAGGGGAACCTGCAGGGGGTGGTGTTCCCATGTATCTGCTGTCCTTGACCATCTCAAGGTTGCAGTCATGTAGTTATAAGTATGTTCACCAGATCAATGATTCCTTCCGGATGATCCTGCTCGAACTCCAAAGGAGTATAATCGGGGAATCTTGGGCAATGGACTGACTAGGTGAAATGGCGTGGCCAGTGAGCGATTCTGCTATTGATTGGAATCCTCTGGATGCAGCGTGAGGAGGGGATGAGCAGGCAGCTGGGAACAAAACTGAGGCAAGCTTTGGCTGCAGAGGGCTGAGAAATCTAAATGAGGGTGGAGGGAGCTGCGGGGAACCCCAACCCTGGGAGGGTAGGAGGGAGGGGATGGGTGTAGGCAGCTGACACACACGTGATGCTGATGACCGCCTCAGGCGGACACACACACAGGAAGATAACTGAAGGCAAGTCACACCCTGGTTTAAACAATAAATTGAATGAGCTCCTGAAACAGAAAAAGAGCTCCATGGGTTTGTTATTCATGGAATGAGGGAGGGGAGCAGGAATCTCTGGCTGGCTAATTACATTCCATCTGAACTGGCACCCTGCCAACCTACCACATCTTAAACCAACCAACCCGACTCTGTTTGGACTGTGGATCAAATGGCTTGTAAAAACATATTAAAGCCAACTTCCTTAATCTTGCTCTCTTATTTTTTTCCTCCTCTCCCCCTCTCGCTCATCTTCAATTCTCAATTTGATGCCGGTATCTCCCTACTTCACCCTTACCTCGGCTCATTGGCTGCTGAAATATTTCAATATGCCTCTGATTGGTCACCCATTTCTTTTCACTCTCTGTAAGCACAGCCCATGTCCTAATTCCCTCTCAGGCCAGTTATAAAGTCATACCGCACGGAAACAGACCCTTCGGCCCAACCAATCCATGCCGAGTATAATCTCACACTGAACCAGTCCCACCTGCCTGATCCTGGCCCATATCCCTCCGAATGTTTCTTACTCATGTACTTATCCAAATGTCTCTTAAATGTTGCAACTGTACCCACACCCACCACTTCCTCTGGAAGTTCATTCCATACATGGACCACGCTCTGTGTTTTAAAAAAATGCTCCTCATGTCTTTGAATCTTTCTCCTCTCTTAAAAAATACTCCCCTAGTCTTGAACGCCCCTACCTTAGAGAAAAGACACCTTAGCATTCACCTTTTCTCTGCCCCTCTTGATTTTATAAACCTCGATAAGGTCATCCTTCAGTGAAAAAAGCCAGTTTTCCAACCCCATTAATCGGTGTTGCCCACCTCCTGGCCCAGCACTGACCCCTCAAGATTTGAAACTCTCTTCCTTGTTTTTCAAATTCCTCCATAGCCTCACTCTCCCTCCGTCTGGAATCTCCTCCAGCCCTTTGTACTCGCTCTGATTCTGACCTTCGCTGTAAGCATTGCCATTCCCTTAACCCCTCAGCCTCGCAGTTTTTGGAGGGCCAGCTGTGGTTCTGCCGTGGGTTAGCACTCTCCCAGGTCAGCCAGAAGGTTATGAGTTTGAGTCTCGCTCCAAAGCTCTGAGCAGAAAGGTTTAGGATAACCTGCCAGTGTGCCGCTGAGGGAAGGCCACATTGTCAGAGGTACCGTCAGTCAGACAGGATGTTAGCTAACACTGCTCCTGTGGATAAACGTAAACCATCCCAGCGTGGCGTTTCCAAGCTGAGGAGGGGCGTTCTCTTTGATATTTATCCTTCAAGTCAACATCCCAGATTCACTTGTTCATTTTTGCATTACTGTTTCTGAGAGCTTACTTTGCACAAATTGTCTGCTGCATTTCCTACATTACGACAAAGATTACATCCTCAAGTATTTCATTTGGGACAAAGGGTTCATGGAAGGCGCTATAGAAATGCAATTTTTTGTTTATTTTTCATTCCCATGGTGGCTCAGTGGTTACCACTGGTCCCTCCCAGCACTAGCCTCGGGCGACTGTCGGTGTGGAGTTTGCACATTCTCCCCGTGTCTGCGGGGGTTTCCTCCGGGTGCTCCAGCTTCCTCCCACAGTCACAAAGATGTTCTATCAAGCCTTTGATCACCTGTCGTGATGCACAGTGTGTGGCACTCACCGCTGGGCATCTCTCGATCACTTTGTTTTCATATCCCACTGCCTGGATCAAATACCCCTGTCCACTTGGTGCTGCGCCAGGGCCCTTTTTGATTCACAAAGTACAGACTCCCTTCGGCTTGCCGTTCGGAATTGACAGACTGAGTTGCACAGAGCGTGTGCAGTGACCCGGAGAGAGGAAAACAAACCGTAACCAGGTCATGTGATTCCAAGTGGCAGTGTGCCAACCTGCTGCGTGACCTGGATCACTGCCAGCATCACTGTCAATCACAGCAACATTCCGAATTGTCAGCCCAGAGCCTGGAGAGTAGGGTCAGGGTTTGATGGTCTTTCCTCCAGTAGCTTCACGCTGCTAATGATGGACCTATTCTGCTCTTGTGTATTGCTTCATTTGCAGGTGGGAGGTGGGCAGGTGGCGTTGAACTCCAGTGGAGTCCAATCTGAAGTTGGACCTGTTCTCCTCTTGTTTCCCTTCTTGTGGGATCCTGTAGTGCAAACATTAGACGCTTTGAGACATCCTGAAGTTACGGTTGAACAGTATATAGGTTTCTTGCCTGTCATTTCCATCATTCGGTCATGTCCATCCACACTGTCACCACTCTGCTCCCCAAATATAGGTTCATGGTTCCAGTCACTGCCTGGTACTTAATTCAACCGCAAAGGCCATTCAGATGTTCAACTGCAGCACCATCGCACTCTTCGGACTATCCACATGTCCAGCTTCTGGTGGGAGTCTGATCAGGAATTGGAACCTTGGGCCAAGGTTTCCCTCCTGTCCCAATGAGGGGTGTGATAGGTATCATTGGCAGCATCCCAGCTCTTCCTGGTGAGGTCTCTTATCTCCAAGCATGATGCGGCTCCACCCAGATCCCATGCGGAATGTATGAGGAACAATCCAGGAGTGTCCCTGATGGGACATTGGGAGTGAGCACAAAAAAAGCTCAAAGGGTAATATCGGGATCACGTGAAGAGTTCACCCCTTAGGAGGTGGAATCTATTCCAACCCTTGAACACTTTCTCAATAACTAGAAGCAAAACCCAAACATCTGCAGTTGTATTGCAGTCACTAGACTGAAATGGGCAGCACGGTGTCTCAGTGGTTAGCACTAGTCCCTCCCAGCGCCAGGGGCTTGGGTTTGATTCCAGCCTCAGGCAACTGTGTGTGTGAAGGTTGCACATTCTCCCCATGCCTGCATGGGTTTCCTCTGACAGTCCCAAGATGTGCAGGTTCGAAGGATTGGCCATGGGAAATTGCCCCATAGTGTCCAGGGATGTGTAGGCAGGGTGGGTTAGCCATGGGGAATGCAAGGTTACGGGGATAGGATGGGGGCTGGGGCTGGGATTGGCTGAGATGCTCTTCAGCGGGTCAGTGTGGACTTGATGGGCTGAACGACCTGCTTCCACACAGTAGGGATTCTATGACAGCCACGTTACGTTGCGAGGGCAAGGTTAATTATGTAGCAATGTATCAAAATCTCCACTCTAATTATGACTTCACTTGGGTGTGTTGAAGTTCAATGGGGTCCAATCTGACCTCTAACATTAGAATGTCTCATTATGACCTTCTCTAACACCCTGCCCTACAACAATTACCATTAGCTGAGAGTAGCCCCTGGTGTTGAATGGTGGGATAATAAATTGACAAAGAAAAGTCATTGAAACATGGGATTGAGGAAGTTGTAAAGGACAGAAAGACTTGCATTTATAAAGCATCCTTCAACGACCTTTGTAGCCAATGAAATACTTTCAAAGCTCTGGTTCAGGATTGCACTGCCAGGAAGATGGTAGCCAACATTGGGCACAGCAAGCTCCCAGAAACTTGGATGTGACGATGGCCCAATGGTCTCTGTTGTTAAGCTGACTGAGCGATAAACATTGGTCCTCAGAACATGGAGGGCTCCCCGTGGCTCTTGTTCAAAACATGCTGTGGGATCTTTGAAGTTCACCTCAGAGGACAGGCAGTTGAATGTGTCTCTCAGTGCTCCTGACTGAGCAGCTCTCCCCCGGCATTGTACTAAAGGTCTTGGCAATAAATTCTTGTCCTTTTACTTCTGAGGCAGAGCTTGAACACAGAACTTTGAGACCAAGAGGTTGGAGACTGTGCCATGGCTATAGTCATAGAGTTACAGAGCTGTCCAGCACAGAAACAGACCCTTTGGTCCAACCTGTCCATGTCAACTAGATATCCCAAACCAATCTCGTCCCACCTGCCAGCACCCAGTCCATATCCCTCCAAACCCTTCCAATTCATATACCCATCCAAATGCCTCTTAAAGGTTGTAACTGTATCAGCCTCCACCACATCCTCTGGCAGCTCATTCCACACACGTACCACCCGCTGTGTGAAAATGTTGCCCCTTATGTCCTTTTCAAATCTTTCCCCCCTCGCCTTAAACCTATGCCTTCTAGTTTTGGGCTCCCCCACCCCATAGAAAATCACAAGAGGCATGGATAGAGTAAAAATTGGTGCATCTGATCCAGGCAGTCTGGGGAAAAGAGTAAGTGGGATATGACAAACAAGTGAGTGAGAGCCACACAGTCAACACTGTGCATCAGGACAGCTGGCCAAAGGCTTGATCAAAGGGATAGAATCCCTAGTGTATGGAAAGAGGCCATTTGGCTCATTGAGTCTGCACCAACGCTCCAAAGGACATATTTACTCCATCCAAGCCCCTCATGATTTTCTAAACCTCTTTCAGGTCACCCCTCAGTGGGCGGCACGGTGGCACAGTGGTTAGCACTGCTGCCTCACAGCTCCAGAGACCCAGTTCAATTCCCACCTCAGGCGACTGACTGTGTGGAGTTTGCACATTCTCACCGTGTGTGCGTGGGTTTCCTCCGGGTGCTCTGGTTTCCTCCCACAGTCCAAAAATGTGCAGGTTAGGTGAATTGGCCATGCTAAATTGCCTGTAGGGAAGGGATAAACTTAGGGGAATGGGTCTGGGTGGGTTGCGATTTGGCGGGTCGGTGTGGACTTGTTGGGCCGAAGGGCCTGTTTCCACACTGTAAGTAATCTCCAATGCTCCAGAGAAAACAGCTCCAGTCTATTCAGTCACTCCCTAAAGCTCTAGTCCTGGCAATATCCTTGTAAATCTTTTCTAAACCATTTCAAGTTTCACAACATCCTTCTGATAGGAAGGAGACTGGGATTGCACATACAATTCCAAAAGTAATTCTGACTCTTCACAAATCAGGAAGGTGCAAAAAGAAATCGGAAACCATTATCGTCAGTTCCAGCTCTCGAGCCACATTGTAACCTTCGAAAGATGCGGTCAGATCCAGTGGCGAGGGGGCATGGGACGGCAGTTGGTGAGGACTGAAGATGCATGAGACACCATCCCCTCCTGACAGTTCCTGAGCTGCACAGACACTGTCAGCACAGTTCATATGGACTGGGCACCATGTTACAGGGTGACCAATGCTCACTGCTGGGATTGGAGGCAGAGGGGAAGCCTCTGGGGTGGGATGAAGTGCCACGACTGCAGTGACATCTTGGAGCTTGTCAAGGTGTCACACCCTGCCAAGTTCCAGTTGTGAGAGTCATAGAGATGTACAGCATGGAAACAGACCCTTCAGTTGAACCTGTCCATGCCGACCAGATATCCCAATCTAGTCCCACCTGCCAACACCCGGCCCATATCCCTCCAAATCCTTCCTATTCATATAGCCATCCAAATGCCTCTTAAATGTTGCAATTGTACCAGCTTCCATCACTTCCTCTGGCAGCTCATTCCAAACCCGTACCACCCTCTTTGTGAAAAAAGTTGCCCCTTCAATCTCTTTTATACCTTTCCCCTCTCACCCTAAACCTATGCCCTCTAGTTCTGGACTTCTCCCACCCCAGGTAAGAGGCTTTGCCTATTTATCCTATCCATGTCCCTCATAATTTTGTAAACCTCTATAAGGTCACCCCTCAGACTCCGACGCTCCAGGGAAAACAGCTTCAGCTTGTTCAGCCTCTCCTTATAGCTCAAATCCTCCAACCCTGGCAACATCCTTGTAAAACTTTTCTAACCCTTTCAAGTTTCACAACACCTTTCCGATAGGAAGGAGACCAGAATTGCACGCAATATTGCAACGGTGGTCTAACCAATGTCCTGTAAAGCTGCAACATGACCTCCCAACTCCTGTACTCAATACTCTGACCAATAAAGGAAAGCATACCAAATGCCTCCTTCACTATCCTATCTACCTGCGACTCCACTTTCAAGGAGCTATGAACTTGCACTCCAAGGTCTCTTTGTTCAGCAACCCTCCCTAGGACCTTACCATTAAGTGTAGAGGTCCTGCTAAGATTTGCTTTCCAATATGCGGCACCTAATGTTTATCTGAATTAAACTCCATCTGCCACTCCTCAGCCCACTGGCCCATCTGGTCCAGATCCTGTTCTTTCCTGAAAGCGCCAAGATCCTGACCTCAACATTCCCCACCCCGCTACCTGGGCTGACTTCGCTAGTTATAAAAGAGAAAGGGTTATCTGCTGTGGCTAGTTCCTTGGAATGGGAGCCAGACTGTCTGAGGATGATATCAGGAAGCACTTCCTCACAGAAAAGGCTTGGAACTCTCCCTTCAAAGCTGTGTGTGTGTGTATGGGAAAGAGAAAGAGAGAGAGAGAGACTCTGTGTGAGAGTTGGACGGAGGGGGGTGATTCAATTGAAATTTCCAAAATTGGGATTGGTAGATGTTTGTTGGGTTAGGGAGATATGAAACCAAGGCTAGTATGTTAAGTTACAATCTTATCGAAAGGAGAACATGGCTTAAAGGGGCTGAATGGGTTTCTCTTGGAGAACAACAGAGGATATGAAGGCATCAGAGAGGGTCCAGGAAAGAATCATGAGATTGGCTCTGGGGTGAGGAACCTCCATTAAGTTTAGCAGTTGGAGCTTGAGGGTGGGACTTCACTAAGAAGTGAAGGCTGAGAGGAGATTCGATTGAGGTGTTCAAATCCAGGAGGGTTCTGGATAGAATAAAGGGAGAGAAACTATTCCCATTGGTGGAAGAGTCGGTGGGCATTTAAGCTCATGGACATTAGAAGCAACAGTGACACGACCCAGGAGGAATTTTCACACAATGGTTAGGAAAGGTTACGCTGCCTCACAGTGAGGCTGGTACAATCGAAGCTCTCAAAAGCAAAACCTTAAGTGGAAGAATGGACACGGATTAGAAGAAGGGGGACAAGGTATCAGAGATGAGTTGATTTCTTTAGAAAGCCAGCAGGGACAGCAGGCCGAATGGCCTCCCAGGTGCTGTTACCATTCTGCAAATCCCTGCTGTAAAATTGGAATTGGAAACTGCTGGCGAGTTACATAGAACATAGAAAAATACAGCGCAGTACTGGCCCTTTGGCCCTCGGTGTTGCGCCGACCCAAGCCCGCCGAACCTACACTAACCCACTATCCTCCATATGCCTATCCAATGCCCGTTTAAATGCCCATAAAGGGGCAGAGTCCACCACTGCTACTGGCAGGGCATTCCATGACTTGCTGAGTAAAGTAAAGAGTTAGTTGAGGCCCAGTTGTTAAGGCTTTTGAAATACGCGCAGGTGTTTGAAGGAGTGAGCTGGACGTTTTGTGACGAGGCACTCTAGGCCTTGGTTTTTTTTGTTCATTGTTGCCAGGCATTTTCCCCTCCTGGAATCCGTCCAGTTCACTTGAATGTGGCACTTGATCCCTGCAAACAATTTGCATAGATACAAACATGTACAGCCTGGAGTCCTTTGTGAGACAAACGTTGTGTTTGTTTTGTATGTTTAGGGGGTTTTGTCGTTTTTTTTCCTCGACACTGGCCTTTGCTGAGTTTCACTCGCAAGAAAACAACACACGCAAAATAGAAAAGAAACTCCACTCTTGACCCTTTCTTTGCCAATCAGTGAGATTCTGGCAGCGTTCACATTCACCTGGAGTGGAGTACGGAGATCTCTGGGATATAAAGTACAGAAAACAGGATGCAACATCCTGTGCATGTGCCCGAGGAGGATCAGTCACGTTGTTAAAGAACTAGAGTGACAAGTTAGAAACTCACATGATGAGAGTCTTTGTGATGTTTTTATTCAGTCATGGGACTTGAGCATCACTCAGGATGGTGTAGCACTTGTTTCTTGGACGACTGGTGGTCCCTTTGTATATTGAAAAAAATTCTGCCTTGGGATATGAGTGTCACTGGGCAAGGCCAGCATTTGTTGCCTGTCCTTAATTGCCCTGGAGCTGAGTGGCTTTCAGAGGGCAGTTAAGAGCCCCCTCTATGTTGCTGTGGGTCTGGAGTCTATATAAACCAGACTGGGTAAAGAGAGCAGATTTCCTTCCCTAAAGGGCATTGGCAAATCAGTTGGGCTTTTAGAACAGTCGCTGCTCCCCATCGTTGAGACTAACTTTCCTTTCTGGATTGAATTTAGAATTCCACCAGGCTGCCATGTCCCAGCGAATTAGCCAAGGTCTCCAGATGACAAGGCGGGTGCCAGGACCACGACACCACAGTTGTCTCTCCTGCCATCATGATGATACTGGAGGTCATGGGGGTTGCTGTGGCTAGTGTGTAGCACCTACTCTGGCCCAAACACAGCTTACCGTGCCCCACTTGGCTTGATCCCCCTCTTGGTGCCACCCCACAAGACTGAAACAACAACCTGCTGCCAAAGGTGTAGACTGGGCCTCCTCCTGAGGTCCAACTCTTCAGCCAATTTGATTCACTCCACATGAGAATGAGGAATGTCTCACGGCAATGAATACTGCAAAGGCTAGGGCCCAACATTCAAGCAAAGACATTGAAGACATGCGCTCGAGACCTTGTCACACCTCTAGTCCAGTTGCTACAACACTGGCATCTATCTTACAATGTGGAAAATTGTCTAAGGATGTCCTGCACACAAAACATCAGTATACATCCAACCCTCCCAACCCTTGCCCTATTGATCCAGTCTTGATAATCAGTAAAGTGATGGAAGATGTCATTAACAGTTCCATCATGCAGCACTCACTCAGCAATAACCTGCTCAGTGACACCCAGTTTGGGTTCTGCCAGGGTCACTCAGCTCCTAACCTCATTACAGCCTTGGTTCAAACATGGACAAAAGAGTTGAATTCCAGAGGGGAGGGGAGAGGGGCTATCCTTGACAGCAAGGCTGCATCTGACTGTGTGTGGAATTTGAAGTCTTAGCAAAACTGGAATCGATGGACATCAGGGGAAAAGCTCTCCAATGGTTGGAGTTATACCTGACACGTAGGAAGATGGTTGTGGTTCTTGGAGGTTAGTCATCTCAGCTCCAATGCATCTCTGTAGGAGTTCCTCAGGGTAGTGTCCCAGGCCCAACCATATTCAGCTGCTTCATCAATGACCTTCCCTCCATTGTAAGGTCTGAAATGGGGATGTTCACCAATGCTTGTATTCAACAGAATTTGTAACTCCACAGCCACTGGAGCAGTCCGAATCGATATGCAGCAAAGACCTGAATAATAACTAGACTTGGGTAGCCCGGTGGCAAGTAACATCCAAGCCACACAAATGTCAGGTATCAGAGTCTTAACATCATCCTTTGATATTCAACAGCATTACCATCACTGATTTGTCCACTTCCAACATTCTGGGAGTTACCACTGACCAGAAACTGAACAGGTTAAAAATAATGACTGCAGATGCTGGAAACCAGATTCTGGATCAGTGGTGCTGGAAGAGCACAGCAGTTCAGGCAGCATCCAAAGTGCAGCGAAATCGACGTCTCGGGCAAAAGCCCTTCATCAGGAATAAAGGCAGTGAGCCTGAAGCGTGGAGAGATCAGCTAGAGGAGGGTGGGGGTGGGGAGAAAGTAGCATAGAGTGGGGGAGGGGATGAAGGTGATAGGTCAGGGAGGAGAGGGTGGAGTGGATAGGTGGAAAAGGAGCTAGGCAGGTCGGACAAGTCCGGACAAGTCAGGGGGACGGTGCTGAGCTGGAAGTTTGAAACTAGGATGAGGTGGGGGAAGGGGAAATGAGGAAACTGTTGATGTCCACACTGATGCCCTGGGGTTGAAGTGTTCCGCGGCAGAAGATGAGGCGTTCTTCCTCCAGGCATCAGGTGGTGAGGGAGCGGTGGTGAAGGAGGCCCAGGACCTCCATGTCCTCAGCAGAGTGGGAGAGGGAGTTGAAATGGGCCACGAGGCGGTGTGGTTGATTGGTGCGGGTGTCTCGGAGATGTTCCCTAAAGCGCTCTGCTAGGAGGCGCCCAATCTCCCCAATATAGAGGAGAATGGATACAATAAATGATATTAGTGGATGTGCAGGTAAAACTTTGATGGATGTGGAAGGCTCCTTTCGGGCCTTGGATAGAGGTGAGGGAGGAGGTGTTCCTGCGGTGGCAGGGGAAAGTGCCAGGATGGGAGGGTGGGTTGTAGGGGGTGCGTGGACCTGACCAGGTAGTCACGGAGGGAACGGTCTTTGCAGAAGGCGGAAAGGGGTGGGGAGGGAAATATATCCCTGGTGGTGGGGTCTTTTTGGAGGTGGCGGAAATGTCAGCGGATGATTTGGTTTATGCGAAGGTTGGTAGGGTGGAAGGTGAGCACCAGGGGTATTTTGTCCTTGTTTCGGTTGGAGGGGTGGGGTCTGAGGGCGGAGGTGCAGGATGTGGACGAGATGCGTTGGAGGGCATCGTCCTCGTGGGAGCACGAGGTGGCGCCAATGCAGTCATCAATGTAGCGGAGGAAGAGGTGGGGAGTGGTGCCGGTGTAATTACGGAAGATCAACTGTTCTACGTAGCCAACAAAGAGACAGGCATAGCTGGGGCCCATATGGGTGCCCATGGCTACCCCTTTGGTCTGGAGGAAGTGGGAGGATTCGAAGGAGAAATTGTTAAGGGTGAGGACCAGTTCGGCCAAACGAATGAGAGTGTCGATGGAAGGGTACTGTTGGGGACGTCTGGACTGGAAAAAACGGAGGGCTTGGAGGCCCTGGTCATGGTGGATGGAGGTGTAGAGGGATTGGATATCCATGGTGAAGATGAGGCGTTGTGGGCCGGGGAAACGGAAGTCGTGGAGGTGGTGGGGGGCGTGGGTGGTGTCTCGAACATATATGGGGAGTTCCTGGACTAGGGGGGATAGGACAGTATCGAGGTAGGTAGAGATGAGTTCAGTGGGGCAGGAGCATGCTGAGACAATGGGTCGGCCAGGGTGGTCAGGCTTGTGGATCTTGGGAAGGAGGTAGAACCGGGCAGTGCGGGGTTCCCGGACTATGAGGTTGGAAGCTGTGGATGGGAGATCTCCTGAGGTGCTGAGGTTCTGTATGGTCTGGGAGATGATGATTTGGTGATGGGGGTGGGGTCATGGTCTAGGAGGCAGTAGGAAGAGGTGTCCTCGAGTTGGCGTTTGGCTTCAGCGGTGTAGAGGTCAGTGCGCCAGACTACCACTGGGCCCCCTTTATCCGCTGGCTTAATGGTGAGGTTGGGATTTGAGCAGAGGGATTGGAGGGCGCGTTGTGAGGGTGAGAGGTTTGAGTGGGGGAGGGGGGTAGACAGATTGAGGCGGCGGTTAATGTCCTGGCGGCAGTTGGAAATGAAGAGGTCGAGGGCAGGTAATAGGCCAGCGCGGGGTGTCAGTGTGTTGGAGGTGGGCGAAGGGGTCCTCAGAAGGTGGGCGGGAATCCTGATTGTGAAAGTAAGCTCGGAGGCGGAGGCGGCGGATGAATTGTTCGACGTCACGGCATGTATTAAATTCCTTGATGTGTGGACGGAGGGGGATGAAGGTGAGTCCTTTGCTGAGGACTGATTGTTCGTCCTCAGTGAGGGGAAGGTGTGGGGGGGATGGTGAAAACTCGGCAGGGCTGAGATCTGGTGAGAGTGTGGAGCTGGGAGTGGGGTCGGAGCCAGTACCTGGAGTGGGTGTGGTGGTGGGGGGAATTGGGGTGGAGTCATGAGCAGGGCTAGTGTTCCCGTCAGGGTTCTGGGGAGTGGGGATAGTGACAGTGGGGTCTGTGGGGGGATGTGTCAGCAGAATGCAGTTGAGTGGCGTTGGTGGGGGCGGAAGTGGTGGCAGACACGGCAGTAGGGATGGTGGAATTCACTGAGCGTGTGGCATCAGCGATGATGTGAGGGGCGGACGTGATGTCACGTGTGATGCATGAGGAATTGTAAGGGGCGGGAGTGGCCATGATGGGGTGGAAATGACATCATCAATCAGCATGGAGGTGGTAGCTGCATCAGCCACATGGCGAATGGCGTCTGAGTAGTTTCTGAGGCCAGGGGAATCTTCTGGAATGTTTGAGGAGCGCTGTCTCCTTTTCCACCTATCCACTCCACCCTCTCCTCCCTGACCTATCACCTTCATCCCTTCCCCCACTCACCCATTGTACTCCATGCTACTTTCTCCCCACCCCCACCCTCCTCTAGCTTATCTCTCCACGCTTCAGGCTCACTGCCTTTATTCCTGATGAAGGGCCTTTGCCCGAAACGTCGATTTCGCTGCTCCTTAGATGCTGCCTGAACTGCTGTGCTCTTCCAGCACCACTGATCCAGAAACTGAACAGGACCAACCATGTAAATACTGTGATACAGGAGCGAGTCAAAGGCTAGGAATACTGCAGTGGGTAACTCACCTCCTGACTCCCCAAAGCCTAACCACCATCTACAAGGCACAAGTGAGGAGTTCTCCCTACTTGTCCTGGATGAGTACAGCTCCATCAACACTCAAAAAGCTTGATACTATCCAGGACAAAGCAGAATGCCTGATTGGCACCATATCCGAAAGCATCCACTCCCTCCACCACCGATGCTCTTTAGCAGCAGTGTGTACCATCTACAAAATGTACTGCAGATATTCACCAAGACTCCTTAGATAGCATCTTCCAAACCCGTAACTTCCACCATTGATGAGGAGCAGTAGACACGTGGGAATAACACCTCCTGCAAGTTTCCCTCCAAGTCATGCACCAGCCTGCTTTGAAAATATCAATTTTTCTTTACCATCTCTCAATTTAATGCCTGGCACTTTCTCCCATGGGTCTCCCTACAGCCCACTTACTGCACCGCTTCCAGGCGGCAGCTCACCACTGTCTCCCTGACGAAGGGCTTTTGCCTGAAACGCAATTCTCCTTCTCCTCAGATGCTGCCTGACCTGCGATGCTTTTCCAGCACCACACACTCAACTCTAGTCACCAGCATCTGCAGTGCTCGCTACTGCCTTCTCCAGGCCAATTAGGGATGGGCAATTAATTCTGGCCTTAGCAGTCATGCCCTCCCAAGAAATAATTTTTAAAAACGGGTAGGCAGTTGCTTTAATGTTAACCCAAGTAATGGCATCTCCGGCAGTGCAGCACTCCCTCAGTGTTGCATATGGGAGTGTCAACCCGGACCTCTAGGTTGGACTCAAATTCCTGGTTGGATTCTTGACGAAGGGCTCTTGCCCGAAATGTTGATTTTCCTGCTCCTTGAATGCTGCCTGACCTGTTGTGCTTCTCCAGCACCAGTCTGATCTAAACTCTGGACTCAAATTCAATGCACCTTAGATAATAGCCAGAAGCTGAAGTAAGTGGTCTAATCAGTTATGGATTGAATCCAAACCCAATGAAAGCTTGTGAGTTAACGGTGTCATAGCGACTCCAGAGGGCAAGGGGTCAACCAGCCTTTCCAGTTGCCCGAAGGCAATGCTAGATGAGATAGTGAGCTGCTACGACATAAATCCAGCAGACCAGGAACTAAAAACAAATCTTGACATGTGAAAAGCAGTAAAATAAATATTTTCCAAGTCATTTGACTATATACCTTCCAGCCTCTATCCTTGTAGCACTGACAACTTCAGTTTCAAAAGGGGGGTGTTGTCAGACCGCAGGCGATGGAGGTCAGTGGGTGTGGGCTATTGGTGTGAATCAGCTGCTGCAGAACAGAAGCAGAAGTGGCATTGCATTGTTTCCTTGCTGTTAATGCTGGGAGACAAAAACAGCCCTTGGGGAGAAAAGAGTAATTCACAAGGCCAGGCTGGGAAAAAATGGAAATGTGGAGTTTTATTTCCACACAGCTTACACAATGGTGCTTTATCACTCATGAGCTATGAATCCTATCGGAAAGATGTTGTGAAACTTTAAAGGGTTCAGAAAAGATTTACGAGGATGTTGCCAGGGTTGGAGGATTTGAGCTACAGGGAGAGGCTGAACAGGCTGGGGCTGTTTTCCCTGGAGCGTCGGAGGCTGAGGGGTGACCTTATAGAGATTTACAAAATTCTGAGGGGCATGGATAGGATAAATAGGCAAAGTCTTTTCCCTGGGGTTGGGGGGAGTCCAGAACTAGAGGGCATAGGTTGAGGGTGAGAGGGTAAAGACATAGGGGCAACGTATTCACACAGAGGATGGCACAGGTATGGAATGAGCTGCCAGAGGATGTGGTGGAGGCTGGTACAAATACAACATTTAATAGGCATTTGGATTGGTATATGAATAGGAAGGGTTTGGAGGGATGTGGGCCAAGTCCTGGCAGCTGGGACGAGATTGGGATGGGATCTCTGGACAGGTTGGACCAAAGGGTCTGTTTCCTTGCTGTACATCTCTCTGACTCTACAATTCGACTGTTGTAATTACAGAGATCCAACAGCCTGTTTGCTCACTGTAAGCTCCCGTTGCGGTGTGATAATGCCCAGGTAATTGTGTTTTTTGTGCATGCGATATTGGTTGAAAGGTAAATATTGACCAGCGCACCAGAGAGCATGCCCCTGCTGCTCTTGTAATTCGTGACCACAAGATCTTTTAAGTGCAAGATGGCAGACTGTGTGATGTCACATTCCATGGGCAGATTAAAAAGATTTTACAATATTGCTTTAAGCCACATCACTATCTCAACTAATAAGAAAGTTCTTAAGATAACGTAGAGTGCAATAACATCTTCAAGTATCATTCAATGCTTTACATGGGACCAATTTCTATGGGTCATTCGATTCAGAACAGAAGCAGGCCACCTGGCTCTTCAAGACAGTTCCACTATCGATCAGATTATAGCTGATTTTTTCACAGCTTCGTCAATCACCACTAGGTTTCTGTCTCCTTGTTCATCAAGAATTTTTCTGTCGTTGCCTTAAAAATATTCAAAGACGCTGCTTCTCCTGCCTTGAGAGAGTTCATCTCCCACGGGGAGACCACAAATCCAGCAACACAGCTAATGTCCTGGGGATGCTTGTACAAATCCCAAAATGGTGGAATTTGCATCTGGAATTAATGATGACTATGAAACCATGGTCAATTGTCAGAAAAACCCATCAAGTTCACAGTGCACATGGTCCCACCAGAGCGCTGTATAACTGAGGACGTGGTACCACCAGAGCACTGTACACCTGAGCACATGGTCCCAACAGAGTGCTGTACACCTGAGCATATGTTCCCAACAGAGCGCTGTATAACTGAGCACATGGTCCCACCAGAACACTGTCTAACTGAGCACGTGGTCCCACCAGAGCACTGTATAACTGAGTACTGTGTCCCACCAGAGTGCTATATAACTAAATACTGTGTCAACCAGAGCGCTGTTTAACTGAGCACATGGTCCCACCAGAGTGCTGTATAACTGAGCACGTGGTCCCACCAGAGCGCTGTATAACTGAATACGTGGACCCACCAGAGCGCTGTATAACTGAGCACGTGGTCCCACCAGAGCGCTGTGTAACTGAATACGTGGACCCACCAGAGCACTGTATAACTGAGCACATGGTCTCACCAGAGTGCTGTATAACTGAGCACGTGGACCCACCAGAGTGCTGTATAACTGAGCATGTGGTCCCACCAGAGCGCTGTATAACTGAGCACGTGGTCCCACCAGAGCGCTGTATAACTGAGCACGTGGTCTCACCAGAACGCTGTATAACTGAACATGTGGACCCACCAGCGCACTGTATAACTGAGCACATTGTCCCACCAGAGCGCTGTATAACTGAACACGTGGTTCCACCAGAGCGCTGTATAACTGAGCACGTGGTCTCACCAGAACGCTGTATAACTGAACATGTGGACCCACCAGCGCACTGTATAACTGAGCACATTGTCCCACCAGAGCGCTGTATAACTGAGCATGTGGTCTCACCAGAACGCTGTATAACTGAACATGTGGACCCACCAGCACACTGTATAACTGAGCACATTGTCCCACCAGAGCGCTGTATAACTGAGCATGTGGTCCCACCAGAGCGCTGTATAACTGAACACGTGGACCCACCAGAGCGCTGTATAACCGAGCGTGTGGTCTCGCCAGAGCGCTGTATAACTGAGCGTGTGGTCCCACCAGGGCGCTGTATAACTGAGCAAATGTTCCCACCAGAGCGCTATATAACTGAGTGTGTGGTCTCGCCAGAGCACTGTATAACTGAGCACATGGACCCACCAGAGAGCTGTATAACTGAGCATGTGGTCCCACCAGAACGCTTTATAACTGAGTACTGTGTCCCACCAGAGCGCTGTATAACTGAGCAAATGTTCCCACCAGAGCACTGTATAACTGAAGCACCTTTCTTCTCTGTTTCATTCCCCAGTATTAAAGGTTGTATTAGCTTTCCTGATTATTTGCTATAGTTGTATACTGATCTTTGCACACACAGATAAAACTAAATTATCTGGACATTACCACATTGCCTGTTCTCGGATGATTGCCTGTTCCAGGATGTCCGAATGCTAATTCTGCACACATAGTGACAGAGTCATAGAGATGTACAGCATGGAAACAGACCCTTTGGTTGAACTCATCCATGCCAAAATCCTAAATTAATTTAGTCCCATTTGTCAGTATTTGGCCCTCCAAACCCTGTCTATTCATATACCCATCCAGATGTCTTTCAACTGTTGCAATTATATCAGCCTCCACCACTTCCTCTGGCAGCTCATTCCATACACGTACCACCGTCTGGGTGAAAACGTTGCCCCTTAGATCCCTTTTAAATCTTTTCCCTCTCATCTTACACCTTTTCCCTCTAGTTTTGGACTCCCCTACCTTGTGAAAAAGATTTTGTCTATTCCCCTTATCAATGACCTTCATGATTTTTATAAAATTCTGTAAGGTCACCCCTCAGCCCCTAACCCTCCACGTAAAACAGCCCCAGCCTATTCAATCTCTCCCTATAGCTCAAACCCTCCCACCCCAGCGTCTTCCTTGTCAATCTTTTCTGTACCCTTTCAAGTTTCACAACATCCTTCCTATACCATGGAGACCAGAACTGAACACAGTATTCCAAAAGTGGCCTAACCAATGTCCTGTACAGCCGCAACATGACCTCACAAGTCTTATACTCAATGCACTGACCATAAAGGCTAGAATACCAAATGCTTTCTTTGCTACCCTACCAACCTGCAACTCCACTTTCAAGGAGCTATAAACTTGCACCCCATGGTCTGTCTGTTTGGTAGCACTCCCCAGGACATTACTGTTAAGTGGGATGTGTAAAGTCCCCACCTCTCAGAGATTTAATTCTGGCTTCAGAAACCTTGTCTCTCTTCAGTGATTTCACTTCCAGTTAGACTGATGTTTTACCTTGTGTGGGTATCTGTTCATTAACCTTTCTGGTCAGCCCAGACCCAGCTAATGTGGTGTTCAAAAGTCAACACTTAAATTTGATGCATCAACTACAATTTTTGGACTGGGTTCAGTGTGGGTTTCACAGTGAATACTCGGAGAGCCCAGTCAGCACATACTCTGCATGATCCTGTTGTCCTACAGAAATGCACAGAGCTTAAAGGCAGGTCCAACAATGTCCCTCTCAATTTAAAATTCTCATCTGTGTCTTCAAATCCCTCCATGGCCACAACATACAATAGCCGTTTGGATGCTGGGATTACACTGTGCATGTCACAAACTCTTGGTAGGCCAAAGAGGGAAGACAAAGAATTAGCTGCACAGTGTGATATCGGAGTGCTGAGGCTAGAGGAAATACCATTCCCAAAAGCGTGATGCCTGCTGTAGCCAAACAGCTTGGATTAAACACTGGTCACTCATACAGGGCGTGTCTATCACCGGTAGAATTGTAGCTTGCTGAGAGAGCCGGAGTAACGTTTTGGTGGAATGGAAATGGTATGTGGGGGGATGGTGTGAGAATTGTGGTGAGGTTTATCTCAATGTCAGAGAGAAACCAGTTCAACTTTTTTGGATCAGCCGAGCACGGTGGTGAGTTTCTCACTTGGCAGTGGATAGTTTGCAATTAGAGGGGATTATAGTTCGTTAAAGCCCTTGTTAATGCCACAATTCACCTCATTATTGTTCAGTTTCCTATCTTACCAAACGCTCCCAATCGACCAGACACTGCAAATTTTCCACGTGGAAGTCAGAGGGTAGCTGTATCGCCAGCTCCCTGCTTGTGACAAAGGGCCTCCATGTTAGAATAAAGAAAATTTACAGCCCAGGAACAGGCCCTTCGGCCCTCCAAGCCTGAGCTGATCCAAACCCACTGTCCAAACCTATCGCCCAATTCCTAAGGGTCTATATCCCTCTGCTCCCCACCTACTCGTGCATCTGTTCCAGATGCACCTTAAATGAATTTACCATCCCTGCCTCTACTACCTCTGCTGGCAATGCGTTCCAGACACCTACCACCCACTGTGTGAAGTACTTGCTGCTTGTATCCCCCTTAAACTTTTCACCTCTCAACTTGAAAGTGTGACCTCTCATTATTAAATCCCTCACCCTGGGAAAAAGCTTATCTCTATCTACCCTATCTATACCCTTCATGATGTTGTAGACCTCAATCAGGTCCCCCTCAATCTCCTTTTCTCTAATGAAAACAATCCTAATGTGAGAAACCAAGCTCACTCACTTCAATAATTTCAGTCCGAGACAAAATCTGAATCAGTAGTGTCATTTATTTTACACTTGCAGGTGGGTGTGATGTCCACAAGGCAGGGACAAAACACACTGAATTCAACAAATACTCGATTTTAATATAATTTGGTTCCTAGATTTTTTTTCTTATTTCATTGTTTCCCCCCTGTTTACAACCTCCACTTCCCTAAGACCGGGACCCATTACTCCTGTTTATCTCTTGTCTTATCCAGACTTGTCTGTGACAAAAATGCTTTTTCCTGTTCTCACAAGGCCATTTGACCTCATCCCATCCTTTGCTCACCATTATCTACTCCCTCCATCTGTGCTGCTCCTCACAGTATCTTATCACTAAGCCCTTTTAATTGGGGCTTGTTCCTGTGTTTGTGTAAAAGTGGGAGACAGATGTTTATACCTATTGTTTATACAGGCGTATCTAGTTTAACTGTCTCTCTTCACAGTATTTTATCTAGTGCCTGTATTATCTACCATTGTCTTACAGTCCCGTTTCTTTCTTGCATACATTTTTAGCTAATACAAAAAAACAATTATGCATTTCCTCCACATAGTTTCCATTCTTGTTGACTCAGCTCTTGGCTGAAACAATTACACACTGATGTGAGTTCACTTATTTTTATATAATCAATTATAATTGCAGAATTAACATTAATTTGCCTATATCCCACACTAACCTACTCAAACTCTCTTCATAGCTAGCACCTTTCATACCAGGCAACATCCTCATAAACCTTCTCTGCACCCTCTCCAAAGCACAATGTTCAGGCACCAATATCTCCAGGTGTGCTCCATGGACATCCCACATCCATGGGCATTGACATTGAACATGTGCCAGGCTCTAAGAAACCTCATGGCGCTATCTCCAATCCTCAAGTGCACCAGCAGTGCTCGCTGTAACACCAATCGGCTGGTGTTGGGGGCTCTTCCACTGGTCGTGGGGAGATGGTGATATCCCATACATGCATTATCCTGTCTAGCAGGATCTCCAGACCTCTGTGCACAAAGCACCGCATCAAATTCCTCTTGTCTGCCATATCTGGGGCAAATGTCAGGATCCTTATAGGTACCAGATTCACAGCGGCCTTTTAAAGATGGCACCGGGAATTCTGGTCAATTCCAGGATATCCCCGTAGTGTTGAGCTGTTCCAGGAATAGCGGGTGGTAAGTTGAGTCCAGAGTTGGATGAGAGGGATGCTGTAGAGATGGAGTGAATAGTTAATGCAGCAAGTTATAGCAAGAGAACTCTTTCGGTCCCGCAGTGAAAAGTACTCCAAAAAAACCCAATCCTCTTGCTTGAGCCACAAAAAAGTTGGATTCAGTCCAGTCTGTCAGTGTACCTTTAAGAGATATAACATAGACCTGAGGCTATAAAGGTCTCTGACTCCATCTTACTGGGGATTACCTGAAACATGACACTCTATTGTTCTTCTGCTGTAACTGGCTAGCTCAATGCCAGGCCAGACAATTCCAAGTCTGTCAGTCTATTATTTGGATATATTACTGAGCTATTGGATTCCTCATTGCCATACTGTCCATGCTCAGTTTCTCCTGTTACGGGGAACAATGTAAGCATTGGCACATCCAGTAAAAACATCCTGAAGCAAAACGCACGTCAGTAATGGGGGCAATAATGCTAGTGGGGAGGAAAGCAAGGGGTTAACTCACTTGGGTTCAGACTGAGGCCTAGACAATGAAGGGTTTGTTTTGTTCGTTGCATTTGGTTCCAAGGGAGGGACAGATTCTAATCAGGTGACCTTGACATTTTTCAGTCTCTTTCTCTTGCACTCTGTCTCTTTTTTTCTTTCTCTGTCTCACTTCTCCCCCCACCTCACTCACACTTTCTGCCTCTCAGTTTCTTTCCATCTCTTTCAGTCTCCATTTCTCTCTTTCCGTGTCCCTCCCTCCTTCTGTCTGTTTTTCTCTCACTGTCTCTCTCTTTCTGTTTCTCTCTCTTTTTGCCCGTCCCTCTTTTCTATCACTCTCTCCACTTGCAAATAAATACACCTTTTGAGAAACCCAATTGTGGCAATGAGAGAGAAGGATCTGTTTCTCCTCCTTTATCCACTGGGGAGAATGTTCTCCAGGTGACCTCTTGGAGAGAGGTTGTTATTCAATCTCAGGCCTGGCTGGGAACTCTCGGGAGGTAGAGCTGAAAATGTGTTGCTGGAAAAGCGCAGCAGGTCAGGCAGCATCCAAGGAACAGGAGATTCGACGTTTCGGGCATAAGCCTTCTCTCAGGAGGTAGCTTGACTGTGTCAGTGTCCCATCGTAACGTCCCCCTCAGCCCCACCGTATGTAGGTGTGTGGGTCCATTGGGCACAGGGAGTCAGCTTTTGAATGAATAATTCAAACATTCAGTTGAAACCAGCCCACAGCACCAAACCAGACATCGCTTATGGGATCTTCCTATTCCCGTCAGCTTGTATCACACTAGCACACACAGCCTCATCTTCACTGCAGCATCCTCGCTTCAGAGGCAGGTCGTTGTAGGTCTGACTCTCTCTCCAGGCTGACGCTCCCAGTGCGGGCTTGAGGGAGCTCAGCATTGTCAGAGGGACTGCCTCTCAGCAGGAGGTTAAACTGGAGCTCCATGTGGAGTGTTGAAGGAGATTCTGCACTGTCCATGGTGCCGCCTCAGGAAGAAGACACTAAACTGAGTATCCACCTGCCCCTTCCAGTGACACAAAGATTTTTTTTATTTCAAAAATATACTTTATTCATAAAATAATTTGATGGTCTGTACAGTTGGTCAAGCCATACATACATACATATGTAACCATTTACATACAGAGCTCAGACTTAATCATTTTTATATACAGGTCTGTACATTTATCAATCATATGCCCATATATTTAGCTGAGGCGTCAGCAGAGCGCACGTGACTGCGTGGGCCCCCTGATCTTCTTTAGGCAGGCAGATGTTACACGGTGGTCTTTCCCCACCGCGCCTTGGCGGCAGCTGCCCCAAGCTTCAGCACATCCCTCAACACGTAGTCCTGGACCTTGGAATGTGCCTGTCTGCAACACTCAGTCGGGGTCAACTCCTTCAGCTGGAAGATCAACAGGTTTCGGACCGCCCAGAGAGCGTCCTTCACCGAGTTGATGATCCTCCAGGCGCAGTTGATGTTCGTCTTGGTGTGCGTCCCGGGGAACAGGCCGTAGAGCACAGAGTCCTGCGTCACGCCGCTGCTCTGGACGAACCTTGACAAACACCATTGCATTCCTCTCCAGACTTCCTCTGCATAGGCACATTCCAGAAGGAGGTGTGTGACAGTCTCGTCCCCCCTCTGCAGCTGCTTTGAGGGCAGCATGCAGTGCGGCTGAGAGTCCGGATGTGCATAAAGGATCTCACAGGCAGAGCCCTTCCCACCACCAGCCAAGCCATGTCTTGGTGCTTGTTGGAAAGTTCTGGTGATGAGGCATTCTGCCAAATGGCTTTGACAGTCTGCTCAGGGAACCGCTCGATAAAATCCGCCCTCTCCTTTTCACGAAGGGTCTCGAGGACACTACGTGCTGACCACTTCCTGATAGACTTGTGGTCAAAGGTGTTTTTCTTCATAAACTTCTCCACGAAGGACAGGTGATACGGAACGGTCCAACTACTCGGAGCGTTCCGCGGCAGCGAGGCCAGGCCCATCCTTCGCAACACCGGGGACAGGTAGAACCTCAGTACGTAGTGACACTTGGTGTTTGCGTACCGGGGATCCACGCACAGCTTGATGCAGCCACACACAAAGGTGGCCATCAGGGTGAGGGTGGCATTGGGTGTATTTTTTCCCCCATTGCCCAGATCTTTGTACAGCAAGTCCCTTTGGACCCAGTGACGCAAAGATGCCAAAGTGTTGGTGAAAGTCACAAGGTGCAGATGAACAGATCCTCAGGCATCAGCCAATCTGCACCATCTTGCTACCACTCCAGTAAGATCATGGTGACTGTCACAGACTGTCATGAGTGAAAGGTCAGGATCGGGGCCCAGCTAGAAAGCGAACCTGGAACTGAGGCTCAGCTGATCTCCCCTGGGCCACAGATGATCAATATTACTGCGGTGATCAGCAACAGCTATCGGGTTCATTAAGGTCCTTTAGCGAAGGAAATCTGCAATCCTGACCTCGTCTTGTGGAAGTTGACATTTCAGGTGTAACCCTTCTTGAGTCTGCATCTTCTTAACCCTCCTCCACTTCCTGATGCTGCCTGGCTTGCTGTGTTCTTCCAGCCTCCTGCCTGTCTATTTGGATTCCAGCATCTGTAGGGTTTTTTTTGTCTCTAATGCTGACCTGGTCTGGCCTACAGGTGACCCCCGACCTACGGCACTGTGGCTGACTCTTACTTCAGAAAGCTAACAAAGGCTGGTCTGGCCAGCAGTGCCCACATCCTACGAACGATGAAAACAAAGTTCCCCACTCCTTCATCCACTCGGACTTCCAGGTCAGTTGTTGTTGAACAAGACTCATTCAGCGACAAGCTGGACAGAAAGGCTGGGAGACAGACTCCCAACCTCCCTTCAATCCCTGTGGCTGTCTCTTTAGCCTGTCAGTAGTGACAAGATATGGGTGGCACGGTGGCACAGTGGTTAGCACTGCT
This sequence comes from Hemiscyllium ocellatum, assembly GCF_020745735.1. Lineage (NCBI taxonomy): Eukaryota > Metazoa > Chordata > Chondrichthyes > Orectolobiformes > Hemiscylliidae > Hemiscyllium > Hemiscyllium ocellatum. The sequence goes on along the minus strand of NC_083447.1, from coordinate 4,915,251 downwards.
GCCTCACAGCGCTGAGACCCAGATTCAATTCCCGACTCAGGCGACTGACTGTGTGGAGTTTTGCACATTCTCCCCGTATCTGCGTGAGTTTCCTCCGGGTGCTCCGGTTTCCTCCCACAGTCCAAAGATGTGCGGGTCAGGTGAATTGGCAATGCTAAATTGCCCGTAGTGTTAGGTAAGGGGTAAATGTAGGGGCATGGGTGGGTTGCGCTTCAGCGGGTCAGTGTGGACTTGTTGGGCCGAAGGGCCTGTTTCCACACTGTATCCCTCTGTACCATTTATAGAATCATCGAATCCCTACAGTGTGGAAGCAGGCTATTCGGCCCATCGAGCACACACTGACCCTCCGAAGAGCGTCCCACCCTGACTCACCCCTCTTAATCTATCCCTGTAACCTGCATTTCCCATGGCTAACCCACCTAGTCTGCACATTCTTGGACAATTTACCACGGCCAATCCAGCCTAACCTGCACATCTTCAAAGTGATTTGCTGCAATGAGGCACTCCCCAATTGTAATTGTGAATGTTGTGCAGCAGGATCCTAAAATGTCTCTGTAATTTTGTTTTCATGTGCTGCACGTGAGAAAGTGTGTGGGTGTGTCTGGAGGGGTTGCGGGGGGAGGCAGTGATTGTTGGCACAGGTTCACTGTGAGCTCTCCAGCAGGCACTGGCTCCAGTACTCCAGCAGAGGGCAGTGCTCCCTCACATGGGCACTTCGTCTAATGTTCCGTAGGATAATAGCGCCTCTGCCAGTGCAGCACTTCCTCAGTACCGCACACAGGTCTCTGTTATCATCTCATTGAAAAACAGCACCTCTGCTAGTGCAGCACTCCCTCAGTGCACACACAGGTCTCAGTTATCATCTCATTGAAAAACAGCACCTCTGCCAGTGCAACACTCCCTCAGTGCGCACACAAGCCTTTGATTTAACGTCTCAAGGAAAGGCAGCACCTCTGACAATGCAGCACTTTCTTAGGGTGGCACGGTGGCTAAGTGTTTAGTGCTGATGCCTAACGGCACCAGGGACCCAGGTTCGATTCCACTTCAGGTGACTGTCTGTGTGGAGTTTGCACGTTCTCCCCCTGTCTGCGTGGGTTTCCTCCAAAGATCCAGGTGGATTGGTCACATGTTGCAATATGTTAGATGGGTTACCATGAGAAATGCGGGGTTACAGGGGTAGGGTGGGACTGGGTGGAATGTTTTTCAGAGGGTCAGCATGGACTTGGTGGGTCAAATGGCCTGTTTCCACACTGTAGGGATTCCATAACATTCTATTCTCAGTATTGGTGTTTTGGCCTCGATCTTTTTGAAGATTATTCAGCCTGCCGGTCTTGAGGCCTAGCTGACTGCAATGCAGCCTGCTCTTTAAAAGAAACCTCAATCAACTTCCAGTTCAGCAGGCGAATCGCATGCGAATGTTTTGACAACACAGGCATACTACAGATTACAGTATTATTTTTGATTGTATTTTATTGCATCGGGGATATTAAAACAAAGTGAAAATTATAAAGTATACATTGCAAATATGCTCGCACGCAAACCTGCGGTGAGTTTGACAAGGGCACCTTTAGATCAAATCAGGTGTGTTCCAGCATAACAAAACCGGTTTGTAAATGGAGCAGTGTTTACACCCAACAGGAAATAGGTGCCTTTGAAATGGAGAGTACAGAGTGGACAGGAGGGGCCTTTTGTTTCCCCCCTCCCCCCACCCCACCCAGCCTGTTTCCATGGCAACCATGGTCACTAGTCAACCTGTCAGTGAGGCAGCTAGAAGTGGCTCTTCTGATTTGTTAAAACATTCAAAAGAAATATTTGGCCCATCTGCTGTGTCTCCTAGCCCAACTTTGCATCCCTTTGATGTACTGACACCAGCTCTCCCTGAGGGACCGAGTCCCACATTAGACCACAAGACATAGGAGCAGAAATTAGGCCATTCAGCCCATCGATTCTGCTCCGCCAATCAATCATGGCTGGTAACTTTCTCGACCCCATTCTCCCGCTTTCTCCCCACAACCCTTGACCTCCTTTACAACCAAGAACCTATCTATCTCTGTCTTAAATCTACTTATTGATCTGACCTCCACAGCCTCCTGTAGCAGTGAATTCCGTAGATTCCCCACTCTCTGGCTGAAGAAGTTTCTCCTTATCTCCGTTCTCAAAGGGTCTTCCTTTTACTCTAAGGCTGTGCCCTCGGGTGTGAGTCTCTCTGGCCAATGGGAATATCTGTCCAACATCCACTCTGTACAGGCCATTCAGTATTCTGTCAGTTTCTTGCCACTCTCCAGGGAAAAAGGTTTCTCCTAAATTTACGATTAAGGTGATACATGATTTTCTCATATTCATGGCCCCCTCATTTCGGACAGCTGCTCCAGACAAGTAGAATGTAGAACCCCTTTGAGTCTGTTCCATAGTTCAATCAGATCATGGAAGAACTGATTAATTGGCTGTCAAGTGCTTTGGTTGTTGTGGGGGGGGGGAGCCTCAAGGTTGTGAAAGGTGCTATATAAATGCACATCCTTCCTTAGTGCACTGATCCCTAGTTTTGCTGCACTCGCTAACTGTGCCTTTGTTGGGTTGTGATGGGTGCTGCAGATTGTCTGCTGGGAGATAGTCTCTTTCCCCCTCGCACCAGCGTCCAGGGTAATAGTTACAGCCTGTTAGAGTTGGATACTTCAGACAGAGACGGGCAGGTCATAAATCTTCAGAATCCCTATCCCAATGAGCTGTGAAGGCTCTGTCTATTGAAAGCTGAGGCTGTTAGGACTTGGGACAAGCTGAGATAGAAGGTGATCTGTTACATTAGAGAAGAACTAATTGCGGTCACAGGTCTGTTTCACTACTTCGGGGTGGGAGGGAGGAAAACAAATTACAGACTGGTTACAGCCATTCAGCCCATCGTGTCTGTTCTAGCTATTTGCAACAACAATGTGACTAGCTCCACCTCCTCTGCCTTTTTCCCCCCCCCATATTCCTGAACATATTCTCTCTCTGGGTGGGAGGAAATGTGAGAGCGTGTAGGGAAGGGAGTGGGGCTCACTGAGAGTGAATTGTGTTCCGTCTATATATACACACACACACACACACAAACACAAATAAAACAAAAGTAAATCTGTCATTTTGATGGTTCCTGTTGGACAGGTCAGTGGTAGCTGGAGTAATGCAGAACACAAAGGTAGAGAGGACACGGGTGTCTGGGGATATGAAGGCACTTAAAGCACCAAAGGAGGGGTGGGGGCGGTGGGGTGGAGTTCACTCTGTGAGCAACAGTTGGACAAATAACTCGCCAGTTCCATCGTCCCCCATATCACAACCCTGTTTGTGGAATCACACATACTTCGAGCTCCTCCTTATCCAGACCAGGCCTGGGAGTGGGAGATACAGGAAGGGAGGATGGGTAGATGGGGTTGAGGGATGGAAGGTGAGTTAGTGTGAGGGATGAGGAGAGGTTAATAAAGAAAGGGACAGTAAGGTGGCAAAGTCCCTGTCCCTGGTAGGAATATTGTCTCAGTACATGAGGAACCTTTTACCCCCACTGATCATCATAACACCACGAGGTTCCTTCACTTCATTTGACTGGAACATGTACTGAGACAATATTCCTTCCTTGAAAAGTGCCAAATGACCCATGTATCTGCTCTGTCCCTCACTCTGCACCGGTCTAACGTGTCATTCTACTGTTAAAGTGAATCTGCCTAGGTGCACAAAGTATTTCGAGGCTAGATTGAGGATAATTATCCACGAGGGAGGATTGTTGATGAGTACGTCTTACTAAGTTTCTAGCCTCAAGTCAGAAGACTGGTTTAAAAATCCTTTTTGGACTTACGAAGCTTCAGGAATACATATATGTAACATTTTCCTTTGATGTCCTGGAATTAGATGAGGAATTGGTTAGGGCTCCTGCCTGATACATCGATTTTCCGGCTCCTCGGATGCTGCCTGACCTGCTGTGCTTTTCCAGCACCACTCTAATCTCGACTCTGATCTCCAGCGACTGCGGTCTGCACTTTTGCCTCGGGCATTTATTGCCCAAACCTAATTTAGAATGTGATCCTCAGCTGCATCCTTGAACCACTGCAATCCGTAAGGACACTCAGTGTGCTGACTGGGAGGGAGTGTCAGGAATCTGAGGGATCCTGATGAAACCCTCAGAGTGTACATATGCATCAGTAAACCAGCTCCTGCTGAGTAATTTTGACTTGTCAACACTGTTAAAGATACCTTCCATCACTTTGCTGTGACTCAGTATAGGAATGATGGGGCTGGGTTGGATTTGTCCTGTTTTATTCTTGATAGCACACGCCTTCAACATTTCTTCAGACAACACAGAATAGCTTGGGACGGTTATCTGTGATGCTGAAGATGATGTCGGGTGGAACCTTCACTCTGCACTCTTGGCTGAAAATGATTGTAAACGCTTGTCTTATAGAAAGGCTTTTTGGGCTTTGCAATAATGTTTATAACAAGATATAATTTACAAGCATCAAAGGTCCCAGTACTGATCCTTGCAGAACACCACCAGTTACTGATCTCCATTCCGAAGACCACCCTTCCACTGCTACTCCCTGCCTTCTGTGTCCAAGCCAGTTTTGTATCCATCGAGCGCGTTCACCCTGGCATGAGGTACCTTATCAAATGCCTTACTAAAGTCAAAGAACAATACAGCTCAGGATCAGGCCCTTTGAGCCTGTGTCAACACATTTTGCCCTTCCATACTGAAACTGTCTTCACTGGTAGGATCCATGTCCCTCTATTCATTTCCTATTCATACATTTGTCCAGGTGCTTCTTGAATCTGCTCCTACTACCACCTCTGCGTTCCAGGCACACACCGCCTTCTGTATGAAAAAAAAACCTTTTTTAAACTTACGTTCCAACTCCCTTGCCCTCCCCCCTACCTTGAACCTGCGTCCCCCAGTAATTGACCCCTCCACCCTGGGGGGGAAAAGCACCTCATACTTTCCACTCCATCCATGCCATTCACAATCGAATAAACTTCGATAGGGTAATCCCTCTATCTCCTATGTTCCACTGAAAACAATCCCAGTCTGATAAACCTTTTCTCATAGCTAAAATCCCCCATACCAGGCAACCTCCTAGTCAAATCCATGTGGACAACATCCACTGCCCTTCCCTCACTCAATCCACCTTGTCACCTCCTCCAAGCACTCAAGCATGTTGTAGGTATGACATGGAGGGGCCAGTGTTGGCCTGGGGTGGACAAAATTAAAAATCACACACCAGGTTAAAGTCCAACAGGTTTATTTGGAAGCACTAGCTTTCGGAGCGCAGCTCCTTCATCAGGTGGTTGTGGAGGTTAACATCATGCTCACAGAATCTATAGCCAAAGGAGTCCAGTGTCATGGGGATGTGATACAGTAAACAATCTTTTAGAAAGGGATATGCTGGTTTCTGGTCTTTGATATGTAATCCCAGAACTTCTTTTAAATTACATTCTCAAGATAGCTCAGTTTTTTAAACAATAGGTGGGAAGTCTGTCTGTGTCCCAGTGCTATGCCAGACTGACAAACCGTCTGTACAGTTTTATAGAGCTTTACAGGGATTCATGCAGTTCTTGAGCAAAATAAAATGTAATTCTGCAAAAACAGATTCACCCCATAAGCTTAAATGTGTGTGTATGCAGGAGCGACAGACTGAGTGCGCGTGTGCGAGTGTGAGTGCACCTGAGAGTGTGTGTGTGTGTGTGTGTTTAAGCTTGGTTAAAATTAAAAATCACACAGCACCAGGTTATAGTCCAACAGGTTTAATTGGAAGCACTAGCTTTTGGAGCACCACAACCACCTGATGAAGGAGCGTCGCTCCGAAAGCTAGTGCTTCCAGTTACCTGTTGGACTATAACCTGGTGTTGTGTGATTTTTAACTGTGTACACCCCAGTCCAATACCGGCATCTCCAAATCATAAGCTTGGTTAAGTGTGTGTGAGAGTGTGATGGGGGTATGTGTGATGTAGATGACCAGCTTCTGAAGCCCCGGGATAGGCTGATGGGATCGGAATGTCTATCCTCTTGTGCACTAATTGTTAGGAAATCTTCAGGGAAAGAATTTTCATTGCAAAGACAAGTGAAGATGAAGGTTGTGTCAGACTGAGTGAAGTGCTGCCCCTTTCAATGAGATTGAAGGGCGGATTTTGCCTTGTCTTATTCGACTTGTCTTCTGTACTTTCTAGTTCTGATTCTCGAGAAGGCAGACGGCGATGATCTCACCAACAAGACGCTGAAGATCACGGATTTTGGTTTGGCACGGGAGTGGCATCGAACGACCAAAATGAGCGCCGCTGGCACCTATGCCTGGATGGCTCCTGAAGTTATTAAATTGTCCCTGTTTTCCAAGAGCAGCGACGTGTGGAGGTAACAGGGACATGGGAGCCGGACCAACTCTGGCAAAGGCTAGTGCTTCCAAAAAGGAACTGGGGGATAATGACTAAATATTCCAGCTTTTCCAAATAGCCGGGTCCTCTCCATCACTGGGTGTGCCGATGTTCACCTCTATGAATGTTGCCCCATTCCTGTCTCAGTCCCTCTCAGACACTGGCCATTCCCGTCTCAGTCCCTCTCAGACACTGGCCATTCCCGTCTCAGTCCATCTCAGACACTGGCCATTCCTGTCTCAGTCCCTCTCAGACACTGGCCATTCCCGTCTCAGTCCCTCTCAGACACTGGCCATTCCCGTCTCAGTCCCTCTCAGACACTGGCCATTCCTGTCTCAGTCTCTCTCAGACACTGGCCATTCCCGTCTCAGTCCCTCTCAGACACTGGCCATTCCCGTCTCAGTCCCTCTCAGACACTGGCCATTCCTGTCTCTGTCTCTCTCAGACACTGGCCATTCCTGTCTCAGTCTCTCTCAGACACTGGCCATTCCCGTCTCAGTCCCTCTCAGACACTGGCCATTCCCGTCTCAGTCCCTCTCAGACACTGGCCATTCCCATGCCATCCTGTCTGGCCTCCCCTGTACTATGTGTTTATAGCAGAGTTGTTACAGTGTGGAGGGAGGCCATTTGGCCCATCAGGTCTCTACTGGCTCTCTGAATATCTTGACTCAATGCCAAGTCCCTGCCTTTTCCCCGTGACCCTGCACTTTGTTTCCATTTAAATAACCATCCAACGGCGCCTCGAATGCCTCAATTGAACCTGCCTCCATCACACTCGGGAGGCAATGGCCTAGTGGCATTATCACTGGACTATTAATCCAAACACTCAGGTAATGTTCTGGGGGCCTAGATTCAAATCCCACCATGGCTTTGGTGGATTTTGAATTCAATAAATAAATAAATGAGAATTAAGAGACTAAAGATAATTGTTGGAAAAAATCCCATCTGGTTCACTAATGTCCTTTAAGGAAAGAAACTATTACCCTTACCTGGTCTGGCCTACACCTGACTCCAGACCCACAGCAATGTGGTTGACACTTAACTGTTGGAGATGGGCCAATAGATCATTCCATGAGTGAATAAAAAATATACTTTGGTCCTGTGTTCCAGAAAATTGTCTTTTTCTCAACCTCAGGTTTGCTTCTTTTGCAAAAACTCTGCCTCTCCACCCAGTCCTGTTCACCCATTGTCCTGCTCTGCTCACTGACTGCATCCGCTCAGGTTCCGGCAACTTCTATTAACATTTTTATTTTTTTTTCCTTTCTTTTCTCCTCCCACACTACCGCCGAACTGCGGTAGTGCGTATTTTTTTCCCAGCACCCATGTTGTATGTGTGCAGGTGTGAGACACAGTGAATGACACAAGGTGCACAAATCTTTATTCAAATTTCCACCACCAGGAAGATTAGGAAAACACCCGAGTGGCCAGTGACAAGCAGTGCCCCTCACATCAAAGGGCAATGCTGTGTGATCAAACAGTGAAGGGGAGGGCAGGGACTAAATCAAAATAGAGTTGGAGGGGGAAATGATGCACTCCACTCCCTGCGGCGCCCACCTCTCCCTGAACAACTCCAGGGTGTTGGTGGACACCGTGTGCTCCTTCTCCAGAGACACCCGGGCCCTAACGTAACCGCGGAAGAGGGGCAGGCAGTCGGCCCTAACGACCCCCTCCACGGCCCACTGCCTGGACCTGTTTATGGCCAGTTTGGCCAGGCCCAGGAGCAGACCCTCTGGCAACTTCTATTGTGAAATTTCCCTCCTTGATCTGGCCCCTTCCTATCTGACTGAACTCCTTCAGTCCCACAACCCTCGGAGATCTCTGTGTTGTTCTACTCATGCCCTTTGGAGGCCCCTTACTTTCCTCAAACACCTCCCCGCCCCGGCTCTGCCTTCAGAGCCCGCTCCCTAAACTCCAGAACTCCCCGCTCCAAACTGCTCGACCCGCTCTCCCTCTCCTTGATGATGCTACTTTCAACCGGCCATGATTTCAGTCACCCGCTCTAATTTCTTTGGGCTTGGTGTCGGGGTGGTTTGTGAACATCCCTGTGTTGGAATGTCTTCCTACACTGAAGGTGCAACCTAAATGCAGACCCCTGTTGTTGTAGCTGGACCAGTAAATGCAGCACCCGGTCAGGGGTTTAGGCTGTTGGGTTTGGAAGGCTCTTTGTGATCTCCAGTGGGTTTTTGATTCTTGGTTTGACTCTGTCCTCAGTTTCGGAGTTTTGCTGTGGGAGCTGCTGACCGGGGAAGCTCCCTATCGGGAGATCGATGGGCTGGCTGTCGCTTACGGAGTGGCTGTTAACAAACTCACCCTCCCGATCCCGTCCACCTGCCCCGAGCCATTTGGTAAACTGATGGAAGGTAAGAGCACCATGGCTACAGTCTGATTCCGACACAGCTCAAACGTTGCAGTGTGAACAGGTTAGCTTCTCGTTTCTCGGGTGTGGCCCTGTGAGCATGGAGGCCCTGACTGTGGATGTGCTTGGTGGCAGATTGTTGGAACGCAGACGCGCACAGCCGCCCCTCGTTCACCTCGATCCTCGCTCAGCTGGTGGAAATCGAGCAGTCGTCCCTCTTCGAGATGCCTCTGGAATCGTTCCACTCCCTGCAGGAGGACTGGAAGCTGGAGATCCAGCAGATGTTCAACGAGCTGCGTACAAAAGAGAAGGTGAGCGAGAGCAGGTGGGAAGAGCTTCCTACTGTCCTTTCACTGTGGGTGGAGAAAGGGAGGGAAGGCCGGTGACTCCGTGGTCAGGAGATGTGAAGCTGGAAGAGCGCAGCAGCTCAGACAGCAACCCAGGAGCAGGAATGTCCAGGACCCTTCATAGAGATGTACAGCATGGAAACAGACCCCTCAGTCCAACTCATCCATGTTGACCAGATATTCAAGCCCAATCTAGTCCCATTTGCCAGCACTTGGCCCTTATCCCTCAAAACCCTTCATTGGGTTTTGGCCCCAAACGTTGACTCTCCTGCTCCTCAGATACTGTCTGACCTGCTGTGCTCTTCCAGCTTCACATCTATTGACTCTGGCTTCCAGCATCTGCAGTCCTAAACGTCTTCGAGTTGGTAAATCCATCCTCCTTCATGAGATTGCCTGACTACTGAATGATGGTCCATCGCCAAGAGTCATCATTTATAATTTCATGAGATATAGGTGTCACCAGCAAGGCCGACAGCTGTTGCCTCATTGCCCCTGAACTGAATGGTCTCCTGGGCCACTTCAGAGGGCAAGTAAGAGTCAACTACAATGTTGGGGTCTAGAGTCACACGTAGGCCAGACAGGGTAAGGATGGCAGGTTTCCCTCCCTAAAGAACATGAGTGAAACAGATCGTTTTATTCTTACGCAGTTGATAGACCTTTAATCTCAAAGAATGAGAGGCGATATCACTGAAATTTACAATATACTTGAAGGGATAGACTGGGGGGGGGGAGGAAGCTGATAGGATCACGGCCCCCGAATGGGGAGCCTAGAACGAGTGGTAAATTTCAAAGTCAGGAGGATGGCACTTAGGTCCAACGGGAGGAGAAAGATTTTCACTCAGAGGGATGTGAATCTTTGAAATTCTGTACCACAGATGGCTGTCTTTGAGGATGTTTGAGGCAGAGATTGATCGTTTACCAGTGGAGTACAGGATTATGGGTTTGGGGTGAATAAAAGACATTCATTATGTTGAATACCAGAGCATGCTTGCCAGGCTAACAGTTCCTGTGTTTCATGGTCAGCGTCACTGAGGCTAGCTTTCAATTCCAGATTTGTTCATTGAATTTAAATTCCACCAACTGCTGGTGCAGTATTTCAGCCCCTTGTCCCCAGTGTATTAGCCCTGGCCCCTGGATTTACTGTATTACAGAGTGATCTTGATCAGATGGGTCAATGGGCTGAGGAGTGGCAGATGGAGTTTAATTTAGATAAATGCGAGGTGCTGCATTATGGCAAAACAAATAGGGGTCAGGACTTAGACAATTAAAAGCAGGTTCTTGGCCAGTGTTGTAGACAGACAAACCTAGGGACTCAGGTACATAATTCTTTGAAGTTTGCTTCACTGGTAGACAGGGTGGTTAAGAAGGCATTTAGCACATTTGGGACATCATATTGAGGTGGTCCAGTTCTGGTCACCCTGTTATTTGGAACTGTTCATCACAGGGTAAACCCTCCTGCTTAATTTAAAACCAGCAACACAGAAAGGATTTATCCCGTGCAGTATTCTGTAAGAATCGAGCGGCCAAGAACTATTTCAAGTAAAAATTAACAACTTTATTTCTTAAAGTATATCAGAGAATCATTAACTAACCACTATTTACAATTTCTTTCTCTAACCTAAATTTTATCTTCCCTTCTATATTAATAGTCCAATACAACTCCCAATTAAAATTTACAAAACAACATTTCTTATCTCAAAACCTTGCAGCTATAGGTTCTTGTCTTCGGATCTCCCAGTGACATGTTTTCTCCCTGTTATGAATTTCTGCGTTACAGGTTACTGATCAAAAAGGGACTTTTAGGAGAGAGATTTTTTCAAGGAGTCTCTTATATTGTAGGATGTGGCAGATCTCCCCTCAACTGTTCAATTTTCCCCAGTCTTATACTCCAGAGCATCAGATTGTATCATTGGTTTTTAAGATTGTCAATATACTCAATTTAAACTTGATTGTTAAAAATTACACAACACCAGGTTCTAGTCCAACAGGTTTAATTGGAAGCACTAGCTTTCGGAATTTTAGATTGTTAGACACCGAATTTATAGCATATAGAAATTCAGTAACATCACGTTGTAAACTTTTGCTATAAATTCTGTGTCTTACACTGTGTACTCCACAACCACATGATGAAGGAGCAGCACTCTGAAAACTAGTGCTTCCAAATAAAACCTGTTGAACTATAACCTGGTGTTGTGTGATTTTTAACTTTGTACACCCCAGTCCAACACCAGCATCGCCAAATCAAACTTGATTGGAGATTGAATTGTTTTGGGTATAATTTAAACTGATTGGCCGATTTCAAATTTGTTTGTTTTGTCTCCAAGCAACAAACTAATCGGGTGGGGAGGCTCCAGAAGGATCTAGACAGGTTGGGAGAGTGGTCCAGGAAATGGCTGATGGAATTTAACGTGAGCAAGTGCGAGGTCTTGCACTTTGGCAAAAAGAATAAAAGCATAGACTACTTTCTAAATGGTGAGAAAATTAGTAAAGCCAAAGTACAAAGGGATCTGGGAGTGCTAGTCGAGGATTCTCTAAAGGTAAACGTGCAGGTTGAGTCCGTGATTAAGAAAGCGAATGCAATGTTGTCTCTTATCTCAAGAGGGTTGGAATATAAAAGCAGAGATGTGCTACTGAGACTTTATAAAGCTCTGGTTAGGCCCCATTTGGAGTACTGTGTCCAGTTTTGGTTCCCACACCTCAGGAAGGACATACTGGCACTGGAACGTGTCCAGCGGAGATTCACACGGATGATCCCTGGAATGGTTGGTCTAACATATGAGGAGCGGCTGAGGATCCTGGGATTATATTCATTGGAGTTTAGAAGATTAAGGGGAGACTTGATAGAGACGTACAAGATAATACATGGCTTGGAAAGGGTGGAGCTAGGAAATTGTTTCCATTAGGCGAGGAGACTAGGACCTGTGGACACAGCCTTAGAATTAGAGGGGGTCAATTCAGAACAGAAATGCGGAGACATTTCTTCAGCCAGAGGGTGGTGGGCCTGTGGAATTCATTGCCGCAGAGTGCAGTGGAGGACGGGACTCTAAATGTCTTCAAGGCAGAGATTGATAGATTCTTGATGTCTCGAGGAATTAAGGGCTATGGGGAGAATGCGGGTAAGTGGAGTTGAAATGCCCATCAGCCATGATTGAATGGTGGAGTGGACTCGATGGGCCGAATGGTCTTACTTCCACTCCTATGTCTTATGGTCTTATGGACCCAGTGTCACATTGTTATCATTTGTGAGTATATTTGGTGCTGGGTCCACCCACATCTTCATAACAGAAGGATATTATTAGGCTGGAGGGGGTCCAGAAAATGTTTACCAGGATGTTGCCAGGAATGGAAGTTTTGAGTTATAAGGAGAGGCTGGATAGACTGGGACATTTTCACTGGAGCATAGGAAGTTGAGCAGTGACCTTATGGAGGTTCATGAAATCATGAGCGGTATAGATAAGGTGTATGGTAGGTGTCTTTTCCCTAGGGTGGGGAATGTTAAGATGAGGGGGCATATCGTTAAGGTGAGAAGAGAAAGATTTTAAAAAACATTTTTGTTTGAGATAAAGGGTGATCTGTGCACTTTGGATGCCGCCTGACCTGCTGCGCTTTTCCAGCAGCACATTTTCAGCTCTGATCTCCAGCATCTGCAGTCCTCACTTTCTCCTCGAAGGGTACAGTTTCATTTGGATAAGTACAGGAATAGGAAGGGTTTGGAGGGATGTGGGCCAGGAGCAGGCAGGGGGGACGAGTTTAGTTTAGGGACTATGGTCAGCATTGACTAGTTGGACTGAACGGTCTGTTTCCATGCTGCATGACTCTATGACGGTAATCCATTATCACCAATATTGCATCACCAGGCTGGATGTCATGAGAGGGGAAGCAATGGGATTATTAATGTACTGGCAGATCCAGGAGAGTGATGATCATACAATTAAATGGAGCCACGATGGATTGAACCAGTAACTGGCCTTTCTCCACCACTCGAATTCTGGAGTGTAATTTGAGATTTTAACATTTTTGTAGACGCTCACTGAGGGTTCCTTTAGCTCTGTCCTCATGATATCGTTAACCTGAGCCAGCAGTTTTTGTTGTGATTCAGTATATTATGATTCAAAGATGTTGAGCTAAACTGGCGTCAATTCCCAATGTTGACAGGTCAGGAGATGAAACCTTGCATTTTTAATTTTTCTTCTTCCAAACAATTATAAATACTGACTCACCACAGCATTGCACTAGGGATTGCCAACAGATTTAGCAGCTCCGGAGTTGCAGTGATGATAACATCACTGAAGTGCGCAGGTTTAATTAAGCCTCCGTTTAACGCCTTTGTTTTTGACCTTATACATACAATCCCTACAGTGTGGAAGTAGGCCATTCAGCCCATTGAGTCCACACTGCCCCTCCGAATAACATCGCAACCAGACTCCCATCACCACCCTATCCTGGAGGTGTGCACAGCTGCAGACTCCGTATTACATTCCTCCTCGTGTTGGGTTTTCTGGTCAACCTGTTCTGAGATGTTATTGAAAACCGACAGAGCAGGTGGGACTTGAACCCTGACCTCCCAGTCCAGGACTAGGAACATGACTACTGTATCACAAGAGGGCCCTCTGGATTGTTATTGAATCCTGGGCCTCCGAGTCCATGGTTAAGGACACTGTCAGTGTGCCACAGTGGGCCCTCTGTGATGTTATGAAACACCATTGGAGCATGTGGGACTTGAACCCCAGCTGCTTGGCTCAGGGGTAGGGGCATTAACAGCATCAGACTGGTACAGAGGGTGCACCCCACTCCCACCCCAGATTCATCACAGCCCCATCCTCTCCCCTAACATTTCCTCTAATGGATGACGGGTTCCAGAGCAGCGTCAGGCACTGGGAGCGAGTCCCAGAGCGGGACTGGGGGAGCGAGTCCCAGAGTGGGGCTGGGGGGAGCGAGTCCCGGAGTGGGGCTGGGGGAGCGAGTCCCGGAGTGGGGCTGGGGGGAGCGAGTCCCGGAGTGGGGCTGGGGGGAGCGAGTCCCGGAGTGGGGCTGGGGGGAGCGAGTCCCGGAGTGGGGCTGGGGGAGCGAGTCCCAGAGTGGGGCACGGGGAGCGAGTCCCAGAGTGGGGCACGGGGAGCGAGTCCCGGAGTGGGGCTGGGGGATCGAGTCCCGGAGTGGGGCACGGGGAGAGAGTCCCAGAGTGGGGCACGGGGAGAGAGTCCCAGAGTGGGGCACGGGGAGAGAGTCCCAGAGTGGGGCTGGGGGGAGCGAGTCCCGGAGTGGGGCTGGGGGGAGCGAGTCCCAGAGTGGGGCTGGGGGGAGCGAGTCCCGGAGTGGGGCACGGGGAGCGAGTCCCAGAGTGGGGCTGGGGGATCGAGTCCCGGAGTGGGGCTGGGGGGAGCGAGTCCCGGAGTGAGGCTGGGGGGAGCGAGTCCCGGAGTGGGGCTGGGGGAGCGAGTCCCAGAGTGGGGCTGGGGGGAGCGAGTCCCGGAGTGGGGCACGGGGAGCGAGTCCCAGAGTGGGGCACGGGGAGAGAGTCCCAGAGTGGGGCACGGGGAGCGAGTCCCGGAGTGGGGCACGGGGAGCGAGTCCCGGAGTGGGGCTGGGGGGAGCGAGTCCCGGAGTGAGGCTGGGGGGAGCGAGTCCCGGAGTGAGGCTGGGGGGAGCGGGTCCCAGAGTGGGGCTGGGGGGATCGAGTCCCGGAGTGGGGCTGGGGGGAGCGGGTCCCAGAGTGGGGCTGGGGGGACCGAGTCCCGAAGTGGGGCAGGGGGAGCGAGTCCCAGAGTGGGGCTGGGGGGAGTGAGTCCCGGAGTGGGGCTGGGGGGAGCGAGTCCCGGAGTGGGGCTGGGGGACCGAGTCCCGAAGTGGGGCAGGGGGAGCGAGTCCCGGAGTGAGGCTGGGGGAGCGAGTCCCAGAGTGGGGCTGGGGGACCGAGTCCCGAAGTGGGGCAGGGGGAGCGAGTCCCAGAGTGGGGCTGGGGGGATCGAGTCCCAGAGTGGGGCTGGGGGGAGCGAGTCCCAGAGTGGGGCTGGGGGGATCGAGTCCCGGAGTGGGGCACGGGGAGAGAGTCCCGGAGTGAGGCTGGGGGGAGCGAGTCCCAGAGTGGGGCTGGGGGGTGCGAGTCCCAGAGTGGGGCTGGGGGGTGCGAGTCCCGGAGTGGGGCTGGGGGGAGCGAGTCCCGGAGTGAGGCTGGGGGGAGCGGGTCCCAGAGTGGGGCTGGGGGGATCGAGTCCCGGAGTGGGGCACGGGGAGAGAGTCCCGGAGTGAGGCTGGGGGGAGCGGGTCCCAGAGTGGGGCTGGGGGGAGCGAGTCCCGGAGTGAGGCTGGGGGGAGCGGGTCCCAGAGTGGGGCTGGGGGGATCGAGTCCCGGAGTGGGGCTGGGGGGAGCGGGTCCCAGAGTGGGGCTGGGGGGAGTGAGTCCCGGAGTGGGGCACGGGGAGAGAGTCCCAGAGTGGGGCACGGGGAGAGAGTCCCAGAGTGGGGCTGGGGGGAGCGAGTCCCGGAGTGGGGCTGGGGGAGCGAGTCCCGGAGTGGGGCTGGGGGGAGCGAGTCCCGGAGTGGGGCTGGGGGAGCGAGTCCCGGAGTGGGGCTGGGGGACCGAGTCCCGGAGTGGGGCTGGGGGGAGCGAGTCCCGGAGTGGGGCTGGGGGGAGCGAGTCCCGGAGTGGGGCTGGGGGGAGCGAGTCCCAGAGTGGGGCTGGGGGGAGCGAGTCCCGGAGTGGGGCACGGGGAGCGAGTCCCGGAGTGGGGCTGGGGGGAGCGAGTCCCGGAGTGGGGCACGGGGAGAGAGTCCCAGAGTGGGGCACGGGGAGAGAGTCCCAGAGTGGGGCACGGGGAGAGAGTCCCGGAGTGGGGCACGGGGAGCGAGTCCCGGAGTGGGGCTGGGGGGAGCGAGTCCCGGAGTGGGGCTGGGGGGAGCGAGTCCCGGAGTGGGGCTGGGGGAGCGAGTCCCGGAGTGGGGCTGGGGGGAGCGAGTCCCGGAGTGAGGCTGGGGGGAGCGAGTCCCGGAGTGGGGCTGGGGGGAGCGAGTCCCGGAGTGGGGCTGGGGGGAGCGAGTCCCAGAGTGGGGCTGGGGGGAGCGAGTCCCGGAGTGAGGCTGGGGGGAGCGAGTCCCAGAGTGGGGCTGGGGGGAGAGAGTCCCGGAGTGAGGCTGGGGGGAGCGAGTCCCGGAGTGGGGCTGGGGGGAGCGAGTCCCGGAGTGAGGCTGGGGGGAGCGAGTCCCGGAGTGGGGCAGGGGGGAGCGAGTCCCGGAGTGGGGCTGGGGGGAGCGAGTCCCAGAGTGGGGCTGGGGGGAGCGAGTCCCGGAGTGGGGCACGGGGAGCGAGTCCCGGAGTGGGGCTGGGGGGAGCGAGTCCCGGAGTGAGGCTGGGGGGAGCGGGTCCCAGAGTGGGGCTGGGGGGATCGAGTCCCGGAGTGGGGCTGGGGGGAGCGGGTCCCAGAGTGGGGCTGGGGGGACCGAGTCCCGAAGTGGGGCAGGGGGAGCGAGTCCCAGAGTGGGGCTGGGGGGAGTGAGTCCCGGAGTGGGGCTGGGGGGAGCGAGTCCCGGAGTGGGGCTGGGGGACCGAGTCCCGAAGTGGGGCAGGGGGAGCGAGTCCCGGAGTGAGGCTGGGGGAGCGAGTCCCAGAGTGGGGCTGGGGGACCGAGTCCCGAAGTGGGGCAGGGGGAGCGAGTCCCAGAGTGGGGCTGGGGGGATCGAGTCCCAGAGTGGGGCTGGGGGGAGCGAGTCCCAGAGTGGGGCTGGGGGGTGCGAGTCCCGGAGTGGGGCTGGGGGGAGCGAGTCCCGGAGTGAGGCTGGGGGGAGCGGGTCCCAGAGTGGGGCTGGGGGGATCGAGTCCCGGAGTGGGGCACGGGGAGAGAGTCCCGGAGTGAGGCTGGGGGGAGCGGGTCCCAGAGTGGGGCTGGGGGGAGCGAGTCCCGGAGTGAGGCTGGGGGGAGCGAGTCCCGGAGTGAGGCTGGGGGGAGCGGGTCCCAGAGTGGGGCTGGGGGGATCGAGTCCCGGAGTGGGGCTGGGGGGAGCGAGTCCCGGAGTGAGGCTGGGGGGAGCGGGTCCCAGAGTGGGGCTGGGGGGATCGAGTCCCGGAGTGGGGCTGGGGGGAGCGGGTCCCAGAGTGGGGCTGGGGGGAGCGAGTCCCGGAGTGGGGCTGGGGGGAGCGAGTCCCGGAGTGGGGCTGGGGGACCGAGTCCCGAAGTGGGGCAGGGGGAGCGAGTCCCAGAGTGGGGCTGGGGGTGCGAGTCCCGGAGTGGGGCTGGGGGGAGCGAGTCCCGGAGTGGGGCACGGGGAGAGAGTCCCAGAGTGGGGCTGGGGGGAGCGAGTCCCGGAGTGGGGCTGGGGGGAGCGGGTCCCAGAGTGGGGCTGGGGGGAGCGAGTCCCGGAGTGGGGCACGGGGAGCGAGTCCCAGAGTGGGGCTGGGGGATCGAGTCCCGGAGTGGGGCTGGGGGGATCGAGTCCCGGAGTGGGGCTGGGGGGAGCGAGTCCCGGAGTGAGGCTGGGGGGAGCGGGTCCCAGAGTGGGGCTGGGGGGAGCGAGTCCCGGAGTGGGGCTGGGGGGATCGAGTCCCAGAGTGGGGCTGGGGGGATCGAGTCCCGGAGTGGGGCTGGGGGGAGCGGGTCCCAGAGTGGGGCTGGGGGACCGAGTCCCGAAGTGGGGCAGGGGGAGCGAGTCCCAGAGTGGGGCTGGGGGGAGTGAGTCCCGGAGTGGGGCTGGGGGGAGCGAGTCCCAGAGTGGGGCTGGGGGAGCGAGTCCCGGAGTGGGGCTGGGGGGAGCGAGTCCCGGAGTGGGGCTGGGGGGAGCGAGTCCCAGAGTGGGGCAGGGGGAGAGAGTCCCAGAGCGGGGCAGGGGGAGCGAGTCCCGAAGCCGGGTGCGGGAAGTGCAGGGAGGCAGTCCTGGACCTTTGGAGCGGCTGAGTGCTGTGCGGATCAGACTGAGGCTGGCTGTTGGACTGGAGGGGGGGTGGAGGGGGTGTCAGGACACGGGCAGTGACCCCTGCGCTGAGCTGCTGCGATGCCAGGTTTATGTGAGATTTTTTACCTGGCCATTATGTCTATCCTTTAACAATGTCTTATTTCTAACTTGCTTTTTAAACTCTGTAAAGTAATGCAACTACTTTTTAATTCCTCTGTTGTATTCAAGATTTGTCCCCAGATATTTGTATCTAAGATGGTGCCATAAAAGGCAGACATTGTAAAAGCTTTAGCGAGTTTTGAGAAGATTTGTAGTTCAGGTTGATGTTCTGGATGCAGGTTTGCCCACTGAGCTGGAAGGTTCATATCCAGATGTTTCGTCACCACACTAGGTAACATCTTCAGTGGGCCCCCGAGTGAAGCTTTGCCTGAGGCCCACTGAAGATGTTACCTAGTGTGGTGACGAAACATCTGGAACTGAACCTTCCAGCTCAGCGAGCAAACCTACATCCAGAATTGTAAAATGTTTCCTCTGCACTACTGTGATGAAGTACATGAGACAGTAAAGAATATTCTACTCTCTCTCTCTCTCTCTCTCTCTCTCCCTCCCCCCGTGCACCAGGAGTTGCGGAGCTGGGAGGAGGAGCTGAGCAGGGCTGCTATTCAGCAGAGGAACCATGAGGAGGTGCTGCGGAGGCGGGAGCAGGAGCTTGCCGAACGGGAGATCGATATCGTGGAGCGGGAACTGAACATCATCATGCGGCAGCTGTATCAGGAAAAACCCAAAGTCAAAAAGCGCAAAGGGAACTTCAAGAAAAGCCGATTAAAACTGAAGGACGGAAACCGGATCAGCTTGCCGTCCGGTACGTGTGGTAACTGCACTGGGAGGGGGAGGCATCAGTGCGAAAGGCCTGACTTGCATTAATATAGCGCCTATCATGGCCGTTTCCCCACCCCTCCCAGACCAATTGATGACCAATGAAGTCCTGTTCATATTGATGTCTGGTGACTGTTGTAATGTGGAAACATGGCAGCCAGTTAGCACACAGCAGGATCCCACCAACAGGAACGTGACATCACCAGATGTCATCCCTCTTCCTTTTTTGAGTGATGTTGGTCCGGGGATAAATACTGGCCAAGACCCAGGAGAGAGTTCTCCCGTCTTTCTTCGAAATGGTGGCTGTGGGATTTTTTTTTTAACCACCATCCAAAGGACAGGATACCTTCACTTCTCCAGTTTCTCTCTCAGCGTCAGAGAGTCATACCGCACGAAACTGACCCTTAGGCCCAACCAGCCAACGATAATCCCCAAACTAAACTATTCCCACCTGCCTGTGCCTGGCCCATATCCCTCCAAACATTTCCTATTAATGCACTTAGCCATATGTCTCTTAACTGTAGCTGCATCCACTACTTCCTCTGGAAGTTCATTCCGTACAAGAAGCACTCTCTGTGTATAAAAACAAAATTGCCCCTCGTGTCATAGAGATATACAGCACGGAAACAGTCTCTTCAGCCCAACTCGTTCATGCTGACCATATATCCCCACCCAATCTAGTCCCATTTGCCAGCATTTAGCCCATATCCCTCCAAACCCTTCCTATTCATATACCTCATCCAGATGCCTTTTAAATGTTATCATTGTACCAGCCTCCACCACTTCCTCTGGCAGCTCATTCCATACACGTACCACCCTCTGTGTGAAGAAGTTGCCCCTTAGGTCTCTTTTATACCCTTCCCTTCTCACCCTAAACCTGTGCCCCAGTTCTGGACTCCCCCACCCCAGGGAAAAGATTTTGTCTATTTACCCTATCCATGCCCCTCATGATTTTATAAACCTCTACGAGGTCACCCCTCAGCCTCCGACACTCCAGGGAAAACAGCCCCAGCCTGTTCAGCCTCTCCCTGTAGCTCAAATCCTCCAACCCTGGCAACATCCTTGTAAATCTTTTCTGAACCCTTTCAAGTTTCACAATATCTTTCCGATTGGAGGGAGACCAGAATTGCACACAGTATTCCAACAGTGGCCTAACCAATGTCCTGTACTTCCACAACATGACCTCCCAACTCCTGTACTCAATACTCTGACCAATAAAGGAAAGCGTACCAAATGCCGCCTTCACTATCCTATCTACCTGCGACTCCACTTTCAAGGAGCGGTGAACCTGCACTCCAAGGTCTCTTTGTTCAACAACACTTTTGAAATCTTTCTCCTCTCACCTTAAAAATATATGCCCCTTAGTCTTGAAATACCCCACCCAAGGGGTAGCTATTGCCCTCATGACCTTATGAAACCCTATAAGGTCACGTCTCTACCTCCTGCACTCTGGCCTTTCTTTATAACTCAAACCTTCTATTCCCAGCAACATCCTGGTAAATCTCTTCTGAACCCTTTCTTGTTTAATAATATCCTTCCTATAACAGAGTGACCAGAACTGAACACAGTATTCCCCTTGTGGGGAATGTTAACTAGGGAGTGCTGCTTAAGATTAGATGAGATTAGATTACTTACAGTGTGGAAACAGGCCCTTCGGCCCAACAAGTCCACACCGACCCACAACCCCAACCAGACCCATTCCCCTACATTTACCCCTTCACCTAACACTACGGGCAATTTATCATGGCCAATCCACCTAACCTGCACATTTTTGGGTTGTGGGAGGAAACCGGAGCACCCGGAGGAAACCCACGCAAGGGACTCCTTAAGATGATGGAGTCTCCCTTCTAAGCCGGAGACAAGGAGGAATTTCCTCTCTGAGGGTCTCGAGTCTGTGGAATTCTGTTCCTCAGAGATGGTCGGGCATGGTTAAGGGTAGAGTTGGACAGATTTTTTGACAGACGATCCAGGACAGGAAAATGGAGCTGAGGACAAAACTGAATCAGCCCCGATTTTAGATCAGAGTGGTGCTGGAAAAGCACAGCAGGTCAGGCAGCATCCGAGGAGCAGGAGAATCGATCTTTAGGGCAAAAGCCCTTCATCAGGAAATGAATCAGCCCTGATCCTATTGAATGGCCTACTTCTAGAAGGACTGTCGTGGCGCAGTGGTAGTGTCCCTTCCCCTGAGCCCAAGGCCCGGGTACTAGCTCCACCTGTCCCAGAGGCGTGTAATAACGTCTCCGAACAGGTTGACGAGGGCAGTGAGACGGCCTAACCCTGCTCCAGTTGCTGCTGGTCTCGTGGATGTGCTTCCTGCTGAAGGATAACGCGAGGGTTTCTGTTTGTCCGAAAGGGTTTGAGCACAAGATCACGGTGCAGGCCTCACCAACCATGGACAAGTGGAAGGGTCAGGCGACAGATGGATCCAGCCCCCCTGGCAGCCCCATCATCATCCCCCGACTGAGGGCCATTCGCTGTAAGTTGTATCTCGGCACTGCTAGCACCTACTCTGGGAATCCAGCATCTCTCTGTAGGTGGGGAGCATTAATTCCAGGCACGGTGACAGCTGTAACATGGAGGCTGGCTGCACCTTCGTGGGTCTGAGAGTGGCAGATTCTTCAGTCAAAACTTTACCCAACTTTTCAAACTTGTAGTTTATAAAAGCAAATTTAAATCCGCTCTCTCAGCCCTCTGCAAGGCGTTTTAACAAGCCCTTTTGCAACTCTAGGTTAAATCACCCCACAGTCCTCTCTTCTTTTAAGCATTCGTGGAACACGGGTGTCACTGGCTGGGCCCAGCATTTATTACCTGTCCCTAGTTGCCCCTTGAGAAGGTGGGGTTGAGCTGCCTTCTTGAACCGCTGCAGTCCACCTGCTCTGGGTTGACCCACAATGCCCTTAGGGAGGGATTTCCAGGATTCTGACCCAGAGACAATGAAGGAACGGAGATAAATTTCCACAGTCAGGCTGGGGTGTTGCTCAGAGGGGAACTTGCAGGGGGTAGTGTGCCCATGTATCTGCTGCCCTTGTCCTTCCAGATGGAAGTAGTCATGGGTTTGGAAGGTGCTGCCTGAGGATATTTGGTGAGTTTCTGCAGTGCATCTTGTAGATGGTACACACTGCTGCTACTGAGCAGCAGGGGTGGAGGGAGGGGATTTTTATGGATTTGGTGTCAATCACATGGAGGGGGGAGCTGCTTTGTCCTGGATGGTGTCATGTTTTTTGAGTGTTGTTGGAGCTGCCCCCATCCACAGCAAGTGGGGAGTATTCCATCACCCTCCTAACTTGTGCCTTGTAGATGGTGGATAGGATTTGGGGGTTCAGGAGGTGAGTTACTCATTGCAGGATTCCCAGCCTCTGAGCTGCTCTTGGAGCCACTGTGTTTGTGTCACTAGTCCAGTTTAGTTTCTGGTCAGTGGTAACCCCTAGATGTTCTAGAAAACTCTCAGCCTCTTCATATTCCTGAGGTAATCTCTAAGGTGTTATCAATTGAGGCAGGCCTCAGAAAGACATTCACTCACTAAGTCGGGGGTCTGCTGTAAAGTCAGAGTTGTGCGGGGGGAGGTGGGAAGTGGGGCGAGAGTGGGGTTGAACCAGGAAATACAATTCCTGTTTTAAGTATTACTTTGGCACTTGCTGGTTTTATCTCCATTTGAAGATTCTAGAGACGGGAGATTTGAGAAGGAGCGGTTGTTATGGCTACTGCTTCTTCAGAGGATACATTCTAGAGTAGACAATGGGTGATCTATTACTGTCTGTAATGCGAGTTCTGCCTGGGACTTGCAAGGTGATTGATGGAAATGTTAAAGCAGGAAGCACAAGTGAACTGGTATAAAATGGAACAAAACTGCCCTCTTGTGGTCCTCATGGTTACCAACAGAATTGAGCTCCGCAGCCATTTCGGTACCATTCTGACAAATGGTCTCTGATATGATGTAGGAAATGCTGCAGCCAATTCACTCTCAGCATGCTCCCAGATATTGAGGTGTGATAATGACTGGACAATCTGTTTTAGTGATGTTGGCTGGGAGATAATAATTGGCAGGATATGCTCCTTAAATCGAGAAGCCTTGGAATTGTAACGCCCACTTAAAATGGCAGAGGGAGCAATGGTCTAATGTCTCATTTGAAAAGACAGCACCTTCAATAGTGCAGCACTCCCTCAGCATTGACTCTCCAACAATGCGGTGCTCCCTCAGCACTGACCCTCTGACAGTGCGGGGCTCCCTCAGCACTGACCCTCCGATTAGTGCAGCACTCCCTCAGCATTGGCCCTCCAACAGTGCAGCGCTGCCTCAGCACTGACCCTCCGACAGTGCGGGGCTCCCTCAGCACTGACCCTCCGACAGTGCGGGGCTCCCTCAGCACTGACCCTCCGACAGTGCGGGGCTCCCTCAGCACTGACCCTCCGACAGTGCGGGGCTCCCTCAGCACTGACCCTCCGACAGTGCGGGGCTCCCTCAGCACTGACCCTCCGACAGTGCGGCGCTCCCTCAGCACTGACCCTCCGACAGTGCGGCGCTCCCTCAGCACTGACCCTCCGACAGTGCGGCGCTCCCTCAGCACTGACCCTCCGACAGTGCGGCGCTCCCTCAGCACTGACCCTCCGACAGTGCGGCGCTCCCTCAGCACTGACCCTCCGACAGTGCGGCGCTCCCTCAGCACTGACCCTCCGACAGTGCGGCGCTCCCTCAGCACTGACCCTCCGACAGTGCGGCGCTCCCTCAGCACTGACCCTCCGACAGTGCGGCGCTCCCTCAGCACTGACCCTCCGACAGTGCGGCGCCCCCTCAGCGCTGACCCTCCGACAGTGCGGCGCTCCCTCAGCGCTGACCCTCTGACAGTGCGGCGCTGGCCCTCTAAAGATGCAGCACTGAGAGGGTCAGTCTGGATTTTTGATTTTGCTCGTGTTGCTGGTGTGGGACTTGAACCCCTGACCCTCTGAGCATGAGGTGTGGTTACAACCCTCTGAGCCATGGCAGAAGCCTCAGAGAACGGAGCGTGTGGAAGAGGGCGTCAGTTGGGGTTGGTCAGAGGGCAGAGTGGAGCTGCCCGGCTTGGCTGATTGAGATCTTTGTTGTCTGCAGTGACCCCTGGTGAGGGCAGTCAGACCTGGGGCCGCAGTGCCGTTTACAAACGCGAAGAGTTCGAGGGTCACAAGAAGAAAGGGCGGACCTGGGGCCCCAGCTCAACGCAGCAGAAGGAGCGTCTGGGTGGTGAGGACAGGTGAGAATCTTCCTTCGCCAAGCAATATAGTCTCCCAGTGGTTGGGCTGAATGGCCTGTTTCAGGGCTGGAGAATTCTTTGTGACCTGCACATGGGCTGTTTTTTCAATTGTCTTCAATTGTCCCTGTGCTGTATCGTCTTGGAGGAGAAAGTGAGGTCTGCAGATGCTGGAGATCAGAGCTGAAAATGTGTTGCTGGAAATGCGCAGCAGGTCAGGCAGCATCCAAGGAACAGGAAATTCGACGTTTCGGGCATCCACTCCCTTTGGGTTGATAAGTGGCAAGTAACATTCATGTCGCACAAGCGCCAGGCAGTGACCTCCAGCATCTGCAGACCTCACTGTTTTCCTGAATGACTAGTTCAGTGACACTACTACACCCTTGTCTCCTTCACAGATACTAGATTTTTAAAAATGTATTCATGGGATGTGGACACCACTGGCTGGGCCAGCATTTATTGCCCATCCCTAATTGCCCAGAAGGCAGTTAAGAATCACCCCCATTGCTGTGGGTCTGGAGTCACACATAGACCAGACCAGGTAAGGACGGCAGTTTCTTTCCCTAGAGGAGATTAGTGACAGTTAGTTCACGGTTGTTATTAGACTCTTAATTCCAGATTTTCTTTGTATTGAATTCAATGCCGTGGTGGGATTTGAACCCAGGTCCCTGGAATATTTACCTGGCTCTGTGGATTCACGCTCTGGTGATAATACCACGAGGCAGATATTAGATATGTAACAATAAGTGAGTTCATAAAACAGAAACAGAATTTGATGTTAACAGAAATTACCGCAGTTAGAGGAAAGAACACTTTGGTTTTGATCTGGATTGAAAGTTAGAACGTTTGGGTGGAATGGGAAGAGGGTAAACGTTGAAACGAATGTTTAGATTGCTATTGGCTGCTGGAAGTGACCTAGTACAGAGTGTGGTCCGATGGGCCCAATGGCCATTTGGGTCCCTGAGCCAGCTTCCTTGCCGCCTCTGCAGGTTGCGGTGTCTGGGTGACGGCAGCAAGTTTTGGTCTTCCAGTGCACCGAGTCTGGGGAAAACCCCTCGGCACATCCCCATCACCATGGGCTTTGCCAGTCTGACCGAGATGGGTAAGTACACAACTTCCCTCAGAGTGTCGGTGAGAGAGGAGGGAGGGCGGGTGGCAGAAACTTCCCCCACCCACCACCCCCCAAAATGTTCTTGTGCCGGGGAAGGGGGAGGGGAAGTAACTCAACAAGGGTTTCTCATTCAACGGCCAGGGACTCCCACCTTCAAAACGTGGCTGTTAGGGACGTGGGGGAGGGGTGTTGGGGACACAGGGAAGGGTGGGGGGGGGGGGTGGGGGGAAGTGCAACTTAGATGTGGGGGATGGTGGGGGAGACGTGGGCAGTGGAGTTGGGGATGCAGGGGAGGGGGCTCGGGGATATGGGGAGGGGTCTCAAGGAAGTTGGGGAGGTGGGGTGGGATGTGGAGGAAGGGGTTCGGCGACATGTGGAATGTGGTCGGGAACATGTGGGGGATGGGTCACAGGGTACTGGTGTCGAGGGGGAAGGGGGGTTGGCTTTGGGACACTCGTGGGAGAACTGAACAAGGGGCGTTCTCAGTGTCGACTCTCTCTGTTTCTGGCTGTCTGAGAACTTGCATTTGTATAGTGCCTTTCACAATCCCAGGACATCCCAAAGCACTTTACCTCCCACTGAGTCTTCCCACTGCCTCAGGAAGGCAGTCAGTGTAATCAAAAGATCCCTCCCACCCCGGTTATAACCCTCCAACCTCTTCCATCGAACAAAAGATACAGAAACTCAAACACACGTACCAACAGATTCAAGTGCAGCTTCTTCCCCGCTGTTATTTCACCACTGAATGCTGCTCTCAAATTTTACATTTAAATGGTTGATTTCCCTCTTTGTCCACCTTCTCTACAGCTGTCACAGTGTTTTCGTTGCTCTGTTCTATTACCCTGGTGTATTTTGTACGGCATCATCTACCAGTACTGCTTGTAAAACACAACTTTTCACTGAACCAGGGTACAAGCTAAGAAAGTGTAGAGACTGTTGCAATGTGGGAACCATGATTGCCAGTTAGTGCACAGCAATGTAATGATGAGGTTGCATGTTGGAGGTGCTGGTGTTGGACTGGGGTGGACAAAGTCAGAGTCACACAGCACCAGGTTATAGTCCAACAGGTTTATCACAAGCTATTGGAGTGCTGCCCCTTCATTGGGTCAGGTGGCCTATGATGCTCGTTAAGAGGTAAATATTGGTGCCGGGAACCTGCAGAGAACCCCCTCCCTCGCTCTCCCTCAAAATAATGAGATTCTTACACTGGCACAGGAGATGGGAGAGGGCACCTCAGACAGTGCGGGGCTCTCTTAGCGCTGACCCTCCGACAGTGCCCACTCCCTCAGCACTGACCCTCCGACAGTGCGGCGCTCCCTCAGCACTGACCCTCTGACAGTGCAGTGCATCCTCAGCTCTGACCCTCCGACAGTGCCCACTCCCTCAGCACTGACCCTCCGACAGTGCCCGTTCCCTCAGCACTGACCCTCCGACAGTTCCCTCAGCACTGACCCTCCGACAGTGCCCACTCCCTCAGCACTGACCCTCCGACAGTGGGGCGCTCCCTCAGCACTGACCCTCCGACAGTGCCCGCTCCCTCAGCACTGACCCTCCGACAGTGCCCGCTCCCTCAGCACTGTCCCTCCGACAGTGCGGCACTCCCTCAGCACTGACCCTCCGACAGTGCGGCGCTCCCTCAGCACTGACCCTCCGACAGTGCGGCGCTCCCTCAGCACTGACCCTCCGACAGTGCCCGCTCCCTCAGCACTGTCCCTCCGACAGTGCGGCACTCCCTCAGCACTGACCCTCCGACAGTGCGGCACTCCCTCAGCACTGACCCTCCGACAGTGCGGCACTCCCTCAGCACTGACCCTCCGACAGTGCGGCACTCCCTCAGCACTGACCCTCCGACAGTGCGGCACTCCCTCAGCACTGACCCTCCGACAGTGCGGCACTCCCTCAGCCCTTGAGTTTCGGACTGAACTCTGTGCTCAAGACTCTGCAGTGGGACTCGAAGCCCCAAACCCTTCGGCCCTTTGGCTTGGGATCATGAGAGGCACTACAGAAATGTACTTCCTGGGGGATCCCCTGAGAGAAGGTTTGGCTGAAGGGGGAGCTGGGAGCTGGAATCTCAGGCCGACTCCATCTTTTTACAGAGGGTCAGAGTCCGGTCGGAGGGCGGTTTCAGAGTCCGAGCCAGTCACCAGTCACCCTTGGTTGCCAGGACAGTGAGACCAGCCTGACGGATGACAGCTCCCCGGTCACCCACGGCCCGAGCGCTGACAGCATAAAACGTAGTCCCCAGCGTCGGAGGAACGAGCTGGTGCTCCTGGGCTGTGCCAACATCCTGAGCTCAGTGGCCCTGAGCTGTGACCTGGTCTCCCTCGGCCGTCAGCAGATGCTGCACGACGAACAGGAGAAGAGGAGGGAGGGCCTTTTTCAGCGCACGGGGCGGTGTCGCAGCTCCGACAGCCCCCCGAGCCGCCTGGCTCACAGGAAGGAGTCCGTCCTGCCGTCCCTGGAAGCCTCGTCCACCGTTACGCTGCTCTCGCTGTCCTCCGTCTCGGACTGCAACTCCACCCGCTCGCTCCTGCAGTCCGACAGCGACGAGGCAGGTACCTGGGCCACACCGGACGGCACTGAGAGCCCCAACCAGGCCCCACCCGTCAACCCCCTGCTCGACCTGACCGTGGAAACCTTCAAGCGGAACCCCGAACAGTCCCTCACCCCGACCCACGTCAGCGCAGCCTCTGCTGTTAAACGGGGGCACAGGAGGATCCCATCAGATAGTGCCATCCGACAGCAGGCCCAGGTCCAGACCCAGACGCACAGGAGGAGTCCATCGGACAGCAGTACGCACAACCTTGTGGACACAGGTAAGCCTCTGGAGCAGAATTGAAATAGCGACCTGCTCTACCTGGCATTTATAGCTATACAGCATGGAAACAAATCCTTTGGTCCAACCAGTTCGTGGCAACCATAGTCCCAAACTAAACTACCCCCACGTGCCTGCTCCTCAGTCCCTAGATATCCCGAGAGACAAACCGTCCATCCCAACCTTAAATATATCTGACATTGGAATAACAGCAGCCTCCTGGTGTCAACATTCCCAAAGCTGGTTGAGGTAAAGTGGGAGGAGCTCCTGTGGAGCACAAACATCACGGACTGGTTTGGTTGGGCTGAATGGCCTGTTTCTGGGCTGGAGGATTCTGTGTGACCTCTGCTCGAACTATTTTGTTAAGTGTCTTCAATCCCTCCTCCCTTGTCAGTGACCAGAGGAAGGGATCTGTCTGGTTCACCTCTCACCATCCTGTCCCCCTGATCCCTAGACCCCCCCCATATTCTATCCCCTGCCTATCCCTCACCTCACCCCACAGCTCAACACACCCCAATCCCTTACCACCCCACCCCTCCCCTCACTCTACCCCCCCAACCCTCCCCTCACTCCCCCAATCCTCCCCAAACCCTCCCCTCACTCTACCCCCACCTTCCCCTCCCCTCAGCCCCCCCACCCCTCCTCTCACCACCCACCCCTCCCTACACTCCCATATCCCTCCCCTCACTCTACCCCCCCCCCCCAACCCTCCGCTCACTCCCCCAATCTACCCCCACCCTTCCCCTCCTCTCACCCCCCCACCCCTCCTCTCACCCCCCCCACCCCTCCTCTCACCCCCCCCCACCCCTCCTCTCACCCCCCCCCACCCCTCCTCTCACCCCCCCCACCCCTCCTCTCACCCCCCCACCCCTCCTCTCACCCCCCACCCCTCCCCACACCCCCCACCCCTCCCCACACCCCCCACCCCTCCCCACACTCCCATATCCCTCCCCTCACTCCCCCAATCCTCCCCCACCCTTCCCCTCCCCTCAGCCCCCCACCCCTCCTCTCACCCCCCACCTCTCCCATATCCCTCCCCTCACTCTACCTCCCACCCCTCCCCTCAATTCCCTACCCCTCCTCTCACCCCATCTCCCACCCCTCTTCCCCCTCTCACACCCCATTCCTCCTCCCACTCCAACCCCCCACCCATCCTCTCATTCCAACCCCCTCCCTCTCCTACCCCTCCCCTCACTCTACGCCCCACCTCTCCCCTTACTCCCCCACCCCTCCTCTCACCCCTCCTCTCACTCCAACCCCTCTCCTACCCCTCCCCTCACTCTACCCCCACCCCTCCCCTCACTCTACCCCCCACCCCTCCCCTCACTCCCCCACCCCTCTTCTCACCTCACTCCCCCACCCTCCCCTCACTCCCCCACCCCACCCCTCACTCCCCCACCCCACCCCTCACTCCCCCACCCCACCCCTCCCCTCACTCCCCCACCCCTCCCCTCACTCCCCCACCCCTCCCCTCACTCCCCCACCCCTCCCCTCACTCCCCCACCCCTCCCCTCACTCCCCCACCCCTCTTCTCACCTCACTCCCCCACCCTCCCCTCACTCCCCTACCCCACCCTTCACTCCCCCACCCCTCCACTCATCCCATCTCTCAACCTATCCCCCACCCCCCTCTTCCTCCTCTCACACCCCCATTCCTTCTCCCATTCCACCACCCACCCCTCCTCCCACTCC
Source organism: Hemiscyllium ocellatum (assembly GCF_020745735.1). Classification (NCBI taxonomy): domain Eukaryota; kingdom Metazoa; phylum Chordata; class Chondrichthyes; order Orectolobiformes; family Hemiscylliidae; genus Hemiscyllium; species Hemiscyllium ocellatum. Next base: position 4,885,566 of record NC_083447.1, on the reverse strand, counting down.
AACCCCCCACCCTTTCTCTCATTCCAATCCCACCCCTCCACTCACTCCACCCCCCCTCGCTCTACCCCCCACCTCTTCCCTCACTCCCCCACCCCTCCTCCCCTCACACCCCCATTCCTCCTCCCTCTCCACCACCCACCCCTCCTCTCCCCCCTCCCCATCCCTTCTCTTACCCCACCCCACCCCTCCTCCCACTCCAATCCCCACCCCTCACTCCATCCCCCCCACTCATCCCCTCACTCCACCCCCCCCCCCACTCATCCCCCCACTCCACCCCACACCCCTCCCCCTTTTCTCTAGACCTGCATCCACTCACTTCTTCCTTCTCTTTGCTCCCAAGGTGTTCCCAAGGATTCCACTGAGATCCCACGTCTTCCAGACCCCACCTCCTTCCTGCCCCCGATCCTGCGGCGGAAAACATTGGAGAGGGACGCAGCCCTGGAGAGGCCAAAGACCCTGGAGTTTGCACCGAGACCCCGGCCTTCGGCCAGCCGTCCACGGATTGACCCTTGGCGGTTTGTCTCCTTCACCAGGACTCACAGTGCGTCGCCGGGCAGCAGCACCGAAACCCCCAGCAACACCGACTCCGGGGATGAGCGCCTCGGCACCTCCTGTCCATCTGCTCTGGACACCGGCTGTGTCCGTAGCTTGCTGGACATCGACCTCGAGGGGCAGGTGGCTGATGGGACGGTCCCACTCTGCCAAGCTGACCTGGCCCTCCATAAAGACTCCATTTATAGCGTGGAGGAGGGTCACATGCGCTGACACCACTAGGCCGCAAGCCTGTCACCCTGGAAACCGACCTGCAGCATCTCTGCCCTTTGACCCTGCCGTGTCATGACCCCGTGTTCCGATTCGACGGTTTGAAATCTGAGTTGTCCAACCCGTAAGGCCAAAACACCAACTGCCTGATTGATGAGAGTCAACCAATGAGAGGGCCTCAGTGCTCAAATATTCAGCATCAACAGGAACGGATTCTGCAAAAATGACCCCTTCTGTTACCTTCCTGGTGGGCGTCATGGGGGTGGGGTGGGCAATATTTTAACCAAAATAGCCTTTCAAAGCAGTTTGTGGTGGATTGAGGGTTGCCAACTCTCACAGGGTCTACTTGTGAAGGCTTCACCCTGTGAAATCCAGCTACAAGTCAGATCGTCAGCTCTCCACGATATTTATTTAAACCATTAATACGTCAAAAGAACAGCGCAATAATTTTTATTTTCTCTCTTGGAGTTTTGTCACGGTGGTGGAGGAGTCTGAAGATGAATTGTCAATTTCTGAAGACTCGAGGTGAAGCCTAGAGGGTTGGCAACCCCAGATAGATGGGACTGTGATGATAGTGGCCTTGCCTAGTCTCCATTTTCCTTGCTCTATCTTACACCAGGAAAGGGCGGAAGAGCTTATAGCATTGGGTTTTGGAAAGTCATTTTGCCAAATTGACAAACAGAAAGCCAATCCTGATGGGTTGATTTTCTGTAACATTGGTCCCAGTGACACAGAAGGTTTGGGGATACAGGAGTGGGGACGGACAGCAAGTGTAAAAATAACCTCCCACTGTAAATACTTTGGTTGGAAGTTTTGGGAATCATCCTGGGTCAGCAATACTGTTGTCTTCCCCGTCAATCAGGATACAGCACCCATCACTTCAGTTTATTGTTGTTTACATGCTCTTCATGGGATGTGAACAGCACTTAGTTGTCCGTCCCTCATTATCCAGGAGAAGATTACACCAGCCACATTAGAGACAGCACTGTATCCCTGACGTCACTGTTTTTGGGAAGGGGTGATGTTTGGGAGGCGGTAGGGAATGGGTTATTGAGCGAGGGAAGCTATTTGGTGTTGCGCACATCTCAATGGTGCTGGGGTGCGCAGACTCATTCACTGAGCAGGCACCGTTTGAGAAATTGGAGTCTGCTTAAAATCCAGGTCTTGGGATCAAGTGAGACCCCCGAGAGATTCCAATTGTTCATCCAAATGTGTTTCCAGTCGAAGGGGGAAAGAGAAGAACATTGCATTTTGATCTAAGTCTCAACTGTCCGATGTACATCTGCAATGTTCCCAGTCAATCAAAAGCCAGAATTAGATCTTTCAGGCCCCTGTGCTCCTGAATTAGCTAACTCTCCTTCAACGGTCACACATTACAGAGTGAATTGGTTTAGTAAATAAGGAAGGGTAACCACTCGCACCACCACAAACACTCAGTCACAGCAGGGTGTACCATCTGTAACATGCACTGCAAACTTTCACCAAAGGTCCTTAGCCAGCACCCTCCAAACACTTCCATCCCAGATGATCATTAGAAAGGTATGTCCTTGGCATCTTGCAAACACTTCCATCTACAGGGCAGTAGATCCATGGGAACACACCCCCTGCAAACTCCCCCCTGAGCCCCTCACCATCGTGGCTTGGAAATATATCGCCATTCCTTCAGTGTCACTGGGTCAGAATCCCGGAATTCCCTCCCTAAGGGCATTGTGGATCAACCCACAGCAGGTGGGATGCAGCGCTTCAGGAAGGCAGCTCACCCCCGCCACCTTCTCAAGGGGCAACTAGGGACGGGCAATAAATGGTGAGCCCAGCCGGTGACAGCCACAGCCAATGAAAAGAAGAGAAATAATCACTGCTTCGACCTCGTTCTGAAGTAATTTGGTCCATATCAGACTTTCGGCAGGATGTGAATTTGCACACTTAGCTTGATGAGGGTTGATTAACAGACTATAATTTTCTCCGGAAGACAGGAAAGTTGCAGTTGAGGCATTCAAAGTGATAGAGGGCTCTTACTGAATAAATAGTGTTATACCACTGGCAAAAGATTTGATAACCAAGAGGAGATGGATTTTAAATGTTCAGTAAAAGAACTGTCAGGGAATTAAGAAGTGCTGTTGTGATCCAGAATGGGCTGTCTGCAAAGGGGATGTTCAAACAGGAACTTCCAAAAGGGGGCCATTCGATCCATCACCTCTGTGTCAGCTCCATGAAAGGAATCTACTTTGGAGAAGGAAACCTTTGAAGGTTCTGGGGCTGTAGAACTAATTAGATAAGCCACTACAAAAAGACGGAGGAAAGGCTGGGGTAAGAATTAATGTCATCCCACCTCTTAAAGAAAATCTTCAGGATTGAGTCCTACTCTGCATTAATTCTCTGGGATTCAACCTGTTTGAGTGTTTGAGAAAACTTAATTTTGCCACAGGTCTGATCTGTGCTGCACTTGTTTCTGATGCTCACCAGAACAAATCCTGGGTCGCAGCCCCTCCTGGTGCTCACTGTCAGTATTGCAACTCCATTAAAGACGGTCCAGGTGAGAATATAGAGTCACAGGAACACCACAGAAACTGACCCTTCAGTCCAACTCATTCATGCCGACCAGATAACCTAAATTAATCTAGTCCCATTTGCCAGCACCCAGCCCATATCCCTCTAAACCCTTCCTATTCATATACCCATTCAGATGCCTTTTAAATGTTGTAATTGTACCAGCCTCCACCACTTCCTCTGGCAGCTCATTCCATACATGTACCACCCTCTGCATGAAAAATGTGCCCCTTAGGTCCCTTTTAAATCTTTCCCCTCTCCCCTTAAACCGAACCCCTCTAGTTCTGGTCTCCCTCGCCCCGGGGGAAAAGACCTTGACGTTTTACCCTATCCATGCCCCTCATGAATTTATAAATCTCTATAAGGTCACCCCCTCAGAACTGGACCAGCCAGCAACGGATATCTGTGCAATTTTGAGTTGGGAAACTAATTAATTCTGTAAATTATTGTAAATAGCAGGAAATGATGTGACCATTCGTTCACTGGGCAAGGACATCTCATGAGATGTATCGACTCTAAAAGATGTAATAAGCAATCTGGAAGGATGTTTAAAACTTTCATCTCGATGTAAATACATGTAAATTATATAAAACAAAATTGCCAGGTTTTAATGGCTGATTTATCCTTAAGTTATACAGTGAGGACAATGGTGATTGTGATTTGTAGAAGAAATTAAACTTATTTGTTGATGTTTGACTCTTCCTTAAAATTCTGGCCTCGTTGTTTTTGATTGTGAGGTCCCTGGGATTGCCCAGTCCTGACCTAGTGATTAAAGCACCGCAGGGTGTCCCGTCGCCTTGTGGTTGTGTCCCTCCCTCTGAGCTAGCATGTCCAGGAATAATTCCCATCTGACATTGGACGTGTAAACATATCCAAATGGGTTAACCAGATTTGGAAGAATGGTGGTTGGGGGGTTGGGGTGGATCTTTTAGAAACATATAAAGTTATAAAGGGAACAGATAAGATTGAAGCAGCGGGGTTGTTTTCACTGGTGGGTGAAACTGGAGTCGGGGGACATTGCCTCAAAATAAAGGGGAGCGGATTTCGGAGTGAGGAACTTCCTCACCTAAGGGGTTGTGAATCTGTGGAATTCCCTGCCCAGGGAAGGAGTTAAGGCTACCTCACTGAATGTTTTTAAGGCAGAAACAGATTTTTGAGCAGTAAAATTAAGGGTTATGGTGTGGGGGGCGCGGGGAAGTGGAGCTGAGTCCATGATAAAGATCAGCCATGATCTTATTGAATGGGGGAGCAGGCCCGAAGGGCCAAATGACTTACTCCTGCTCCTAGTTCCCATGATCTTTTGATTAAAAACCGCATATTCACGTGTCAGAGAAGCTCAGCTCGTTTTTCTGGGTGGCCTTCATATAGGGGTCAGGGAGACTCGAATAGCAAGCTCTTGTCTCCCCCCCCCCTCTTTAAATTTCAGCTCATCCTGTTGCTGGGTCCCTCTTGGCCAGGGAGGAGGTGGTGAACTCGATGTTGTTCTCTGAGGTTTCACCCACCCTGACCACCAGAAGGTGGCAGTGTGGAGCCAGGGTTGGGTCCTTCGAAAGCGAGCAGCAGGAGAGACCCGTGTCTGTCTGTTTATAAAAACCCAATGAACTGCAAATGCTGTCAATCAGAAAGCAAAAATAGAAACTGCTGGAAAAGCTCAGTGAGTCTAACAGAGTCTGTGCAGAGAAATCAGAGTTACCATTTCAGGTTGAGTGACCTTTCCTCAGAGTGGTTCTGACGAAGGGTCACTTGACCCAAAATACTAACTCTGATCTCTCTCTGCAGGTGCTGTCAGACCTGCTGAGTTTTTCCAGCAATTTTTATTTCTGCATCTATCTGTGAGATGGTGTTCACCAGTTTAGGCCAAGCCACAGTGCTTCGAAGTACACTCACTTGGTGAAATGGCAGCCAATGTGTGCAGAGCAACCTCCCAGTACACTGCTGTGAGATAACCTCATGATTTCTCATATCCAATGGGTAAGCGATTGGCCAGGACAATGGAAGTAATTCTCCTTCTCTTCCAAGGAATAGCGCGGGATTTTTACACTCCCCTAAGAGGGCAGGCTAGGATTTAAAGTTTCTTCTGAAATACAGAGTGGCACTGGGAGATGTTTGGGTTGAGTCTCTAGAGGTGGCTGCACCCACAATCCTCTGCTTCAGAGTGGAGAGTGTATTCCCCCCCCCCCCCCCCCCCCCCCCAGTGACACTTTGCTGCTGTCCTGAGCCTGGATATCCACAAATATTCCTGAAGTTAACCAACTGGATTTATTCTGGGCAGTGTCTGTTTCTATACTGTAACCAGGGTGCAGGGTATGGAAGTTGGCAGGGGAACCCTATCCCCTACACTGTCTCAGACACTCAGGTAGGCCACAGTGAGAGTCCCTCCCACAGTTCTGAAGCAGGTGACCACACACAATCTCAATTTGCACAGCACAGAAGGTGGTCATTTGGCCCATCGTTTCTGGGCCAGATCTCCCAACAAGCAATTTTTTCAGTGATTTCACTTCCCCGTCTTCTCCTCTGTAACCTCGCACATTCGTCCTTCCCGGTAAACAATCCAATTCCCTTTGGAAAGCCTCGATTGAATCTGCGTCCAGTACACACTCCAGGCAGGAATTGCCAGGCCCAAATCACTCAATCAACTGAGAACCTTTAACCTTCTGTCACCATTGCTTCTTTCAGCCATGAACTTCAACCTGTGACCCTGTGGCTGTCGATCCTTCCACCAATGGGAACAATTTCTCCATTACCCTGTCCTTCATGATTTTGAATGTCTCAATGAAATCTGCCCTTAGTCCTCTAGTGTCCAGCCTGTGATCACCTGCTTTGGGATTGCACCAGAGTTAAGATCTATAATCCAATTGTGATCCACTGATGCAGTACAGGAATTCCCTCCCAGCTGTCACACCCCACACCTTAGTTTCACATTAAAACAGTTTACCAAATTGATTCCTGGGATGTTAGCAGTGACGTATGAGAGAGATTGAGTCAGTTAGGATCTTATTCGCTGGAGTTTAGAAAAATGGGGTTCTCTAGAAACCAATATAATTCCAACCAGACTGGACAGGGTAGATATTCCCGATGGTGCGGGAGTCCAGAATCAATGGTTATAGTTTAAGGGTAAGGGGTGAACCTTTTAGATCAGAGATTGAGGGCGGCATGGTGGCTCAGTAGTTAGCACTGCTGCCTCACATCGCCAGGAACCTGGATGCGATTCCACCCTCGGGTTACTGTCTGTATGGAGTTTGCACATTCTCCCCATGTCTGTGTGGGTTTCCTCCGGGTGCTCTGGTTTCCTCCCACAGTCGAAAGGTGTGTAGGTTAGGGTGGATTGCCCATAAAAAATTGTCTGTGGTGTCCAGGGGTGTGTAGGTTAGGTGCATTAGTCAGGGATAAATGTACAATAATAGGATAGGGGAGTGGATCTGGGTGGGTTACTCTTTGGAGGGTCAGTGTGGACTTGTTGGGCTGAAGGGCCTGTTTTCACACTGTGGGGATTCTAGTCTAGATGAGAAATGTCTTCACCCAGACAGCAGTGAGCCAATGGAATTCACTACCACAGAAAGTGGTTAAGGCCAAAACATCGCGTTCTCAAGAAGGAGGTAGCTATATCTCTTGTGGCTAAAGGAGATGGAGGGATGTGGAGGGAGGGAAGGAATAGCATTCAGCTCAATGATCAGCCATGAATGGTGAAATGGGGCCAAAAAACCTGCTCCTGTCTTCTGTCTCTCTCTGCTCACGTCACTAAAGTTGGAACCATTCCCGTGAATCTTTTCACTGGGCAAGGGGTAGGCAGGAGATTTACCAGGGTGTTGCCATGGCTGGGGAAGTGGTGAGGAAAGGCTGGAGCTTTTCTCCTTTGGAACCGAGGAGGCCGAGGGAGATCTCATTCAGGTGGACAGAGGTCCTGCACAAAGGGTGGAGAGAGGACCAGGTGTCATGGTTTGAAAATAAGAAGTCAGCTCCTTTAAGTTTGACCAGTTTCCCTCAGCAGCTGTCAGTAACCGGGGAAACAGATTTAGAATAATTCTCAAAGTTTGGACAGCAGCTTTCACCCAGAAGTCGATGGGGATCTGGAACTCTGCCTGAGAGAGTTGCAGATGCAGGGAAATATTTGATCAAAAACACTTTGGAAAAATCACTTGAAGCACTCTGATCTGCTGCTGTGAATAAAGGGCTGTGAAATGGCAAGAGATTGAATGAATCGTTTGCAACCAGTATAGGTATGATGGGCTGAATGGCTGGGGCACAGTGGCTCAGTGATTAGCACTGCAGCCTCAGAGCACCATGGACCTGGGTTTGATTCCACCCTTGGGTGACTGTGTGGAGTTTGCATGTCCTCCCTGTGTCTGCCTGGGTTTCCTCCCACAATCCAAAGGTGTGTAGATTACGGTGGATTGGCCATGGGAAATTGCCCTGTAGTAACCAGGGATGTGCAGGCCAGGTGAATTAGCCATGGGAAACGCAGGGTTATGGGGTGGGGGTGTTGGGTATTGATGGGATGCTGTTTGGAGGATTGGTGTGGATTCAATGGGCCAAATGTCTTGCTTCTACACTGAAGTGATTCTGCAATATCCTCCTGATTTGAATGTAATTTAAGGCATTTTTTGGTTGGGGGGGGCAGGGAGGGGAGGGCTTTGAATGTTCTTCATATAATCAGTAAGATTATTGAACACTGAATATCAGCCATCATCCTTTTATCATCCATTCAGGAGACAGTATTCAGGTATATACATATGTTGGGCCCTGGGATAGTTTCTGAAGATTTCATGGTGTGCAACATGGCGTAACTGAGAAATGAGGAGTAGGCCATTCGGCCCCTCAAGCTTGCTTCACCAGACAATAAGATCAGGACTGATCCAGCTGAGGCCTCAACTCCCCCGTCCATTGGAAATCCATCTAAATTGACTTTGAATGTATTCCAAGACCTCACCTCCACCAGCTGCCAGGAGACGGGGAATTCCAAACAAATTCCTCCTCGTCTCCAGGAATCTTCCTATCCTGGAACTGTGACCTCTCGGTGGTGGGGGTCATCCTCTTAGCATCTTACCTCTCGAGCTCCCTTAGAATCTTACGTGCTGCAATAACAATGACCTCTCGTTCTTCGAAACTCCAGTGGGATGGGCCCAATCTGTCCACCCTCTCCTTGTAAGGCAAACCTTAAATTCTTGGTATAGGCCATCTGATGATTCATCCTTACAGAAGGGGGCTGGGGGAGATTTCTCCGGTTTATCAAGGTCAATAATTATCTCATGCTCAACACTAAGTGATCTCCTCGACACATGATTGGTTTAATGTGTGCAATCGTCTACCACCTTCTCTACATACTCGCCATAGACCTAATACAGGGAAGGGTGCACTGGGATTCTGGGAATGTCATCTGAGGAAACTATATTCATTGGAATTTAAGAGAATGAAAGGGAATCTGATTGAAATGTATCAAATTCCAACAGGACTGGATACAGGAAGGATACTCCCCCCCCCCCAGTGAGGGAGTCTAGAACCAGGGGACACAGTCTCAGGAAACGTGATAGACCATTGAGGACTGAGATGAAGAAACATTTCTTCACCCAAGAGGGTAGCGAGCCTGTGGAATTCTCTACCACAGGCGGCGGTGGAGGCCAAGTCAATGAAGAGATTGGTAAAGGTTCAGATATAAAGGTGGCACAGTGGTTAGCACTGCTGCCTCACAGCGCCAGAGACCCGGGTTCAGTTCCCGCCTCAGGCGACTGACTGTGTGGAGTTTACATGTTCTCCCCGTGTCTGCGTGGGTTTCCTCCGGGTGCTCCGGTTTCCTCCCACAGTCACAAAGATGTGTGGGTCAGGTGAATTGGCCATGCTAAATTGCCCGTAGTGTTAGGTAAGGGGTAAATGTAGGGGTATGGGTGGGTTGCACTTCAGCGGGTCGGTGTGGACTTGTTGGGCCGAAGGGCCTGTTTCCACACTGTAAGTAATCTAAGTAATTCAATATTGTGGAGAGAAAGCAGAAAACAAAGGTGAGGTAAAAGATCAGCCACATTGGTATTGAATGGCAGGGAATGCCCTCCTCCTGCTCCTAGTTTCTGTTACAGCAGGGAACACATTTGGAAGAGTTACTCCGTTGCCTGTACAGTGCTGCAGCCTTGAAGGGTGCTATGTGAATGCACAGTTTTTCTTCCCTCCACCCCTCAGATGTGCCAGGGGTGGGGTCCTGCGGATCAGAGCTTCAGCTGCTCATGCTCCTGACAGGAGGGTCTCTGGTGAACGTCCAACACTGAGACCCCTGCCGCCACCCCACTCCCCCCACTCCCCCACCCCCAATCCTGTACAGTCAGTGAGAGGCTGCAGTGACTACCCCTTTTGGAAGAAGGAGACACTGTGACACCAACCAATGAGACGTGCGTATCATCCTGTTGGTAACCTAGCAACACAACCAGTGCTATTTTTGGACAGAATCACAAATGCAGCTGAATTTGAAAATACAGAAAAGGAATCTCAAGGTGCTGTGCGATGGAGGAAGGAGGCCACACAAACACAGCTTCCAAAATGAAGTCTACGAGGTTGGAAATGTTCATGTGTGAGCTGAGATCAAGTGCAGTGTTTACTAACAGCAGGAAGGGCTGTGCCCGGTGTTAACCCTCACGGATTTCCACATCAATACTTATCTCATGCACAACATCAAGAGAAACAAATCATCTAGTCATTACATTACTGTTTAATGGGAGTTTGCTGTGCGCAAATTGATTGCCACCTCCTCTCCATTGCTAAGAAAGGATATTGTCATAGAGTCATATAGGATGGAAACAGACCCTTCAGTCCAACTGAAATAGTCCCATTTCAGTCTGAAATAGTCCCATTTAGCAGCACTTGGTCCGTTTCCCTCTAAACCCAGATGCTTCTTAAATGTTGTATTTGTACCAGCCTCCACCACTTCCTCTGGCAGCTCATTCCATACACACACCACCCTCTGTGTGAAAAAGTTAGCCCTCAGGTCCTTTTAAATCTTTCCCCTCTCCCCTTAACCAATGCCCTCTGGTTTTGGACTCCCCCACCCCAGGGAAAAGGCCTTGGCTATTCACCCTGTCCATGCCCCTCATAATTTTACAAACCTCGATAAGGTCACTTGCCACAGACCGAGCTCTGAGAGAGTTGACCTGGATTCCTGGTTCCTGGGTTGGAGGTTTGTTTTCTGAGGGCCGGGGTTTGCCTGGGACTGTATTCACTGGAGTTTTGTAGAATAAGGATTTCCTTTATTGAGACACTAACACTTTGAGAGGATTGGACAGACTCATTGCAGGAGGGATGTTTCCCCTCGTTGGGAAGACTAGAACCAGGGAATGCAGTCTCAGGATCAAAAAGATAATGGTAAAGTCACCCTAGTCTTCCCAGACCATAGGGCTGCTCTGTAGTTAGGTTCCTTCAGGATAGGCCATTTAGGATCGAGTTGAGAAAACATTTCTTCACTCAAAGGGCAGTGAACTTGTGGGATTCTCTACATCAGAAAGCTGGTAACCCACTTGACCATTAAACCCATGAATTAGACCCTTCCATTTATGTAAATCAACAGCTTGACGGAAGGAGCAAACGTGGGTCCACGCTGAAGACCCCATACCATCTTCCATTCAGTACTTAACAAACATTCTTATCCTTCCCCCAACCACACCTTCCAAACAATGGATTCCCCTTGCACCACTCGCCCCTCCCCACCCCAGCTCACTACTGGTGATCACAGTATCAGCTGTTAGGGCCCCCCACCCCACCAGAGTTCCAGAATCCCCTTCCTACAATGCTCTACCTCGTCTGCCTCCTCTAAGACATTCTGTGAAACCTACCTCTTCATAAAATCCCAATGGTGCAGAGAGAGGGCTACAGCCCATTAAGTCTGCACCAATCTTCCAAATAGTATCCCTGTAAATCCCTGCACACTGTGGGACAATTTAGCACAGTGAATCCACCCTAATCTGCACATCTTTGGACTGTGAGTGGAAACCGGAGCACTCGGGGGAAACCCACGCAGACACGGGGGACAACGTGCAAACTCCACACAGTTGTAGAGTCACAGAGCACGGAAACAGACTCTTCAGTCCAACTCCTCCATGCTGACCAGATATCCTGACCTAATCTGGTCCTATTTGCTAGCACTTTGCCCATATCCCTCTAAACCCTAAATGTAGGGGTATGGGTGGGTTGCGCTTCGGCGGGTCGGTGTGGACTTGTTGGGCCGAAGGGCCTGTTTCCACACTGTAAGTAATCTAATCTACTCATATACCCATCCAGATACCTTTTAAATGTTGTAATTGTACCAGTCTCCACCACTTTCTCTGATCTGCCAGAGGAAGAATGGAGACTAGTTGCCCGAGGCTAGAATTGAACCTAAGTCTCTGGCGCTGTGAGGCAGCAGTGCTAACCACTGAGCCACCCAGGTCTTTGATCTGTTGTTTTGATCGGATGTCTGAGTATCTCATTCTGTGGTGCAGTGGCATGTTTTGATTGATTAATGACCTGTGATGTGCCATGATGTTCAATTCTCACTGTCACTAGCAAAACTGTTACTACCTCATCACTTGATTCTGCCCTCCCTCTGTCACTGAGACCCTCATGTTGTGTCTCTGTCATAGTTACCCTGACTATCACAGGTCACACGCACACCTTCCATCCTCTGAGGACTGGAACTCATCGAAAACTCTACCCTAACTCATACCAAGTTCCGTTGACTCCCCTTACTCCCTGTGCACACAGGCCTCCATCATAAACCAGTCCCACAACATTCCTACTTTCAGATTCCTGTTCACATTTCCAACAGGAATTGGCCATTCAACCCGTCGAGTCTGTTCCATTATTCAATGGGATTATGGCTGATCTGTGGCCTAACTCCATATCCCTGCCTTTGGCCCATATCCCTTAATATCTTTGCTTAATAAAAAAGATATAACTCAGACTTAACAACTGATCCAGTATCTATTGCAATTTGTGGGAGACAGTTCCAAACCTCCCCCACCCTTTGTGTGTCAAAGCGTTTACTCGTATCTCTCCTGAATTCTTAGATTATTCCCTTGGGTTCTAAAATCTCCAACCAGTGGAAATAGTTTATCATTATCGACCCTACCTTTTTCTATTGATATTTTGAAAACTTCAATCAGATCACCCCTAAAGTTTTCATAGGAAGACCTTCAATAGTCTCACCCCTTTCCATCTCTGTTTGATTGTCCTCCCAAGAGGTTTCATGTTGAAGGCGTTATACAAATGCAGGCTGCTCCCTGATGGCTGATGGAGTAAGTCACCACAATCTCGGTAGGGTTGAACCTTAGGCGTTTGGACCAACAAATGGTCATTGTCGGGGCATGGCCATTGGAGAGGCCATTAAATCTGAGTTACTCAGAGACACCACATTAGCCTGGGCCCTAGATTACCAGAGTCCCATAAACCTCCTACTCAACATTCCCACATTACCGGCATCTCCCCGTTTGATTCCTTTCCTGTTCAGGATCTCACAAGGGCCATCTTCCCACAGCTTTGAGAATTTTAGAGAAACCATGGTGCGATTATTTAATTCGACAGGCAGTGTTGGGGCCTACTGTGTGTGACCAGCTCTGCTCTCTCCAGAGTGACGGCCATGTTTGTCTGACACTAAGGAACATTCGAGAACCTGCTTTGAACCAAATGAAGCTGATTGACATATCATGCAGTCACACTGACAGCATTTCCAACCCTCCCGCCTCCAATTTTTTCCCTGTAGATTTTGTTGTGTTTTAAATTCATGAATTGCAGGTGTCTCATTTACCTTGGGCTGATGCACCATTACCATTGGAGACTGTTTCTATGGTTACTGGCAAACAACACAGAAGTCACTTCCAGGAACTGGGTTTAGTCTTTTGTCATTTCTTTATGATATTATGTAAGTTATTTTTTGAAAAAAATCAATATATTACTTTTGATCCTGAGTCCATTTTTTTTGCATCATAGATCCTAAACACACAGCTGCCCTTTAACCTCACTGATGTCATCAGGGAGGGTACAGATTAAAATTAAAATGAAAAATACAGAAAACCTCAGGACAACAGCATCCCTGAATTTGAGGTTGTATCTAGATTGTACGTTTGAAGGTTCTTTGACAGGATGTGGACATCACAGGCTGGGCTGACTTTATTACCCATCCCTAATTGTCCCTGGGGAAGGTGGTGGTGAGCTGCCTTATTGTAATAGGATCATACAGCACAGAAACACACCCTTCACTCCAACTCATTCATACCAATCACATTTCCTAAACTGAACTAGTCCCATTTGGCCCATATCCCTCTAAACCTTTCCTATTCTTTTAAATATTCCAACTGTATCCGCCTCCATCACTTCTTCTAGAGTGTTGGAGGCTGAGGGGTGACCTTTTAGAGGTCTATAAAATCATGAGGGGCAAGGACAGGATGAATGGCCAGGGTTGGGGAGTCCAAAACTAGAGGGCGTAGGTGTAAGGTGAGATGGGAAAGATTTAAAAGGGATCTAAGGGACAACTTTGCCACACCAAGATTGGTGCGTGTATTGAATAAGGAAGTGTGGAGGCTAGTACAATTACAGCATTTAAAAGGCATTGTGAATAGGAAGGGTTTAGAGGGATATGGGCCATATGCTTGCAAATGGGATTAGATGGGTTCAGGATATCTGGTTGACACAGATGAGTTGGACCGGACGATCATGTACTGTGCTGTACAACTCTGTGACTCTCTGACTTTATATGAACCACTTTCTGTGTCAAAAGTTGCTCCTTTGGTCCTTTTTAAATATTTCTCCTCTCACCTTAAAAATATGACCCCGAGTTCCCTCAAGCCCTCGGAGCAGCACAGTGGCACAGTGCTATTCTATGATTCTAGTTTTGAACTCCCTCACCCTATCTATGTTTTTCTTATCTAGTCACTGTAAGTATGCCCCTCATGATTTTAAAAACCTCTATAAGGTCACCCCTCAACCTCCTATGACCCAGTGAAACAAGTCCCAGCCTATCCAGCCTCACCCTATAACTCAAACCCTCCAGTCCCAGGAACATCCTTTTCTGCACCCTCTCCAATTTAATGATTTCCTTTCTATAACAGGGCGACCAGAACGGGACACACCAATGTCCTGTACAACCTCAACATGACGATCCCAACTCCAATACTCAACGGTCTGAGCAATGAAGGCAAGGGTGCTTAACACCTTCTTAGCCACCCTGTCTACCTCTGTAGGAAACTATGTACCTGAAACCCTCGGTCTTCTTGACCTGCTGCAGTCTGTGTGATGTAGGGATCCCCGTTTGGCAGAGGCTACCAGGATTTTGGGGGTTAATGTCACTGGACTAGTAAAGCAGGTTAATGCTTTAGCGACATGGGTTCAAATCCCACCACAGCAACTGGTGGGAATATAAGTTAAATCAATATGTTATAAATAATTATTAAAAGGAATGATAAAGCTAACCTTGGTGACTATGACCATGACAACTATCAATTGTTATAAAAACCCATCTGGATTAGAGTAGTGCTGGAAAAGCACAGCAGATCAGGCAGCATCCAAGGAACAGGAAAATTGACATTTCAGGCAAAAACCCTTCATCAGAATGAAGGGCTTTTGCCCGAAACATCGATTTTCCTGCTCCTGGGATGCTGCCTGACCTGCTGTGCTTTTCCAGCCCCACTCTAATCTAGACTCTGATCTCCAGCATCTGCAGTCCGAGTAGAAACCCATCTGGCTCACTCATAACCTTTAAGGAGGGAAATCTGCTGTCCTTACCTGGTCTGGCCGTGAGTCCAGACTCACAGCACTGTGATTGACTTTTAATGACCCGCTGAAATGGCCCGAGCGAGTGCCACAGTTTTAGCAATCTGCTCGAGAGAAAACGTTAATAACACTTTAAATAGCACTTTACTGTGTGTGAAACCGTTTCAGCTGTCATTGTAAAACATCCCAAGGGGATACTGAAAGGAACCAAATTCTGGGCAGTTCTCTGGCCTCAGTGAATTGGATTCAAAGGCAAATACCAAAGGTTTTGGACACAGTTGACAGGCAAGCGCTGCTTTCTGCAGCAGAGATCACTTACACTTGAACTGGATCACATTCATTCACCAATATCTTCCCAAGTAAAGCTTCCTTGCAAAAACAGAAATTGCTGGAAAAGCTCAGCAGGTCTGGCAGCATCTGAGGTGGGAGATCAGAGTTAACGTTTCGGGTCAAGTGACCCTTCCTCTGATCCCACTTCACAGATGCTGCTGAGTGTTCCCAGTAATTTCTGTTTTTGTGATTGATTTACAGCATCTGCAAGTTCTTTTGTTTTCTATTAAGAATCCCTTGCCCATTTCACGACACTGGCCTCACCCAACACCTCAACCAACACAAGTCACTGAGTTTCAGTCTGAGTCCTGTCCTTCTGAATGCAAAGAAAATGAGGCCATGCCACAGACACCTTACACAGGTTCGGGTTTGAATGTGGACTTTCCTGGTGTGTTTGCCTGGAGTTCACTAGGCCCCCTCCTGCAAGACTCCAGAGAGAGTCACAGAAAACATTACAGAGAGCAACACTTCCCTTGTTTAGCTAATGGTAATCTAGTGAGGAGTCACAGGGAAGATGTACTGACTTAGCTGTGATCGATTAAGTGACGGGATTATTGATGTTGCTTCAGATTCTGCTGCAGCTCCTAACTAAACAGCCACAGCCTGTTGTGAGAGAGCACCTTTGATGTGCGAGAGAAGCATTTAGTTACCACTGACATTAATGATTCCATCATTCACACAGGGGGCAATTTTAAAAGTGGAAAAATAGACAAATCCTTGCTTATAAATAGAATCGCGGACACTCAAAAACAAGGACAAGCACACACACACCCACACACACAGTTGCAAACACACAGATGCACGCAGAAACACAGACAGACACATGTTTGAATATTCACACTCCAACATACAGAAACACCTCCTGAAACAGACACATGCACACACCGGCACTCACTGTGACAAAACTCACAGACACTGATACGTGGAGTCTTTCCCTCTGAGTTGCTCACCATCCCGACTTGGAAATATATTAGTGTTGTTGGGTCAAACCCCTGGAATTCCCTCCCGAAGGACAGTGCGAGTGTCCCAGCAGCACACGGACTATAGTAGTACAAGAAGGCAGTTCACCCCCAATTTCTCGAGGGGCAATAAGTGCTGACCCAGCCAGTGATACCCATGTCCTGCGAGCGAGTAAAAAGACGGAGTGCGGAGTGGAAGGAAGCATAACATTGATGTAGCGCCTGGCTGCATCTCTGGTATTTTCCAGCCAGTGACTTGGTCTAGAATTGCAATCTCCCTTGGCACGTGACCTAGTGCAGCAGCCAATGTATCCCATAAATCCCACACCAGGTCAACAGAAATCTGAGTTTATTCCATGCTGTTGTAAGCTTGCAAGGAACATTTGGCCAGGACACGGCCAGATCGCTCAGATCCTCCTTAAGGAATGTCACAGATCTACTTACTTCTAGCCAATCCAGTTTCACATCTCTTCGGAATAGACAGCGGCACTGAGTGTCAGTGGTGGGGGGAGTGGATGGTTGTGGATGTGGTGCCAGTCAAGTGGGAGCTGCTTTGTCCCTGGATGGTGTTGAGTTTCTTGAGTGTTGTTGGAGCTGCCCCCATCCAGGGGCAATTGGGGAGTATTCCATCACACTCCTGACTTGTGCCTTCTAGATGCTGGACAGATTTTGGGAGTCAGAAAGTGAGTTACTAACTGCAGGATTCCTGTCTCTGGCCTGCTCTTATAGCCACTATATTTATGTGGCCGGTGTATTTCAGTTTCTGGTAAATGGCTATTCCGAGAGTGTTGATAGCGAGGGATTTCAGTGATCGTGAAGCTAATAAATGTTAAGGGGCAATGGTTGGATTCTGTCTTGTTGGAGTTATTCATCTCTTGGTGCTTGTGGTTTATAAATATTACTTGTCAGTCCAAGCCCAGATATTGTCCAAGTCTTGCTTTATTTGAACATGGACCACTTCAGTATCTGAGGAATGGCGAATGGTGCTGACCATTGTGCAATCATCAATAAACACTCCCCCTTCTGATCTTTGATAAAGCAGGTTGGGCCTAGGACAGTACCCTGAAGCAACTGGGCTATTGCAGCGTAGTGGTAGTGTCCCTAACTCTGAGCTGGAAGGCCTGTTTTCAAGTCCTACTTGCTGCCCATTCAGAAAGTAGCCACCCTGAGGAACCCCTGCAGAGATATCCTGGAGCTGAGATGATTGGACAGTTGGTATGTAAAGACTGAAATCGATGGGTTAAGAAGGGAAGAGAGAGATTGAAACAGAGAAAAAACTTGAATTCACAAAGTCTGAGTCGGTGAGTGCTTTCACTGAACCCCAGCTGAACATTGCTTTGAGCTGTGTGGAACTAATAAATGTCTCACTAGGAATGTAGAACATTGCATGTTCTCACTGAGGAGCGTTAAAGGAAATTAGAAGATTTTTTTTCACTTGAGTATTGGAGATTATGGATGGTTTTGGCACATAGAGTCATAGAGATGTACAACATAGAAACAGACCTTACTCTCAAACTCGTTCATACTGACCAGATAAACTAGATTAATCTAGTCCCATTTGCCAGCACTTGGCCCATATCCCTCCAAACCCTTCCTATTCATATACCCATTCAGATGCCTTTTAAATGTTGTAATTGTACCAGCCTCCACCACTTCCTCTGGCAGCTCATTCCACACACGCACCACCCTCTGTGTGAAGATGTTGCCCCTTAGGTCCCTTTTTAATCTTTCCCGTCCCACCTTAAACCTATATCGTCTAATTTTGGACACTTCTACCCTAGGAAAAAGACCTTGGCTATTCATCCTATGTATGTCCCTCATGGTTTTATAAACCTCTATAAAGTCATCTAAGGTCACTTCTATGATACTATTTTGAGAGGAGTCAGATAAACAGGTAAAAAGGGCAACAGAGAATATGATTGGGGTAGGAAGCTATCGATGTGTTGCTGGAAAAGTGCAGCAGGTCAGGCAGCATCCAAGGAACAGAAGAGTCGACGTTTCGGGCATGAGCCCTTCTTCAGGAATCATAAGAAGAGCTTATGCCTGAAATGTCGATTCTCCTGTTCCTTGGATGCTGCCTGACCTGCTAGGCTTTTCCAGCAACACATTTTCAGCTCTGATCTCCAGCAAATGCAGTCCTCACTTTCTCATAGGAGGCTATCGAGTCAAGTGGCTGAATGGCCAGCTTTTAGGACATCCCAGTTGTAGGTGAAACATTGTAAGCACAGTTCTCGGAGTAATCCTCCAGTCGTAATGGGATCTTTCCCAAACCTACATTAATTAGATGATGCCCACGTGAGCAAAAATAATCAAAACACAATTTTAAAATGATCAAAGTGGAACATTGGATTTTGATCACTTTTGGATGCTTTATTAAAAGTATAACACTCTATAATATCACATTCTAAATATAAACCTTCAAATCTACAATCAAATCTAGGTTGTCTCCCCATTTCTTAACAGAAAGTTCCAGTGATGAACACTGCGAGTCCATGGTTGTCATTCGCCTTTTATCGTCCATTTGACCTTTGACATCTTTTGGTGATATGGCCCATTTTCTTAAAGAAAACCAAACAGGTCAGAGAATCGGGGAAGGTCAATGCTAGACTCTACTGGGACCCAGCAACCAATCGGAGGTTTTAAAGAATTGGTTTGGAGATTTGGGAATAAACTTCAAGACACGTTTGGGATTGTTGCTTTTGGGAAGAAGTACCAGGAATTTTGTCCTGTCAATTCAGCAGCAGGAGGCACATGGGTCAGGAGAGGGGAGAGGGCGTGGCAGGAGACAGGGAAATTAGTCAGAGGCAGGAAATGGTTTTTCACCTGCTCATTCATTGTCAATTAGGCTCCAATCACTGGAAGCCAATTCACCCCCAGTCTCACTAATGGTAGCTCAAGGGCTTGGTGGGATGTACATGGGTCTTCCGTGTCCCCAGAAGTTAACAAACAGCCCCATCCCCCGAACCGCTCTCTTGCCCCCTTCCCCAAAGACGTGGATCTGAAGGGGCAGTTTCACTTAGGCCATTAATTGACCCTTCCCCCAGTGGAAGTGAAACCAGTTCCCATCAGCTCTCCAACCCATGGGCAAGGTTCCTGTTGTCCACATTTACTGGAGGCCATTGTGTGGGACTTTCACCAATGGGCTGTGTGCTGGTAATAATTGAGGGCACTCTGTGGTGGAAGACATGCTCCAAGACACCTTAAGATGGACCTTTCTAAACATTCCGACAAGCTGGTTCGTTTCGGCCACCCAATGTCTTCTTCAACTTTCTCCCCAAGTCAGAACACCCCTCTGGGCTGAGGGAAGGACATAGGCCAGACAGACAACAGGCAAATCGGCAGTGTGTTCAAGGCTGGGCGGGGACGTAGTGTGAGGGATGAGGGGAGCTGGAGCAGAAAGTCCACGTTCACTTTCCCTTTCAAACCCGGGAGCCTTCACCAGACGGTCCGAGGTTCCATTCTGTCGCATTCTGGGAGCAACCACTGGGCAAGCTGCATGCATTGCGGAGTGTGACAACGCAATTATCACATGCATTAGGGTCAGCCATCCCACAGGAAGGTGTGTGCGTCAAGCCAAGGTTGGTGGGGGTCTTCGCAGTGTGTGTGTGTGTGGGGGGGGGGGGTGGGGGGAGGTGCTGTGTGGTGCTGACATCTTTGCAGGATTTTTTTCAATCAGTCTTGAATGAGAGGTCATAGTTTTAGGACAAGGAGCAGTGAATTCCAAACACAGAGACGAGAAGAA
Source organism: Hemiscyllium ocellatum (assembly GCF_020745735.1). Classification (NCBI taxonomy): domain Eukaryota; kingdom Metazoa; phylum Chordata; class Chondrichthyes; order Orectolobiformes; family Hemiscylliidae; genus Hemiscyllium; species Hemiscyllium ocellatum. The sequence continues at coordinate 4,865,511 of NC_083447.1, read as the reverse complement.
ATTACTTCACTCAAAAGGGTTATGGGTTTGTGGAATACACTCCCCCAGGGTGCGGTGGATGGTGAGATGTTGAGTAAATTTAAGGAGATTTTTAATTGATAACGGGTTAAAGGGCTGTAGAGAACAGGCCGGAAAGTGGAGTTGAGGCCGGGATGAGATCAGCCATGATTGTATTAAGTGGTGGAACAGGCTCGGAGGGGCTGAATGGCCTCCTCCTGCTCCTGGTTCTTATGTTCCTACAGAAAGAGAGGAAGATTGGCATTTCTATAGCACCTGCTGGAACGTTCCAAAGCACATTACAGCCAATGAGAAACTCCTTTTAAAAAATGCAGTCACGGTCAAAATGTAGGAACTACAGGGAGCAATGAACACAATCAGCAACAAGGTAATGATCAGATATCCTGTTTATCACAAAGTCGGGTGAGGGATAAATATTGACCAGGGAGCACTCTTTTTCAAAACCAGGGCAATGGGATCTTTTATGGTCACCTGACAGGGGCAGAGAGAGTTTAGCTCTCCAATTGCTGCTGCAACATGGCACCTCTGACCCTGCTGCCCATCATCGGTGCTGCGCCAGGAGTGCGGGCCTAGACTTTGGGCTGAGGTCCCTCGAATGGGGCTTGAACCCACAATCTACTGGGCTGCAGTGTCATATTGGAGAGGATTGACAATGGCAGGCAACAGCATCATTTGAAGGTGCAAGCCTCTGACCAGGATCATGGGGACACATCAAGCATGCTCTGTTGATAAAGTTAACACTGCATGCAGCCAAACCAACCCTGCACCTCCTGCATAGACTCTCAGACCATAACCCTAGCCCAGGAAGGCCTGTTTGTTCTGGAAATAATTGCCAAACTCTGATTGTTTCATTAATATTAGCTACAACTCAGCCTTGGAGATGGCTATGTCCATAGATCTTGTGCATTTTATTAACCAATCATCTCCTTGGAGCCTTCTTGCTCCCTCTGATTGGATCGATTCATCTTGATCTCCGTCAGTTGGATGTATCTGAAGACATTGGTGTCTGTGAAGAGAGCAGAGAGGAAAGTATCACTTTCAGTCAAACTCCAAACTCGACCCAGTAACTAACCCGAACCTCAGCCCCATCATCCTAATCAGCCGCTGTCTATTGTGGGGAACGTTTCCTCTCTCCGCATCCCCCCCCACTGTTTGGGACAGGGGTAGCTAAGGAATGGCATCAAGTGCTGGCCTAGCCAGCAACATCCATCTCCTGTGAAAGAATGTTAATGGTGCTCTCCGAGTAACTTAGGAGCTGCTGTCTACGTGGTTCTGGAAGGACAAGTGATGATTGATGTCTGGCTCCAGAATCTCTTCATCATTGAGGGCTTTGCTCACTTTGTGTTGAATACTCCTTGATAAAGGTGATTACCCTTAAACAATATCACCGAACTAAATAGAGTCCAGCAGGCCAGCCAAATGCAACTGTTCAAATGACAGCTAGTGGAATTTAAACTCAACTCATTATTAAAAGCCAGTCACATGAAAGCCATTGTCATAACAACCCTGTTTAGTTCATTGATGTCCTTTAGGGAAGGAAATCTGTCCTTACCTGGTCTGGTCTGCATGTGACTCCAGACCACAGTAAAGGGGTTGACTCATTTCAACTGAAGGCCCTCTGAAATTGTTGCAGGAAGGCACTCAGTTGTGGATGGTTTCTAATCAACCCGGTTATAACACACCTCCAGAATAGGTGGGATATGAGCCAAGCTCTCCTGGCTCAGAGATAGGGACCCTACCACTGTGCTACAAGAGCCCTCAGATACTCCGTTGCATAGAACAGCTACAAAGGCAATTAGAGATGGACAATTAGAGACAGGCTGCAGCTATTACTGTGGAATGGTTAGGAGGTGAACAGGACAGAGATGGATCTTTTCTTTCATTTGTCAGAGTCTGAATAAGTTACAGCACAGAAAGTGATCATTCAGCCCATTATGTCAGTGACAACTGGATAAGCACATCAATTTGGTCTCACTCAGTCCCACTCAGCACCGCCTTCCTAACCCCTCATCTTCCGCCTAGGAGCCCTCCAACCACAAGGGATGAACCTAGATTTCTCCAGTTTCCTCATTTCCCCTCCCCCCACCTTGTCTCAGTCAGATCCCTCGAACTCAGCACCGCCTTCCTAACCAAGACAGAACCCCACTGGTCCTCACCTACCACCCCACCAACCTCCGTATACAGCGTATTATCCATCATCATTTCCGCCACCTCCAAACGGACCCCACCACCAGAGATATATTTCCCTCCCCTCCCCTATCAGCGTTCTGAAAAGACCACTCCCTCCGTGACTCCCACATCAGGTCCACACCCCCCCACCAACCCAACCTCCACTCCCGGCACCTTCCCCTGCAACCGCAAGAAATGCAAAACTTGTGCCCACACCTCTCCCCTCACCTCCCTCCAAGGCCCCAAGGGATCCTTCCATATCCGCCACAAATTCACCTGCACCTCCACACACATCATTTACTGCATCCGCTGCACCCGATGTGGCCTCCTCTATATTGGGGAGACAGGCCGCCTACTTGCGGAACGTTTTAGGGAACACCTCTGGGACACCCGGACCAACCAACCCAACCACCCCGTGGCTCAACACTTCAACTCCCCCTCCCACTTCACCAAGGACATGCAGGTCCTTGGACTCCTCCATCGCCAGAACATAACAACACGACGGTTGGAGGAAGAGTGCCTCATCTTCCGCCTGGGAACCCTCCAACCACAAGGGATGAACTCAGATTTCTCCAGTTTCCTCATTTCCCCTCCCCCCACCTTGTCTCAGTCCCAACCCTTGAACTCAGCACCACCTTCCTAACCTGCAATTTTCTTCCTGACCTCTCCGCCCCCACCCCACTCCGGCCTATCACCCTCACCTTGACCTCCTTCCACCTATCACATCTCCATCGCCCCTCCCCCAAGTCCCTCCTCCCTACCTTTTATCTTAGCCTGCTGGACACACTTTCCTCATTCCTGAAGAAGGGCTCATGCCCGAAACGTCGATTCTCCTGCTCTTTGGATGCTGCCTGACCTGCTACGCTTTTCCAGCAACACATTTTTCAGCCCCACTCAGTTTCTCTCAGTCTGTCTCAGTCTCACTCTCTCACAGTCTCTCTCAATCTTTCTCAGTTTCACAATCTCTCTCAGTCTCAGTCTCTCTCTGGTGGAGACTGAGAGAGAGTGAGAGAGACTGGGAGAGACTGAGAGGGACTGAGAGAGATTGAGAGAGACTAAGAGGGACTGAAGCAGACTGAGTTTCTCTCAGTCTCTTTCAGTCTCACAGACTCTCTCAGTTCCTCTCAATCTCAGTCTCAGCCTCTCTCAGCCTCAGTTTCTCTCACTCTCTTGGTCTCAGTCTTTCTCAGTCTCTCTTGGTCTCTCAGTCACTCTCAGTCTGACACAGTCCCTCCCAGTCCCTGATGTTGTCTGTGTGTGGACTGTAGCTGACCACCTTTACCTGTGGGCTCCCGATCTTTCGCTTCTTTCAGGTACTGCAGGGCGCTCTCGCAGTCTCCGAGGTGATAGAAGGCAATTCCTGCTCTGTACATAGCTTTGAAATTGTCCTTGTGCTTCCCGAGGATTTTTAAGCAGTATTCCTTCACACGCTCATAGTTCACCAGCTCAGACTGGAGAAGACACGCTAGCAGAGAGAAGGGAGAATCAGATTCTGATACATCAATGTGTCAAGGAGAAGGATGGGTTGTCAGCCCAGGTTAACAACTCCTCTCCATTTATATAGCACCTTCAATATGCTAAATTCAATAGTGAACCACATGAGGAGATAGGTGACTAAAGCTTTCGATTAAAGATGTAGGATTTAGCAAAAGGGGATTATTAAAGGAGGCATTTGAGTTTGAAAGATTGTGGGAAACATTCCTGCGTTTAGGAAAATGAAGCTGAGGGCATGATCCCCAATGTTGGAGAATTTTAAAATCTGGGAAGCTCAGGAGTTGGGAAGCAAAGGGATTCGGGGAGTCTGGGCGGTGATTCAGGCTGGAGAAACTTCCAGAGATCTCCATGGGCCATTTACAGGGAATCCTGTCTGACCCAGCACCTGGCATTCCGCACTTCCATCCAGTCCACTCCCATGAGTTATTATCCAGGACCACACTCTCTGCCTGCAGCTCAACAAAGGGTTTACATTTGTATAGCGCCTTTCCCTCAGGATGACCCAAAGCATCTGACTGACAATGAAGCAATTGTTGTAATGTAGCAAGCACGGTGGCCAAATGGTGTACAGAAAGCTCCCAAAAACAAGGTGGTGCTTCTGATTAGACATCCTGCTTTATTTAGAAATGTTGTACATGGGATATCCTTCGGCTAGGATCATCCTCTTTGACTAACGCTATGAAATCTTTTACACCTGACAGGTTTCAGTTTAAAGCTTCACCTGACATTTGGTGCCTCACTACTGTGCAGCACTCCCTCAGTACCGCAATGGGAACTTCAGCCCAAATCTCTAGAATGGGAATTGAACCCATGACAATCGGAGTCAGAGGAAGAGGTGCTACCAACTACATCATCGTTGTCCTCCTGCACATGGTACGGTGGATTCCATGCATTCACTATTCCAAACAAGAAACCTACTTCATCAAGGCCTTTTTTATAAGATTCCACATTTTATAAGAATATAAGAACTCAGAGCAGGAGTAGGCCACCGGGCTCCTTGAGCTATTCATGGCTGATCTTTCTCATGGACTAAGCTCCACTTACCCACCCCCTCACGTAACCCTTCATTCCTTTACTGTTCAAAAATCTAACTTTGCCTTAAAAACATTCAACGAGGAAGCCTCAGTGAGGAGCATTCAGTGAGGAAGCCTCAGCTGCTTCCCTGGGGGGGAGTTCCACAGATTCACAACCCTCTGGGTGAGGACCTTACTCCTCAGCTCAGTCTGAAACCCACTCCCCCTTATTCCGAGTCTATGCCCCTTTGTTCTAGTTTCACCCACCAATGGAAACACCCTCCCTGCTTCCATCTTATTGATTCCCTTGATCATTTTCTATGTTTGTATGAGATCCCTCCCCCCCTGGCCCAATTCTTGTTTCTTTCTCTGGATTTAATAGACACTTGTCCTGCCTCTCGCGTGAAAGGCTATTATTGGCTTTGTCATTGTCAGGATCTCAAATCTATTTTCTGTCACTTCCTTTTCTCCACAGTAAAAGGCATAATTACCCTCTCACTGTCTCCACAGCAACCCACCGTCTAATCCCGCCTCGCTCAGCCTCCATACTATGTCGGTGAACCTGTCTGTTGTTATTTTGAAATGAGTCCGACATGGAGATTTAAAATAGAGGAGAGGAGCTTCTTTTCGACAGCCCTTTCCTGCTGTTAACTAACCAACAAGGTTTGATGTACCATTTTTTACAATCAAGATACAAATAGAGAAAATAGTAACAGCAAATCTGGATTTAAAAAGGCATCCACAAAATGTTAGGACACCGAAGCAATCTCCCTCTCCTTCCTGGATCTCTCCACCACCATCTTCGGTGACCGATGTACCACGGACTCCTACTATAAACCCACCATCTCCCACAGCTACCTGGACTACACCTCCTCCCACCACATCTCCTGTAAAAATGCCAACCCTTATTCCCAATTCCTCCATCTCCCGCTGCACCTGCTCCCAGGATGACCAATGCCACCTTAGAAAATGGTAAATAGCCTCCTTCTTCCAAGATCGCAACTTCCCTTTCCCCGTGGTCAACAATGCCCTCCAGCATATCTCCTCCAAATCCTGCACCTCTGCCCTTAAACTTCCCCCCCTCCCAATGCAACAAGGACAGGCCACCCTGGTCCTCACCTTCCAGCCCACCACCCTCCGTAAATATCGCATCATCCTCCACCATTTCCACCATCCACAAACAGGCCTCACCACGAGAGATATATTTAACTCCCCACCCCTATCTGCGTTTCGGATCCATCAGGTCCATGCCCCCTCACAACCCACCCTCCCCTCCCGGCACCCTGCCCTGCCACCGCAGGAATTGCAAACCCTGCACCCACACCTCCCTCCTCACCTCCGTCCAAGGCCCCAAAGGATCCTTCCGCATCCAACAGAAATTAACCAACCTTCCACAAATGCCATCTATTGTATCCGTTGCTCCCGATGTGGTCTCCTCTACATCAGGGAGACAGGACACCAACTTGCGGATCATTTCAGAGAACATCTCTGGGACACCCGCACCAACCAACCCCACCCCCCCCCCCCCGTGGCCAAACACTTCAACTCTCCCTCCCACTCCATCAAGGACATGCGGGTCCTGGGCCTCGTCCACTGTCAAACCCTCACCACCCGATGCCTGGAGGAAGAACACCTCATTTTCAGCCTTGGGACCCTGCAACCACACGGGTTTAATGTGAATTTCCCCAGTTTCCTCTTTTCCCCTCCCCCCCACCTTATCCCAGACCCATGCCTCCAACTCGGCACCACTCTCTTGTCCTGTCCATTGTCTTTCCCACATATCTGCTCCTCCCTCCTCTCCGACCCATCACCTTCCCTCCACCTTCATCTATCACATTCCCAGTTACCTTCCCCCCAGCCCCACCCCCTCCCATTTATCTCTTAGCCCCCCGGCCCAAAAGCCTCCTTCCTGATGAAGGGCTTATGCCCGACGATTCTCCTGCTCATCGATGCTGCCTGACCTGCTGTGCTTTTCCAGAAACACACACTCAACCCTGGTCTCGAGCAGGCCTCACTTTCTCCCACCGGAGTGACAGTGAGAAGACTCGCAATGCCAACCCAGTGTTACTGCTTCAGTCGTTCAGTGCACAGCACAATCCCACAGATGGGAACATACGGAAACTCAGATCTTCGGATATGGAAGCAGAGGAGAATGTTGCCACCAGTTCAACCAATCTGCTTCGCTCAGTTGGGACTAGTTTAGTTTGGGATTATGTTCGGCATGGACTGGTTGGATCAAAGGGTCTGTCTCTTTGTTGAATGACTCTGTGACTCTGTGATGGTTAGGTTGAGCTAGCATGGAGGGCAGGGGCAGACCAACCATTGAGGAGCAGTCTTGAGGAACTAAATAGCCCATTCTTCATGTTCTTGAGGTAACTTCTTGGTTACTTTAATGGAGAGGTTATTATCTTCCCTGCCATTAGTATTTTTACATGTGACTTAAATGCCTCTGTAAATACAAACACATGAACAGAGACCAGGAGGAGGTCACTGAGCCTCTTGAAGTTTGCTCATCCATTTGGAAAAAATCATATCTCACCTGATTGTGGTCTAAACTCCATATCCCCCCAACTCCCGATATCCTTTGACCCACATGTCCATCAATAAAGCACCTCTCTCTCTGTATTGACAGTTTTGCAGAGAAAGGATATTTGTGCCTAAGTGTTTGTGCACCCAGGAGAGGAAATTCCTCCTCAGGCTTAACTCTCCTCTCCTACATTCATTTCTGTTTTATTTGTATGTGAAATGTATTATGTTAAAGATGTAGGTAGTAATACATCTGATTGTGCAGGTGTGATGGGCCAAACGGCCTCTTGTGTACTATATGATTCTATGATTCAGTATGAGTTAAAGGTAAAATTTTGCTAATAATTTATGTTGTAGATGGGAGAAAATGTATTTAGATATTGTAGCTGGTAACTGAAAATTAATTTGGCAATACAGTGTTAATAATGATGCTTGAATGATCAGACAACAGGCACAATAAAGATTTGTAATTTTTAACTTAATAAGTTTCCACCCATTTCGTGCCCACGTAATGCTGTAATAGCAGAGCTTTGCAGCACTATGCCCTCATTAAAGCATTCATTTATTGATAAATATTTTGATCCTTTATTAGTCAGACCTGGGCAAACATCCAACACAGATACACAGATACACAGTTCAAAACACATATTGCAACACATGACAGATAAGCACAACACGCACAGCCCACACCTGAACACACATGACAGATGCACACAACACACTTGGTTCACACTCAAACTCACACAACACACATGCACAGCCCACACCTGAACACACATGACAGGCACACACAATACATATGATCTACACTCAAACACAAACTCTAACACACAACAGACACACAGAACACACACGCACAGCCCATAGCTGAACAAACATGACAGACAGAACATGCATGGTCCACACTCAAACACACACAATAGATACACACCCTCCAACACACAACAGATACACACAATAGTCACACACCCAACACACTCAAAGACACACACAAAATCACACTTCAAAACACAAAGATAGACACAAACATACAAAAACACAAATAGATGTTTACAGCACAGGAGAAGGTCATTTAGCCCATTGTATCTGCACCAGTCAACAAAGATCTGACTACACCAATCCCATTTTCTAACTCTTGACCCATAGCCTCGGGCACCACAAGTGGATTCTAAATACTGCTTCATTGTTTCTGACTCAACCGCACTTTCAGGGAGCAAGTCTGAGATTCCCACTCCCCTCTGGGTGAAAAATAATTCCCCTCAGCTAAATTCAAAGCCTCACACACAAATACACACAGAATATCACTCTAATACACTAGAGAACCCTGCTTACTTACATAAAAACATCATGTACATGCAGACAGGTGGTTAGATACATACACACCCACACATAACATACAGGCCAGCACAGCTTTTCACAGCTGCTCTACAGAAGGGTCACTGGACTCCAAACATTCCCTCTCCATAGATGCTGCCAGATCTGTGGAGTTTCTCCAGCAGTTTCCGTTTTCTCTCCAACACCCGGTCACACCCCACCACACATACCCCAAAAACATTCACACATTTACGCAGATGTGCACCCAACGTCGGCATTCCAACATGTGCAAACTCACACGCAAACCAAACAAATACATTCAAATCAACACACACAGGCACACTCTCACAAACACATCCTGAATAAACCAGCCATCGCAGCAGCTGCTGCTACGGCAAGTGGAAAATCCACATCTGAATTTTTAACAACGCAAAGCTCCAGGGATTGATCCACAAACTCTCAGTAAATAAACAGACACTCTGCCTTGAAATGTGAATTTATGCCCATAGAGTGTTTGCATCTCAAAACAATCAGAAACTAGGAGATGTATTTACAACGGCATATGAAGACTGTTACAGTACTACCAGGGATTGTGGGAATGGAGTCATTTTGTCTGTTTGGAAAAGGAAATGGCCATTGATGTATGACATGAGCATTTTAACCTTACACTGTGACAGGAAGATCTCTGTCTCTCGAGCCAGTTGTTTTATTTCAGCTGAGGATAAATGAAACCTTACAGTAACACAAGCTCCATGAATGTCATTATCAATGCACTCAAACCGAAAATGTTGGAACATCTGGATGGTCAGAGTCTGAGAGGCAGAAGAGAGTTACAAATTAAGGATCACACCAATAGGATAACAAAAAGGTGCATTCATAAATACTCACCTATTGCTTCTAAGATGCCGTCCCATTTTCTGTCTGACTCCTAACAGTTATATATTTTTAACTTGGCCCCTTATTATAGAAAGAGCTTTAAAATGCCTCAGGATTTCTGAAACTGTTACAGACACTGAAGCAATTTTATATTGTTACAATGTCGGACACATGGAAACCAATTTGTACGAGGAAGATCCCACAACCAAGCAAAATGATCATCTGATTTTAGCGATGATGGTTCATGGATCAATATTGAACCAGGGAGAATGTCCCCTCTCTTCAGCAAGTTGCTGTCAATGGATCATTTCCACACACCGGAGAGGACAGACGGGGACTTGGGGCCTCAATGAAAAGACAATGCTTCTGACAGCGCAGCACTCCCTCAGTGAGCCCAGTGTAGTATTTGTCAATAGGAAGGAAGCTCCACTATTGCTCATCCCTTAACTAGGTCAAACAGCCTATTACAGGGGTAGAACATAGAACATAGAACATAGAACAAAATAGCGCAGAACAGACCCTTCCGCCCTCGATGTTGCGCCGACCTGTGAACTGTTCTCAGCTCGTCCCCCTACACCATCCCCAAATCATCCATGTGCTTATCTAAGGATTATTTATGTCTCCCTAATGTGGCTGAGTTGACTACATTGGCAGGTTGGGCATTCCACGCCCTTACCACTCTCTGCGTAAAGAACCTGCCTCTGACATCTGTCTTAAATCTATCACCCCTCAATTTGTAGTTATGTCTCCTTGTACAAGTGACATCATCATCCTAGGAAAAAGACGTTCACTGTCCACCCTATCTAATCCTCTGACCATCTTGTATGCCTCTATCAAATCCCCTTTTAGCCTTCTTCTCTCCAATGAGAACAGACCCAAGTCTCTCAGCCTTTCCTCATAAGACCTTCCCTCCAGACCAGGCAACTTCCTGGTAAATCTCCTCTGCACCTTTTCCAATGTTTCCACATCCTTCCCGAAATATGGGGACCAGAACTGTGCACAATATTCCAAATGTGGTTGCACCAGCGTTTTGTATAGTTGCTGCATGATATTGCGGCTGCGGAACTCAATCCCTCTACGAATGAAACCTAACACACTGTATGCCTTCTTATCAGCACTATCCACCTGGGTGGCAACTTTCAGAGATCTATGTACATGGACTCCAAGATCCCTCTGCACATCCAGAAGATCAACCTTAACCAGTTTAAACAAGAAACTGTTGTCATAACAAGATGTTGCTTATTGCATGATAGTATGAGCAAGCAATTAGGAAGGCAAATGGTGTGGGACAGTTACTGCTGAAGAAGTGGGGAGTCTGAAGGAGGACCTGGTCAGGCCGGAAGAGTGGGCAAAGAAGTGACAGATGGAATACAGTGCGAGGTTATGCACTTTGGGAGGAAGAATTGAGGTGTAGACTATTTTCTAATGGGGGAAAGGCTTCAGAAATCTGAAGCACAAAGGGTCTTAGGAGTCCTAGGTTAGGATTATTTTAGGTTCGGTCAGTGGTTATGAAGACAAGTGCAATGCTAGCATTCATTTCAAGAAAGCTAGAATACAAAAGCAGAGATGTATTGCTGAGGCTGTATCAGGCTCTGGTCTGACCGCATTTAGAATATCGCAAGCAGTGAACAGAGCATCCAATAAAGGGTGTACTGGCCTTGGAGGGGTCCAGAGAAGGTTTGTAAGAAAGATCTTATAAGGTGAAGGTTTTGTCATATGAGGAGAAGCTGAGGACTCTTTATCTGTATATTTGATGGAACTTGAAAGGATAGGGGCAGTATTTTATTGATACCTAAAGAATTCTGAGAGGTCTGAATGGAATGGACATGGAGAAGATGTTTCCATCAGTTCGGACCTGAGGGCACAGCCTCATAATGAAGGGACCAGCCTTTAGAACTGAAATGAGGAGGAATTTCTTCAGCCAGAAGGTGGGGAATCTGTGGAACCCATTGCTACAGAGGGCTGTGGAGACCAAGGGTCTTTAAGATGAGATAAATAGGTTCTTGATTAGTAAGGGGATCAACCATTAATTATGGGGAAAAGGCAGAATGGGATTGAGAAACATATCAGCCATCATCGAATAGTGGAGAACACTCAATGGACTGAATGACCTAATTCCACTCCCACATATAATGGTCTTTATGATTTTATTGTACATTGATCTTCATTACAAGAGTATAAGTTCAGAAGTGGGCATGTCTCATTGCAGTTAGTTAAAAAGCACACAATATACAATTGCAATATTTAAAAGGCATTTGGTTGAGTATATGAATAGGAAGGGTTTGGAGGGATATGGGCCGGGTGCTGGCAGGTGGGACTAGATTGGGTTTGGGTATCTGGTCGGCATGGACGGGTTGGGCCGAATGGTCTGTTTCTGTGCTGTACATCACAATGACTCTATGACTCTATAACCAGGTTATAGTCCAACAGGTTTATTTGCAAGTACTAGCTTTCAGAGCACTGTTCCTTCATCAGGTCGCTGTCATCAGGTGTCGTGTGATTTTTAACTTTGTCCACCCCACTCCAACACTGTTACTGCAGTTATACAGGGCCTTGGTGAGACCAGTCCCAGAGTATGTATTGTGTGCAGTTTCACTCTCCCTCTCTGAGAGAGGATACACTTGCCATTCAAAGAGTGAGGTGGATGCTCCTTACAATGATACTGCAGATGGAAGGACTGTCCAGTGAGGGGAAATTGACCGTACTCAATGGAGTTCAGGAGGATGAGAACAGGTATGATCGAAACAAACACAATTCCAACAGGGTTGGACAGATTAGGTGAAGGGAGCATGTTTGTCTGGCTGGGGAGTCTACAACGAGGGGACAACCAGGGTATGGACTAGATCATGTAGGACTGAGATGAGGGACATTTTCCTTATTTTTAGGTGGAATTGTCTCCCTCAGAAGCCTATGGAGGCTAAGTCACAGAATGGATTGGAGAAAGACATTGATTTTTTTTTAGGTATTGAAGGCATGTTGAGGTGTGGGGAGAAAGTTGTGTGATATTGAGATACAGGATCAGACGTGACCATATTCAATGGCGCAGTAAGCTTGAAGTGCTGAATGGCCTTACTCCTGCTTCTAATTTCTATGAGATCCGCTGGGACTCTCCTTGATTTCCTCACCCATGACAATATCACATTATTAGATTGGGTGGGTATTAAAGCAGACATCAACATTAACCCTTTCAGAACCATTGCCTTATACAATATTTCCACTCCCCAAGCTTTTTTCCTCATCGCCAACATTGTATATGCATGTGTATAGTTACACACTGTAGGTGGCACAGATAGATATTCACAGGCAGATATGAGGTCCTCTATCACCTCTGAGATCTCTGGGCACTACACAGGAAACTAAACCCTGGTTCTACACTGGATAAACCCTACCCCACCATGTCTTTGCTGACCACAACGCTGTTCTAAATTAATCCCACCTGCCTGCACATAGTCCATGTCCCTGCCTGCTCCTGTGTCTAACATGCAGTTGGGAATAGTGCTGCTAAAAACATGTTGACTTTGCAAGCTGTAAGAGAGCCAATTGCTAGTGATAAATTCAGCAAGAACTGGGGCTGGAAACTTACAGCAAGGGCAATAAGTAAAACCAGCAACAATCTGCAACTTGGAATCCCTGGCAAGTCAAAATGGCTGTGCATTTTCCATTCCCTGCTGATGTGGAAATGATGTGAATTGGAATGTTTTAGTCTCAGTGGCAAAACTATGAAATAGCTATCATTTATTTAAAATCTGATTGAAGATTTGTAGCTCGGGTATCCGTTGTTGTGGTTCTGCTCGCCGAGCTGGAAGTTTTTGCTGCAAACGTTTCGTTCCCTGGCTAGGGAACATCATCAGTGCTGTTGGAGCCTCGTGTGATGCGCTGCTTTGATGTTTCTTCCGGTATTTATATTATACTGACACCCGGAAGCGGCAAGAACAAACCAATATAAATACCGGAAGAAACATCAAAGCAGCGCTTCACACGAGGCTCCAACAGCACTGATGATGTTCCCTAGCCAGGGAACGAAACGTTTGCAGCAAAAACTTCCAGCTCGGCGAGCAGAACCACAACAACTATCATTTATTGTTAAAAATCTGGGAAATAATGGTGGGAAAAGTGAGCTACAATCTGTATTGCCACCTAGGTCTCACTGAGTGGCACAGACAGGTGAGATCTAGGTGGCTTTGAAGACACAATTTGAATTCTACATTAATGTTACACACAAATGATATTGGTTTAACACCAGAACTCAGGGAGATGGAGATTATTGATTGTTGTGTGACTGTATTGATACACCTAGCTGAACCCTGACAGTTTGAAAACTAAAATATGATCAAATCAAAACTCGTGACTATATACGATGAATGATACTCATCCAGTGAGGTCACTGTAACAGAGATGCAGTGACCAACAGATGAGAAAACATTGCAACAATTTGAAGTCATGTTGAAGTTAGCAAAGTTCCTTTCTAAATTGCTATCAAAGAATGAATTTCTATCCAAACTCACTGCTAAGGTCATGTAGTACTGCCCTGCTGTGAGAGTACATCTGCTGAGAGAGGGGAAACTTACCCTCAAGAAAGAAATTGACATATGCAGAAGCTCATAATTGTCAATCAGCAGCTGAAGCATATTAATGGGAGAACATCTGAGGTTTTGCATTATGCTGAGAGACAGTTCAGGGTGAATTAAAACAACCAGGTGGGAAAGGGAAGAAATATTTTCAGAAGATTCAACAGAAAGATCAAGGCCAAAGAGCAGGATGTAAATTTTGCAGGCAACCTGACATAATAGGAAAGGAAAGATGCCCAGCTTGGATATCACAGTGCTCTGACTGAAAGATGCTGAATCACTTTGCAGACAAATACTTAACTAGAAAGTGTCAAAGCAAGCTTATAAAGATGGCTGATGGAAAGATGCCAGTGAGTGATTCTGACAAATCACTGTACAACACAGAAGAGGTTGACATCATGAAGTTCAAAGATTATAAACAGCATGTGACTGTTCAAATGATAACCACAGTGAAAGTGGAGTATCAGATAGATACCAGCTGTCGGTGACCTAAAAATGGAGCTCTCAAAGGTGGGCTTGTGGCTATATATGATAAATGATACTCTTCCAACAAGGTCACTGTAACAGAGATGCAGTGGCCAATAGATGAGAAAATATCGCAATGATTTGCAGGAGTCATGAAAAATTTAGCAAATTTCTTTCCTAAATTGTGATCAGAGAATGAACCTCAACACAAACTCACTGCTAAGGCACAGTGGTATGAAGGCACAGAAAAAGATGCAGGTTTCATTAGAATAAGACAACTAATGATGAAAATGCTACTGCAAAGGTGCTGCAATGTCAATTATAGTGTGATGTCAGCAAAATAAAACTTGGAGCAATGTTTGTGCAGCAAAAACAGCCCATTGCATTAACATCCAGGGGTTAATGTTAACATCTGGGGGTTAACATTAACATCCAGGGTTAACATTAACATTAACATCCAGGGGTTAACATTAACATCTGGGGGTTAACATTAACATCCAGGGTTAACATTAACATTAACATCCAGGGGTTAACATTAACATCCGGGGATTAACATTAACATTAACATCCAGGGGTTAACATTAACATTAGCATCCAGGGGTTAACGTTAACATCCAGGGGTTAACATTAAGATCTAGGGGTTAACATTAACATTAACATCCAGGGGTTAACATTAACATCCGGGGTTAACATTAATTTCCAGGGGTTAACATTAACATCCAGGGGTTAACATTAAGATCTAGGGGTTAACATTAACATTAGCATCCAGGGGTTAACATTAACATCCGGGGTTAACATTAACATCCAGGGGTTAACATTAACATTAACATCCAGGGGTTAACATAAACATCCGGGGATTAACATTAACATTAACATCCAGGGGTTAACATTAACTGAGCAACAATATGCTTACACAGTAAAAAAAAAGGCTATTATCTTTGCATATGGATATTTAATCATTAGCTTTTTGAGAGAGAGAGAGAGAGAAAAGTGACAACCGAGTGTAAGCATAAGTCACTTCAAAAGATCTTCTTCAAACTGCTTCTACCTATTCCTAAGCCTCTGTGCACAATGTTACCTCCATTTGTAGAAATAGCATCTGGACATAACATAGAAGCAAGGGAATCAGATGTATATTGTTGACTTGCTGGTGAGAGCTGCACTCCCTATGAATAAAGTTAAGGATGCTAAAGCAGAGTGTTAAATCTTCCAGAGTCAATGAAAAGCGAGAGCTTGCCAGGCTCATGCAGTCAATAACTCAGCAGATGTGGAATCTGACAGATAAGTATCTTATTCACGTCAAGCAAGCTGAGCAACCAACTCCAATTCATCGAATGCTGCGAGGAATAAGTATGAAAGGATAGCCTGAAAAGATCAAGGACTTGCCTGTTGAGAATTATGTACATACAGCGATGAAGTAACAGTCCAAGATTTATAAAGGAAATAAAGTAAATATCCTACTGCCTCAGAGCGCCAGGGATTTGAGTTCAATTCCCGCCTCAGGCGACTGTCTGTGGAGTTTGCTCGTTCTCCCACTGTCTGTGTGGGTTTTCTCCGGGTGCTCCGGTTTCCTCCCACAGTCCAAAGATGTGCAGGTTAGGGTGGATTGGCCATGGGAAATTGCCCATAGTGTCCAGGGATGCGCAGGGTAAGTGGAATAGTCGTGGTGAATGCAGGGTCACAGAGACTGAGTGGGATGCTGTTTGGAGGGTTGGTCCAGACTTGATGGACGAATGGCCTGTATCTTCACTGTCGAATTCTATGTTAAATGATGGTTGAAATGTACCCATTGCCCATTAAGAAATCTGAGGAATGCAGAGGTGTTGTCCACCGTCCAAACATGAACAATGACATCAAGGAGCAGATCAAGGGGGCTAAATACCAAGCTAAACAAAACAAAGAGCTGCTTTAGATGCATGACATCCCAGACAGACCATGGATGATTCTTGGAGCAGCCTTCTTCACTGTTGCAGGAATTGATGACCTTGTCAACATCAATGACTATTCTAGTCACTGGGAATTAGACCAGCTAACTACCAATGAGATTGGAGATTGTCTGAAAGCATACTTCAGTTGCTACACTAAATCCAACATGCGGTGAGTGACAATTGTCCTTCATTTGTGAGTGAAAAATTCAGCTGTTTCATAAAACATCCAGGGAATTCAGCACCATGCATCATCTCCTCACTATCCCCAGTTAAATGGAAATGCTGAGGTGGCAGTGAACATTGTCAAAGAGTTCAACAGAAATAAAGAGCTAAAGAAATTGAGCAAATCCAGTACAGACTTGAACAAGGCAATCATTGAGGAGAAATACACCACTGAAGACATGGAATGTAATCCAGACAAAGGCTAAGATCACACCCTATCCAATCCTACCAATGCCTGAAATATTAACAGGTGTGAGTGACAAAACCAAGGGAAAAAGAGAGAACAAGAAACTTCACTTCCATAAAACTACCAAGTCATTTCCAAACCTGAGCTTTCAGAGTAAGACGGAGTGCAAATGTTCAATGCTCTCAACAAAAGTCAGCCCACATGGCAATTTGAAATTTGTACAAAGCAGTTGTCACCCTGACTGTATGTAGTGAACATGAATGTCCAAATATATCATCTCAACTGCAGATACCTGCGTACCACTAAGAAATTCTGCTTTTACTGTAGACAGCAAATAAGGAAGGAGCGACCTCAAAACCTGCACAAAGTACACAATGACCATCAGTCCCAGAGATCCATTGTTTATGAGTAAAAATAGATCAGCGTCAAATGAAATATACCAACAGCATTTATCATGAATCACCCTTGGAATGAACAGATACCAGAGAAACAGCCAATGACAATGTGTATGTGTACAATTGGGAGTGTTGCATGATTTAAGAACTATGTAGGCAATCGTCAGTGGTCCTTCACAGGTAAGAATGACTCTCTTCCACTTTTAAGGTGAGTCCATAAGTGGCTGTACAGAGCGATGCAGCTACCACAGGCTCAGTTACACTTGGGACAGGTGATGGTCATGAGAAGAGCTGGATGGGATACTGATGGGATAGCACACCCCTTTCACTGTTTTCACTGGCTTCCATTTCTCCCAAAGGCAAGACTCGAGGGGCTCAGCACCTTCCCAGATGCTCCTTGGGCCACTGATTGCCAGGTGTCTATGGGAATGCTGCACTCCCCCAGCGAGGCCTTCAGGGTATCCTTGAAGCACTTCCTCTGTCCCACCTGGGGATCACCTGCCGTTTTGGAGCTGGGAGCAGAGAACCTGTTTGGGGATGTATGCAATACATGTGCAGAGACTGATGAAAGTAGAACTGCCTCGAGTTGATGTGTTGTTTGGTTAATTAATGATAACTTTCTTTGTGATCATATAAATTTGGGTAACTTGCATGACTCGTAACTGTGACTAATAGTGCATGCAATTATTTTGTTTTATTTATGAAGTGGGGGGAGGTTGTTTGGAGAAATTCAATTTATCCTGAGTGTACTGGCCGGCTGTGAACTGTACTTCTGCTGTATAAGTGCCTTTGTGGACAGTCAGTAACTGGCATTTTACACACATCAGTTGTAACAAGCAAATTGTTGAACAATTGGGAAATTCTGTCAATGCCCAAAATAGGTCTTCAAGACTAATTCACCGAGCCTTTGACCTGGCCAATCTCAAACACAATATCAAATGACAACACGCTCTCCCTTCAGATTTGATTGAGCTGGTTTTGTTTTGCTGGCCGTTGGATCACTGTGGCCTGAGTGTAGCATTCAATTTCACCAAAGGATTTCTCATAATTTATTATAAGGCTGCCATTCTGGAGAATACTGAGTTGTTAGTAGCTTCTCCTGCACAGATTCCATCTTCCAGGCAATCTCCATAAGGCAGGGCCAGAACTCTGTCTCCATGGAGATATCCTTGTCTATTCTTTCTCAATCAACAGGGGGACCAATGGTTTAGGTGCGTCTCTTTGATCACTTTCAGACCAAGGGTATGATCTGAAGATAGTTCCCCCCCCCCCCACCAACTTTGACATGGAGACTTCCCGTCTCTATAACTGCAGGGTGAGTCTCCATGTCTGACAATGCCCAGGAGAATAATACAGTGGTTTCTGACACCCATCTGCAGCTCTGCTAATTGAAAAGGATGGATTTGTAGAATAGAATCCCTACAGTGTGGAAACAGGCCATTTGGCCCATCGTATCCACACTGATCCTCTGAAGAACATCCCACCCAGATTAAAACCCCTACTCTATCCCTGTGTTTCCGATGGTGAACACACCTAACCTGCACATCCTTGGACAATTTCCTATGGCCAATCCGCCTTAACCTGCACATCTTTGGATTGTGGGAGGGAACTGGAGCACCCAGAGGAAATTCATGCAGACATGAGGAGAATGTGCAAACTCTACACAGGTAGTCGCCCGAGGCTGGAATCGAATCGGGGTCCCTGGCGCTGTGAGGCAGCAGTGCTAACCACTGAGCCACAGTGCCACCCCATGGTATTGGGCCAGGACATCTGTGGATGGGAGCGTGTCCTTGATATTTTGGAAAGTACCCTCCTGATGCCAGTCCCCATATCATCCTTGCATCTTCATGAGTTGTCACCTGAAGAGTTCAGTCGTTGTTGCCAAGTGAGATACAGGTTTCGCCAACTCCTGCCAAGACATCTTTGCAGGTCATGAACCAATGTCAGAGTGGGAAACTCCTCAACCAAGTTTTGTTTCTTTGTTGGTTTTTCGTTACTCCATATTACCAGCAATATGTTCAAAGAAGCCAAACGATTCCTTGGTAATGGATTATAGAGGCAATGTCACTTGAGAGCAACCCAGAGACCCAGCTATCGGCTAGAGCTCCCTCACTGAATGTGTTAGCTCAATGCATATTCAAAATCCCCTTGGTTTTGGGTACAGTATCTATGGCTGAACACCATTCAGATGGTTTAGTCACGAAGGACATGATGCCCATTCTGGCCATTTTCTTCAGTTGTTTCTGAACTTGACTCTTATTAGGGAGATTAGGTTAGGTTCAGTTACTTACAGTGTGGAAACAGGCCCTTCGGCCCAACAAGTCCACACTGACCCTCTGTAGAGCATTGTAAAGACATCATGGATTTACACAGCAACTGGGATGCTCCACCTATCTCTTAAGCTGCGGGAGCAACAAATCTACAGCACTCAGACTATTGAAGCTGTCATAGTCAGATAGCACATAAAACAGACCTCCAGACACACCAGTCCATGCTGCACATAATCCCAAACTAAACTAGTCCCACCTGCCCACTCCTGATCCATATCCCTTCAAACCTTTCCTATTCATGAACTTATCCAAATGTCTTTTACACCATACCCACACCCACCATTTCCTCTGGAAGTTCATTCCACATGCAAAACAACATCTGTGCAAAAGATTGTCCCCATGTTTTTTTTTAAATCTCTCTCCTCTCACCTTAAAAATCAGTTTGCAGTTCTGAAGAATCACTGGTATACTTTCATATTTTTCCATCTGGTGTTGCTGTTTTGATTCCTATATCAGAGACTTTTATTGCTTTTAAAAGATGTGATTGTTGTTGGTCAAACCAGCATTAGTTGTCCATCTCTAATTGCCCTTGAACTGAGTGGCTTGCTAAAGCCACCTCAAGGGGCAGTTAAGAGTGAACCATACTGTTGTGGGTCTGGAGTCACATGTAGGCCAGACTGGTTAAGGTCGGCTGACTGCCTTCCCCAAAGGGCATTAGTGGCTGGAACTTCAATTCCACCAGGAGCTATGGTGATATTTGAACTCTGTACAAAAATAGAAATTGTTGGAAAAGCTTAGCAAGTCTGGCAGCATCTGTGAAGAGAAATCAGAGTTAATGTTTCAGGTCCAGTGACCCTTCTTCAGCACTGAACCGTGTTCCTGCAGCACAAGCCTGTGCCCCTGGATTGCTAACCCAGAGACATTTTAATGATGCCAACATCTCCACACTAAGATAAGCTATTACTAAGTTTAATGGCAACAAATTGACATCTTGGCTCAGAGTAGAGCACTGATAGTTAGAGTTCAGTTTAAAATTCCTGGGGGTGGGTGGTATCCACTGAGCCAGAGTCAGTGCAGCGTCAGTGCACACCAGAATCATAAAATGATACAACACAGAAGATCATTCAGCCTATTGTGCGACCCCACTTCAGACAATGGTGATGTCTTAATGGTATTATTGCTAGACGATTAATCCAGAGAGGAGAAAGTGAGGACTGCAGATGCTGGAGATCAGAGCTGAAAATGTGTTGCTGGAAAAGCGCAGCAGGTCAGGCAGCATCCAAGGAACAGGAGATTTGACGTTTCGGGCATAAGCCCTTCTTCAGGAATCCTGAAGAAAGGCTCAAGCCCGAAACATCGAATCTCCTGTTCCTTGGATGCTGCCTGACCTGCTGCGCTTTTCCAGCAACACATTTTCAGTTATTAATCCAGAGACCCAAGTAATATTCTGGGGACTCAGGTTTGAAAACTACTATGGCAGATGGTGGAATTAAAGGTCTAATGATGACTGTGAAATCATTGTAAACTGTTGGAACAATCCATCTGGTTCTCTCATGTCCTTTAGGGAAGGAAATCTGTCATCCTTACCTGGTTTGGCCTACAGTTGACTCCAGTCCCACAGCAGTAGCCTGTGCACTAAGGGATGGGTAATAAATACTGGCCTTGCCAGAGAGAGTGAAACATCCCATGAGTGAGTGAAAAAAAAAGCCATGGACTACATTCCAATTTACTCTTTCGGATTATTGGATAATTCCTTCTTTTCTGCGTTGAATTGTGTGTCTGGCTTTGTTCTGGATTTCCCTTCTGTCCAAGCATGCATTCTGCTGCAGAACAGATCTGCTTGGAGCGTCAGGAGTAAATGAACAATGGGTGTACCAGGAAGGCAGGATGCAATGTCGATGGTTTTACTGATTCGAAGGCACTTTCGGATTGATTCACCAGCATTGCCAACGAGAAAACCTTGAAAAGATTTGAGAAATGCCTTGAGGAAACCCTTCAATTTGCAGAAAGTCAAACTGATGCGTGTTACCCAATGCCACCTACGTCAGGTACCACAGTTTTAGTGTAACAAAGCTTGTCAGAAAACTGATTCAAGTACTTTGATTATACAGGGAAGGCAAAACTGTGCGGTACAATTGACTACAACAAACGCTTGTATTTAAATAAAATCTTTCACTTCAGACTATTTAAAGCAAATTACTGCGGATGCTGGAATCTGAAACCAAAAGAGAAAATGCTGGAAAAGCTCAGCAGGTCGGGCAGCATCTGTATGGAGAGAAAAGAGCTGACGTTTCGAGTCTAACTGTTAGACTCGAAACGTCAGCTCTTTTCTCTCCTTACAGATGCTGCCAGACCTGCTGAGATTTTCCAGCATTTTCTCTTTTGCTTCCATTTCAGACATCTGGCATCAAGCCTTTTGGGAATTATTTTTGGACAGGTGACCAAAAGGTGGATCTTAGAGGCAGATTTTAAGGTGTGCCTTCATGGAATCGGGCATCCCAATGTTCTTCACAGCCAACTAAGTACTTTTTGCTGTTCTCATGGTGAAAATGAGGCAAGCAATTTAGGCACAGCAAACTCCCAGATTCATTTCTTGTGAAAATGATAAGATTCTTTGTTTCTGAGCGATTTCAATTAAGGAATCAATGTTATGATGTGAGGGGTCCCTGTGTTAGACTGGGGTGGGCAAGGTCAGAGCTGAAAATGTTTTGCTGGTCAAAGCACAGCAGGCCAGGCAGCATCTCAGGAATAGAGAATTCGACGTTTCGAGCATAAGCCCTTCATCAGGAATGAGACAAGGTCAGAGGTCACACAACACCAAGTTATAATCTAACAGGTTTATTTGAAATCACAAGCTTTCAGAGCACTGCTTCTTCACCTGACGAAGGGCCAGTGCTCTGAAAGCTTGTGATTTCAAATAAATCCGTTGGACTATAACCTGGAGCTGTGTGACCTCTGACCTTGGAATAAATATTGACCAGGGAGCCAGAAGAATGCCCCTGCTCACTTTAAGAATGCAGAAGGTAATGGGAATTGGCAGTCAGGAAGTGATCTCTAAATTAGTTGCATACATTCATTGTGAGGGGTGATAGGTGAATGAGTTAAAATGGGCTAAATGTCCTTCCTCATCCATATTTACTGTGACATTCACTTGAGTGAGCAAAAAAAAAGGGACATTGCAGGATAGAAGAGAATGATTTAATGGAAGGGAAGACAACCAATGTATTGGGGTGAGAAGGACTTTACTGGTGGAGGAGCTAAACTTTACCTTTATTTGCAGAAGGCTGTCTGAACTGTCTACAACTGCGCAAAGCGACACTTACAAGACAGGAGTTGACAGGTAGCTGGGAGCAGTCTATCCACCACATCAAATTAAAATCAGTTCATGATACAAATGAGGAAGGAATCTATTAAGGGAGAACTACAAGTCTCAAAGCCAGGAGAGTATTCAAGTTTCTACAATGGGATTACGAGTTATTTTTAGGAAGATATATTTTGGAAATGATTTTCAGGACAACTGGCAAGAATTACTAACGGAATGTGAAAATAACATTTACAGTATAAGACGAGTGTGTTGATTGGTTGAAAACTTATCTCTAATTGGTAGAAGTATTGCCAATCAGCATTCTGCTCTCATATTATTACAGAAATATTACAGTGCAAAAGACCCATTGCACTGAAACTATTATTATCTATTATCTAGTGTCAATCTCCAACCTTTTCCCTATAGCCCTGAACACTATTACTATCCAAAAAAAAACCCATCCAGTAGAAATATTATTTTGCCTTTCATTGGTGTTTCTTGTGAATTGTCCATATGAGTGCAAAGATGAAATGATTCAACCAATAATGCATTTTTTCAGTAACATCAAATAACTATATATTTTTAAATGTGAAAAGCATTAGGAAATCACTGGCATACTGATCAAAAGCTGAGAACTTGAGTATCTCAAATGCAATTTTCCTGGTCCCTATTAATTGGTCCAGATTTATTTACTGGTAATTTATTTACTGCTTCCCTGTACTGTTAGCTTTTTTTTCGCCTTGATATATTTTTAAGAGCCCTGTGCATTGGGAAAGAAAAAATGGTGATTTTCACTGTGATGTTGTAATCCCATTTGCAAGTTTGATTTTAATTATGATATTTTCCACACAACTCTTTTCCCCTTCATGTCTGGTCAGGAAGAACCTTACACTGCCTCGTTTATAAGTATTTTTTTTTTCCTTTTCTAGATTGCCCCTAATATAGTTGTTAGCCTCAATTCACAATCTCACTCTATACCATTCCCTGGGAGGTGGGTTAAAGTCTAATCGATCAGGATAATCTGACCAAGCAAGCTTCTTTCTTTGTCTGTGAAGAGTTGGCTGCTCTCCAACTTGATTTTTGATTCTGAAATTTGGAAGTCACTTACAAAAAACCTCAGGGTCACTAGAACTTCCTCCTCATCGCCTTCAGGAATTGAAGAGGAATTTATTTGTTATTTATTATTGGTTCCTACATTTGGACTTATATTTCATCTTACCACACTCTCAGGAGATTAATGGCTGCTGCTGGTGAGGGAGCATTAGGTGTTTTCATTGTAATACAATTGGATAGGATGTGGCTAGATAAATCAATAAGTGATTTTCTGTCACAATTGAGGCTGACACTGGCAGTACTGAGGGAGTGTTGCACTGTCAGAAGAGCCATCTTCAAGATTACCTGTTAAACTGAGGCTCCACCTACTCTCTCAGGGGGATACTGTTATTTCAACAAGGTGCTAGGGAGTTTTATCTGGTGCCCTGGCCTTATCTCTCAAACAAAATCACTAAAATAAATTATTTGTCTATGGAAGCTTATTTTTTAAAATTCACCCATGAGATGTGGGCATCTTTGGTTAGGCCAGCATTTATTGTCCGTCCCTAAATGCCCAAAGGGCAATCACATTGCTGCCGGTCTGGAGTCACATGTCGGCCAGACCAGGTAAGGTTGCTTCCCTAAAGGATATTAGTGGACCAGATATTTTTTTCCAACAATCAATAATGGTTTCATGGTTATCACTAGTCCTTTCATTCCCAATTCTTTATTGAATTCAAATTTCACCTGCCATGACAGAATTTGAATCCAGGTCCCCAGAATGTCAGTTGAGTTTCTGGATTAAAAATTGAGCAATAATACCACTAGACCATTACCTCCCACCACCCTACTGTGTCCAAATTGGCTGGTATGTTTTCAGCTTTATAACTATGACTGCACTTCAAATGCACTCTGTTGGTTGCATAGAAGTTTGGGACATTCTGAGATCATGAAAAGTGCTATATAAATGCAAGATTATGTTCCTCCTCAATCTCTTCTTGTGGAAATATCATGGGTACAAAGTTCTGCCTTATCACTGCAGAGCAAAACCACATTATTACCATTTCAATCAACCTTTGCATTATCTCTTTGCATCCCGGTCTTTCTTATGCTGCAGTTGGCAAGTTTTCTAAACTGAACTGCTGGAGAAACTCAGCAGGCCCAGTATGACTCTTTGGTAAAAACAATGACTGCAGGTGCTGGAAACCAGATTCTGGATTAGTGGTGCTGGAAAAGCACAGCAGTTCAGGCAGCATCCGAGGAGCAGGAAAATCAACGCTTCGGGCAAAAGTCCTTCATCAATTCCTGGTGAGGGGCCTTTTCCCAAAATGTCGATTTTACTGCTCCTTGGATGCTGCCTGAACCAGTATGACTCTTCTTTAGACTCTTAAAGGGTCATACTGGACTCGAAACATCATCTGTGTTTCTCTCCTCACAGATGCTGCCAGACCTGTTGAGTTTCTCTGGCATTGTTACATTTTTCCAGCACTGCTGCATTTTGCTTTTATTTTTTAAAATAGTACTCTGTTTGTTTTAAGCAATAGCTTTGAATCTAATAATGTATTAATATATCGCAAGTTCAGCAAATAAAATATTCAGATCAGATCACAGTTAAATCAATAGAAGCTTGAATATTGTAGGACTGTAAAATTCGAGCAATAATTATATGGAACATTGGTTTTTGAATTATTAATTAATTTCATACTCTATTGTGCAAACAATAGTGCAACTTCCATTAGCAATTAAAGTAATTCCAACTGTCCAATTATTCCCCACATTCTCCTTTCCTCAAAGGGTAAGCTCCAGAGGTATGTTGCCTTATATCTCTCTTGCTGGCTGTTCAGCTGATTGAATCTGAGAGTCCACAGGTGGCTGCTTCAAAATCCACATTCTTAAATGTTCAAACACCCATATATTCTAAGGCAGAAGCCAATGCTTTGTGATGCGGTGAGATAGTTTCCCCACCTTTGCTTAGAGCACCAGGAGTAACTGGAGAATGCTAATGGATGTCCCCTCTGAGATCAGTTGGGTAATATAAATCAGCTGGTCTGTTTAACTTCTGAGACATTGGACTGCAAAAATAACAGATTTTCCTTGATTTGTAGATAACAGTGAAGAGAGTATGTATTTAACTGACATTGAGGAGGGGACGTGTTTCTGTACATTGGTTAGTTGTAGCATTTTGGTGATGATTTAGAACACAAGGGAAGATCTCTGTGAAAGTGACAGTATCCCTCCAGCCTATTATCGGTGACCCATTCAGTGCACAATCTGTGAACTAGCTAAGATTGAGTTCAGTTACAATAACTCCATCTGCCAGCCCACAGTTACTGGGTCAAACATGAACAACATGAGCCAGGTTCTGGAAGGTCTCAGGTTGAGTTAGGGTTCTCAGGAGAGAAGCAATGATAGGGAATGATTTCAAAATGATATTCCCTGAAGGCTACAACAATACCTTGTGATATCTTTGATACAGATTTATCAGAAATTGTACCTTACAATGAGATCAGAAACATCAGATAGGAATTTATACAAGATAGCACGTTGGCTGGAATGCATTAAGAAACCACAACACTCACAAGCTCCAGGTAACAATCACCATGATTTACATACTTTAAGCAGACCCAACCCAGATTATTCAGGCAGAGCCTATGACCAATTTAATACCATGTTCATATTCTCTGCTTCTTGATGAATATAGCAATGAATAACAGGAAACATCAGGGTTCAAATTCTGCATCAGGTAATTTGAGGTGTTATTGAACTGCATGACTGGAGCTGCAATGAGTTGAGATTTTAGTCAATGCAATTTGACAGGGAATGTTATATAGCCAGAGTTGATATACTTTCATGGTATGGCACTCACTTCATAAACTCAAAACTCAAGATAGTCAGCTTGTGAACCCTTTCTGATGCTTGACCATCTGTGATATACAATTAGAGTTCCACAGGGTGTAAATCACTCATAGCACATTCAGTAACTGATAGACCGATGAGACTGGGTCATTACGCAAATCTAGAGCAGGATAATGTACCTTTCAAAGTTGAGTTCCTGGATCTCCCAGAAACATAGAGAATAGGAGCAAGAGTGGGCCATTCAGCCCATCAAGCTCACTTTGCCATTCTACATGATCAGGCGGATCCTCTATCTCAACACCACACTTTTCCACTTACCCAATCCCCATTGATATCCTTGGCCTCCAGAAATCTACCTATTTCTTTCTTGAATATATTAAATGATTTTGCCGCCACAGGCTTCAGTAGTCGAGAATTAAACAGATTCACCATATTCTGAGTGAAAATATTTCATTTATCATTCAAAAATGACTTATTCTGTATCCCGAGACTATTTCTGGATCTCCCTGAACATCATCCCTGCCTCCAGTCTGTCTAGCCCTGTCAGAATTGTATATGTTTCAATGTCATGTTCTATGTTCCCATGAGGCTAACTCAATCCATTTATAAGTCAGCTTCCATACCTTGTGAACAAGTCTGCCTGTACACTTTTCCCAGGAATTCTCAAACTCTCCCAGTTTTAACATGCCAACTGTCCTTTCATTAGGGAGACAAACGACCCAATTGACACTCATCATAAAACCAGTACATCTCTAGAAGCTTAGTAAGAAATGTGCCTAATGTATAAAATTGATCAATTTAAAAGGGGAGGGGGTGGGTTACATCTCTGTGATTGTTGGAACCACGAAGCCAGAATCTTCAATGAAATCTAGTGTTGGGAAGGTTGATGGTCTCTGATACTATGGCCATTGCAATTCGAATCGGAGGGTCAGCTCAGGTTAAAATGCCGGCACTCACCTGCTAAACTATCGTAACAATCGATCTCGGTGCTTTCGATCAGTCGTTTCTGCTCCTCGGTGAGTCTGATGTGCGTTTTGCTCAATGCATTCATGTCTGCAGCCGCAGCCTCGCTGATCTTGATTCCTTTCAGTTGCAGCAGAGCCCGGTGATACTTCCCGATCGCCTCCCGGAATTTCTTTTCCCTGTAACACTGGTTCCCCTCGGTCTTGAAGCTCACCGCCTTCTGGATCTTGTTGGTGCTTTCCGCCTCCCCGTCCCTGTGCTGGGCCGGCGGGTTCCTGATGTCCGCCGCTGCCCTCCCCTGGTCCCGGCTGCTGGCTGAGGGCTGCCCGAGTGCCCTCGCCCCCGTCCCGGGCTGCCTCTTCGAGATGCCTCCGAGGCTGATGCTCTGCGCTTTCAGGGGATTTTTGGCTTCCATCTCTCCTACAGGGAGACCATTCCTGACCAGATCCGAAACCTGTCGCCTCTTGATGGTCTGGAGCAGTTTGCTGTGCATCAATGTGAGCGTTTGTCCGTGAGAGTTAACCCCCCAGTGAAGTGGCGAGATCCCTGGGAAGGAGAGCTGTCCTTCAGCACTATGGACAGCTCACAGCGCGCAGCGGCGGGCGGACTGGCTCACTGCAGCGGCGCCCGTTCGCTTCTCTCCCCATTAACCCTTTCCAAGCACTCGCTCTTATTTTTCCCCCCCCTTAACCCCAGTTTACCAAACGCATCCCGGGTCGCCACAACCCAAGGAAGAGCTCAAACCCGCTTGCACATTTGCAACAGCACGCCTCAGGTTACTGGCAAAGTGTTGCAAGGCAGGATCAACAAGGCAAGTTTGCAATTCCTTCCACACCCCCCCCCTCCCCTTCCTCTTCACGTATTTGCAGCAAAGACAGGCGCTGGTCTCTATTTCAACTCTTCAATTTTGGTCACAATTCAGACCACGGGGTTGACATCATCATTAAACTCAGGGTCCTCTGCCGCTCCACAAGATGATTCGATTCCCCCTTTCCTGCCGAGTCAGATACCTCACCTCCGTTTTAAACATTAAAAACACGCGATCACAATTTGAAGTTTGTTGCAAGGGGCGAGGCTGCAGTTCTGCGGTATCCCCACGGGCTGATGCAATGGCAAATTCCAGTTACAATCACCCTGATGTAAGGACATTAGTCACCAGGGAAGTGACTGACGCACAAATAATTCAGAGAGAGAACGTTGATGCCCAGCAGAGGATGACAACATTGAGATGGTATCGCTGCCATTTGACCCCCACCCACCCTCCCCCATGACGGTATTCCCCATATTTATTAGCATTTACTGGATGTAGAGTACCATCTGCCTATCAATTATATAACTCCTGGTCCTCGTCCACTCAAGCGCCCTGTGTGCGCCGAATCAAGCGACTGTTCTCTTCCCCACACGGCCAGCCTTCTCCAGAGCTCAGAATAACGAAGCTGGCGCAACGATTATGCTCACCATCTCGATTTCTAGGGCCGATCATTGCAAACCAAATTAAGTGAATAAATGGCCTCAGTTTACGGTAAGTGTGAACGCGTAGGGCAGAGGGCAGCACCTCTCATTCTGGGCACTGCAGTGCAGGATGGAGTGCTGCACTGTCAACGGGACTGTCTTTCTGATGTGCTGTCAGACTGGACATCAAAGCACCATTCCAGAACTGAAAGCCTGGAGAAAGCTGTCCCGGATGCATCCCTCCACTAAGTAATATCACCGTTATCTTACCAGGCCATAGCTAGCTCTCCAGACAGAGAGCCAGGTGGCGAGCTTAACCTGAGTTTCACCACACCTCAGGTGAAGGGAGAGGTTGAGGAGAGTCCTTCATGCGAATTTTAGCCAGTGTGGGATTTGAACCCTCCCCCCTGCATCACAAACCAGCCATCCAGCTAACTGAGTTAATCAAGCCCTGCACTAACATTAACAAAACAGATTATGTGATCATTATTATAATTGTTCGATCCTGATGGGTACTGATTGGCTGCCTAATTTCTGACACAGTGCCCTTACCTCTATGAGTCCTCACTGGACCTCACCGATGCCCCTGGGTACCACACCAACCCAAACTTGATTCCGCTGCCCTGAGCCCAATTCGGGCACATCTTGCCCCACTGCAGCCACTCCTGGTGCCACGTGGTCATACTGGGCCGAGAAATGGTTTACAAGGACATTGCCAGGACTGGGTGAGTTATAGGGAGAGGCTATTTTCCCCGGAGTGTCAGAGGCTGAGGGGTGACCTAATGGAGGTTTATAAAATCATGAGGGGCATGCATTGGATGAATAGCCAATGTCTTTTATTTAGGGTGGGGCAGTCCTACACTAGAGGACATAGGTTAAAGGTGAGAGGGAAAAGATTTAAAAATGACCTAAGGGGTAACTTGCATGCAGAGGGTGGTGCGTGTATGGAATGAACTGCCAGAGGAAGTGATGGAGGCTGGTACAATTGCAACATTTAAAAGGCATCTGGCCAGGTATACCAGTTGGACAGAACAGTCTGTTTCACTGCTTTGACCATGCCGCTACAACAGAGATGACACTCCAAAATAATTTCATTGGTTGAAAAGCATTTTGATCCTGACAGGCATAACTACAGGAGATTTTTCTTTCAAGGCACAGTGACAGCTAACATGAGCAAGTGGACACACCCACAGCTTCGATTAATGGTTCTCAAATAAAAGGCTGTGACCTCAATTGGGGTCACAGAAACAAAATATCGGAACAAAATGAAATAGGAGCAGGAGTGGACCTTTGAGCCTCTCAAGCCTCCTCTGCACTTTAGTAAGATAATGGCTATGTGGGTGAATGTTCAAAATTCCACAATCTCATCTTTCCATAATAGCCTTTGGTTCTCCTGCCTGACAAGAATCCATCCACTTCCAGGTTAAAAATAATTAATGGCCCCATCTCTACTGCCTTCTGAAGATGACAGTTCCAAAGGTGCACAACTTTCAGGGAAAACAAAAATCCTCATCTCTGTCCTGAAAGGCGATGCCTCATTTAAACAACGCCCCCTTGTTCTGGACTGAAGCATAAGAAAAAACATCCTTTTCCACATCCCTTTTGCCAGGATCTTGTACATTTTTAATCAAGTCAACATTCATTCTTCTAAACTCCAATGAATATAAGCTCAGTCTGACTATCCTTTCCTCATATGACAATTGAATCATTCCAGGTAGTTACCTGGTATACCACCTCTGAACTGCTTCCAATGCATATACATCCTTCCTTAAATAGATTAAATGGCGCATCATATTTGAGATGTTGTTTCCCCAATACTTGTATAATCAAAGAATGGCATCCCTCTTTCTACATTCAATTCATCTCCTAAGAATGGAACACCCCATTAGCCTTCTTAATTATGTGCTGTACCTGCAAACAAACATGTTGTGACTCATGCACTACAACTAAATCCTTCTGCACCTCAGAATTCCGCAGAGTTTTTCTGTTTAGGCATTATGCTGCTTTTTGTTCTTCCTTGTAAAATGAACTTCACATTTTCCCGTATTATATTCCTTCTGCCTCACCTCCTCACTCAACCTATTCATTTCTCTCTGAAACTTTAGGTTTTCCTTATAACATTTTCCTATCTACCAATCATGATGCCATCTGAGAATGTAGTTATCAGAACTTATCAAAGTCATTAATGACAGTTTGTAAAAAAATTGAAGACCCACAAGAGAACTTCATGGGACTCCATCCTGTGAATCAGATGCAAAGCAGACTGAGATTTATATTTACATACTTAGTATCATTTGTATTAAGTTTAAATGTTGAAGTGTTGACATATGGGCTTATCTGTTTAAAATCTGATTGAAGATTTGTAGCTCGGGTATCCGTTGTTGTGGTTCTGCTCGCCGAGCTGGAAAAACTTCCAGCTCGGCGAGCAGAACCACAACAACGGGCTTATCTGTGTCTGAAGTAATCAATAATTAGCTTGTGATTACTTCTGTAGCTACGGTTAATAGAAAAACTTTTGTGACTGTTAGCTTTCAGAAATAATGGGTTTGTATTTACCTTTGGGGGTCTTACAATGTCATGAGGTAAACAATTGTGCCTCAAGGTTTCTAGTGGAAATTTCTGAATTTTTTTCTAAGTTTAGGGGAAGCAAACACCCATAGCTTGGAAAGAGGGTTTTACTTTCTCTATGACTGCCATTGCTGGCAATCTTCAGAAGGGTCATTGGACCGGAAACATTAAGGTTTCCCCCCATAGATGTTGCTAGACCTGTTGAGATTTTCCAGCAATGTCTGTTTTTGTTTTAATTTCAGTGCTAATTTGTCCTGCAGAAGTTTTCATGTGTAAAGCTGCTCCTGAGGAAGGGAGAAGATAGATTTGTTAACACTAGATTATCTTAGAGACTTTCAATATGATAATGTTTAATCATTCAACTCAGTATACTGTTCCCACTTTCTCCCCATACACTTTGATCCCTTTAGCCCTAACATATCTATCTCCTGCTTGAAACATTCAATGTTTTGGACTCAATTTTTTTCTGTGGAAGATGATTCCACGGATTCACCACTCTCTGGGTCAAGAAATTGCTCATCTGTCCTAAAAGGCCCATGCCTGATCATAAGATAAATAAGAGATAGAAGCAGATTTAAGCCATTCAGCTGATTGAGCCTTACATTTAGGACTGTGACCCCTGGTTCAGGACTTCCCACTAATCAAGAAAACCCTTCCTGCACCTCCTCTGTCCAGTCTTTTTAGGATTTCATAGGTTTATACAAGATCACTCACATTCTTCTAAACTCAATTGAATATAGTCCTAACTGATTCAGTTTTTTTCCCCTTACGTCCCAAGAATCTGTCTGGTAAACCCTCTCTGCACTCCCTCAATAGCTAGAACATTCTTCCTCAGGTAAGAGATAAACGCTGTATACAACACTCCATGTGGGGCCTGTACAGTTATTGTAAGACACCCCTACTCCTATACTCGAATCCTCTTGCTATGAAAGCTAAAGAGTAAGGAGTTAGTGTTTGGGCAGACACTGGGGACATTTAGACTGAAGTGCATGATAGCTCCAGGATGAAGCTCCATATTTTCCAGACTGGGAATAGAAGTCAAACCCATTGAGGTGTCACAGAAAAGATTTTCTGGTGTAAGCACTGTATAAGGGGGTGCTTTTGAGTACTGTGCAAAGTATTCTGAGATCTCTAAAGGAGTGTTTTGGAGATTAATGGAATTAAATTTCACTGTTTCAAAGCCATTTAAGTTTGAGCTATAAGTAAATAGCTTGGTTTATTCTATTTTATTTTCATTCCTTTTGCTTAATAAATTTTATTGTTGAAAACAAATCTGTAATAGTATATGCTTATTTTTCAGCGAAAGACCACTTAATTATGTGCTGTACCTGCAAACAAACATTTGACCCATCAATCTAGTTTCAGCCCAGGATCAGATTTGTCTAGTAATACTTGCTGGGATCACAGCACAGACGCAAGACCTATTTATGCAAACTCTCTGTTTTCTGCCAATAAGCCAATCTTGTAGCCATGCTAAAATGACACTCCCCAGTAACACATCCTTTGATTTTCCACTATAACTTTTGATGTAGTGTCTTATGAAATGTCTTCTGGAAAATTAAGCTCTGTAGGATTACTCACTCCCTTTTCCTCACAGTTTCAAAGTACTCCAATAAATTTGTTTGAACATAATTTCGCTTTGATGAAAGCGTGTTGACTTTTCCCAATTATCTTAAGTTTTCCTTAAGTGTTCAACTATAACCTCTTTAATGGTTGATTTCAGCACTTTCCCCATGACAGACAGCAAGGTAACTGGTCAATAGTTTTCAGATTTCGGTCTCCTTCCCTTCTTGAACAGAAGGGCTACCTTTCGATCTGATGAGGCATTTCCTGAATCCAGGGAATTTTTTGGAAAATTAACGCCAACATATTCCCTATCCTACAAGCAACTTTGTGGATTTTGAACTGGTCACATTTCGAGTCACATTAGTTTCCAAGCGTTAAAATTGTGTCTTAGAAAATAGTTTGGGAAGCGGTGACCTTAATGGACAAGGTCACATGAGCATGTGTAATTTAGGAAGAATGTGAAGTTCCTGGAAAAGGTGCAAAAAAGATTTACAAGAATGACCACAAGAATGGGAAACTTCAGTTATGTGGATGTGTCATAGAAACTAAGATTGTTTACCTGGCTGTTCTTATTACAGCAGAGAAGGTGGAGAAGAGATTTGTGAAGTATTCAAAGTCAAAAGGGGATGGAGAAAAACATCCTATTTATGGAAAGGGTCAAGAACTTGCAGCGTGGGTTGGTACCTGGGACTTCGATGTTGTGGCCATTACAGAGACGTGGGTAGAACAGGGACAAGAATGGCTGTTGCACGTTCCAGGGTTCAAATGTTTTAGTAGGATCAGACATGGGGGTAAAAAAGGGGGAGGCGTGGCATTACTTGTCAAAGACAGTATCACAGCAGTGGAATGGACGATGGAAGAGGACTTGCCATCTGAGGTAGTTTGGGCTGAGGTTAGAAATAGGAAAGGTGAGGTCACCCTGTTAGGTGTTTTCTACAGGCCTCCTAATAGTCCTAGAGAAGTAGAGGATAATATTGCGAGGATGATTCAGGAAAAGAGTGAAGGTAGCAGGGTGGTTGTTATGGGGGACTTTAACTTCCCAGATATTGACTGGGAGAGCTATAGCTCGAGTTCATTAGATGGGTCGGTGTTTGTACAATGTGTGCAGGAGGGTTTCCTGACACAATATGTCGACAGGCCAACAAGAGGGGAGGCTATATTGGATTTGGTTCTAGGTAATGAACCAGGCCAGGTGTTGGACTTGGAGGTAGGTGAGCACTTCGGGGACAGTGACCACAACTCGGTGACTTTTACTTTAGTGATGGAGAGGGATAATCGTGCGCCGCAGGGCAAGAGCTATAGCTGGGGGCAGGGAAATTATGATGCAGTGAGGCATGACTTAGGATGTGTGGATTGGAAAAACAGGCTTCAAGAGAAGAACACTAATGGGATGTGGGGAGTGTTCAAGGAGCAGCTACTGCGTGTCCTCGATAGGTATGTACCAGTCAGGCATGGTGTAAAGGGCCTTGTGAGGCAGCCGTGGTTTAGTAAGGAATTGGAGTCCCTTGTGAAAGGGAAGAAGGCGGCATATGTAAAGATGAGGCGTGAAGGTTCAGTAGGGGCGATTGAGAGTTATAAGGTAGCCAGGAAGGAGCTAAAGAGGGAGCTAAGAAAAGCGAGAAGGGGACATGAAAAGTCTTTAGCTGGTAGGATTAGGGAAAACCCAAAGGCTTTCTATAGGTATGTCAAGAATAAAAGGATGACTAGGGTAGGTATCGGTCCAGTCAAGGATAGTAGTGGGAAGTTGTGTGTGGAGGCGGAGGAGATTGGAGAGACATTAAATCAGTACTTTTCATCAGTATTCACTCAGGAACAGGACACTGTTGCTGATGTGAATATGGAATCACAAATAATTAGAATGGATGCCCTGGAAATATGCAGGGAAGAGGTTTTGGGAATATTGGAAAGGATGAATATAGATAAGTCTCCTGGGCCTGATGGCATTTACCCCAGGATCCTATGGGAAGCTAGGGAGGAGATAGCAGAGCCATTGGCCTGGATTTTTATGTCGTCGTTGTCAACAGGAATAGTACCAGAGGACTGGAGGATAGCGAATGTGGTCCCATTGTTCAAGAAAGGGAGTAGGGATAGCCCTAGCAACTATAGGCCAGTGAGTCTGACTTCAGTGGTGGGCAAAGTCTTAGAGAGAATGGTAAGGGATAAGATTTATGAACATCTGGGTAGGAATAACGTGATCAGGGATAGCCAGCATGGTTTTGTGAAGGGCAGGTCGTGCCTCACAAACCTTATTGAGTTCTTTGAGAAGGTGACCAAGGAAGTGGATGAGGGTAAAGCAGTAGATGTTGTGTATATGGATTTTAGTAAGGCGTTCGATAAGGTTCCCCATGGTAGGCTAATGCTAAAACTTCGGAGGTATGGCATTGAGGATACATCAGAGGTTTGGATTAGGAATTGGCTGGCTGGAAGGAGACAGAGGGTAGTAGTTGATGGATTATGTTCATCTTGGAGCGCAGTTACTAGCGGTGTACCACAAGGATCTGTTTTGGGACCATTGCTTTTTGTTATCTTTATAAATGATCTAGAGGAAGGACTTGAAAGCTGGGTAAGCAAGTTTGCGGATGACACAAAAGTCGGTGGAGTTGTGGATAGTGAGGAAGGAAGTGGTAGGTTACAGCGGGATATAGATAAGTTGCAGAGCTGGGCGGAAATGTGGCAAATGGAATTCAATGTAGCTAAGTGCGAAGTCGTTCACTTTGGTAGGAATAACAAGATGATGGATTACTGGGCTAATGGTAGGCTACTTGGTAGTGTGGATGAGCAGAGGGATCTTGGTGTCCATGTACACAGATCTCTGAAAGTTGCCACCCAGGTAAATAGTGCTGTGAGGAAGGCATATGGTGTACTGGGCTTTATTGGCAGAGGAATTGAGTTCCGGAGTCCTGAGGTCATGTTGCAGTTGTATAAGACTCTGGTGCGGCCTCATCTGGAGTATTGTGTGCAGTTTTGGTCGCCATACTATAGGAAGGATGTGGAAGCTTTAGAACGAGTGCAGAGGAGGTTTACCAGGATGTTGCCTGGAATGGTAGGAAAATCTTATGAGGAAAGGCTGAGGCACTTGGGGCTGTTCTCATTGGAGAAGAGAAGGTTTAGGGGAGATCTGATAGAAGTGTATAAGATGATTAGGGGTTTAGATAGGGTAGATACTAAGAACCTTTTACCGCTAATGGAGTCAGGTGTTACTAGGGGACATAGCTTTAAATTAAGGGGTGGTAGGTATAGGACAGATGTTAGGGGTAGATTCTTCACACAGCGGGTTGTGAGTTCATGGAATGCCCTGCCCGTATCAGTGGTGAACTCTCCTTCTTTATGGTCATTTAAGCGGGCATTGGATAGGCATTTGGAAGTTATTGGGCTAGTATAGGTTAGGTAGGATTCGGTCGGCGCAACATCGAGGGCCGAAGGGCCTGTACTGCGCTGTATCCTTCTATGTTCTATGTTCTATGTTCTAACAATAGGGCACGGGTTCAAAAGTGTTTTTGAATCTGTTGGTAAATGTGCATAAGCTTTTGTTAAGAGAAGCAAGAAAAAAACTATACAGCGAGGTTAGGCTTGGAGCATGCTGCATGAAATTGTGGTGGAGGGAGGTTCGATCATGGATTTTAGAAAGGAATAAGGCAACTATTTGAAGGTAAAATATCTGCAGGGTTACAGGAAAGGGGAATGAGACAGCTGGATTGGTCTTACAGGGAGCTCGCATGGGCTTGAGGAGTGAAATGCCCTCCTGTTCTATTGCCATTCCCTGATTCTACAAATTCTTTTTAAAGGCAAGATTCCACATCTGTAGATATTGTCTAACTGATAATTAAGAGTTCTTTAAAAATATTTCAATTTGTAATTAAATGTCCTTATGAAATTAGTCTTGTTAAAAGCAGCTGTAAATTGATGCATTCTTACGATCGGTCTTACGACATGTCAAATATCATTCCTTCCACCATTTTGGCAAATTGGCTCTGCTTCCCGGATGAATTTCAATTTAATCAAGCTTTTTAAAAACACATTGTGGAATCTGGGCCAGATTGCTGCATCCTCTATTTGGGTAGAAGTGGTGTGATGAATTTAGATGGACTGTTTCCATAATAAGTGTAAAAATTTGTGATGCAAAAAAACTGAAAGGTGCGTGCAAATGGAAAATTTTAAACTAGAGGATGCTATTGCTTTTTCTGCTGCTGCAACAGTCCTATTGTATAAGACTATACGATGTCTCAATGGAATATGATTTATGAATATGGCTATCAATTTGGCAGCACGGTGGCACAGTGGTTAGCACTGCTGCCTCACAGCGCCTGAGACCCGGGTTCAATTCCCGACTCAGGCGACTGACTGTGTGGAGTTTGCACATTCTCCCCGTGTCTGTGTGGGTTTCCTCCTGGTGCTCTGGTTTCCTCCCACAGTCCAAAGATGTGCGGGTCAGGTGAATTGACCATGCTAAAGTGCCCATAGTGTTAGGTAAGGGGTAAATGTAGGGGTATGGGTGGGTTGCGCTTCGGCGGGTCGGTGTGGACTTGTTGGGCCGAAGGGCCTGTTTCCACACTGTAAGTAATCTAAAAAACTGTACATATATAACCACCTGTTAGCTCTAACACTTGTTAATTAGGCAGGTATATCAAGCTTTAATTTAATCCCCCATCCATTGACTCCATCTACACTTCTCACTGCCTCAGAAAGGTACTCAACATCGAAAACCCTTTCCACCCCGATTATAATTTCTTCCAACCTCTTCCATCAGGTAGAAGATACAAAAGTGCAAACACATTTACCAACAGATTCAAGAACAGCTTCTTCCCCGCAATTTTTAGAATGGACCTCTCAAGTTTTAAATCTAATGCTGATCTTGCTTTTTGTGCACCTTCTTTGCAGCCAGAACTTTGTATTTCTCACTCTGTTCCATCACCCAATGATCTTTGTATGGTATTACACAGGCACATAATGGTTACAGCACAGGAGACCATTCAGTCCATCTTGTGTGTGTGGACGTTCTGCAAAAGCAATTAATCCCAAAACACCACCACCTCCCTGTAACCGTGCAAGTGTTTTCTCTTCACGTACAGAGCTGAAAATGTGTTGCTGGTTAAAGCGCAGCAGGTCAGGCAGCATCCAAGGAGCAGGAAATTCAACGTTTCGGGCATAAGCCCTTCATCAGGAATCACGTAATTAGTCCCATTCATTTTTTAAAAAACACAGCTAAATCTACTGCCACTACATTCTCAAGTAGTGCCTTTCAAATCCTATTTCGAGGATTAACACCTGTTGCATGAAGTGGAATATTATTTGGTGATACCACGGCCTGCATTGTAATCAGGTTACTGACGATCTCCAACCCAAAGCAGACAGTGGACAGAGAAATTCTGCTGATATTTTCTACATCAATCTGTGCAGACATGTTACCACACCACTCTAAAGCAGGTTGAAGTTGAACCCAGACCTATTGTCTCAGAGGTTGAGGTATGAACTCTACCACTGTACCATATCAGCTCAGGAATACTAAAAATAGAATCAAGCAGAATCAGACCTCTATATCTTCCTGATAATTTATTCAGAAATCACAAAGATATTGATTTTTAATAGCGAGTTATTGGAAAAGATGCCAATTATCTCGTCAATTGACCTCCCTTTCCCTGACAGTGCATAGCCTGGCAGCTGATTGTTCAGCAATTAATAAAAGCAAAATGCTGGAGAAACTCAGCAGATCTGACAGCATCTATAAAGAGAGAGAGAGATGCTGAGTTTCTCCATCAGACCTGCTGAGTTTCTCTAGCACTGTCTGTTTTTATTTCAGATTTCCAGTAGCTGCGGCACTTTGCTTTTATATGCTAAGCCATTAACCCGTGTCATCGCTTGAAGACCCCTGAAGAGACATTGAGGTCTTCAGTGCATTTCAAAAGGAATACATTTCCTCAAATTTGAGGATCAGTTGAACAGTAATGAGGCAATGTTATGCCAGATGGAAAGCAAAAGACAACCTGATCTCTAAGGAGGCATATTTATGTTTTCTCTGGGATCTGAAGCAAGTAAGCAATGTACTGTCAAGCCAATGTTTCCACACAACGTCATATAAGGATGTTTTAGCATGTGGGACAATGTTGAGCAAGAGGTCTTGGTTTTGAGGAAGCAGATTTAAAACAGAGATGAGGAAAAATTATTTCTTGATGAAGCTGTGGAACTCACTACCCCAAGTTGGGGGGATGCCAGGACATTGAATAAATTTGAGAAGATAGATTTTTAATTTGTAACAGGTTAAAGGGTTATGGGGAGTGGGTGGAAAAGTGAAGTAGAGTTCAAGGTGAGATCAGCCGTAATCATATCAACTGGGCAGAGCAGGCTCAAGGGGCTGAATTGTCTACTCCTGTCTCCAATGGAAAGAGCACTTGAAAAGCATTTGAAGAGGTTCTGAACAGTCACACCATACTCAAAATGCTAACTTTGTTTCACTTTCCATAGATACTGCCAGACCTGCTGAGTTTCTCTAGTATTCTCTGCATTTGTTTCCTATTTCCAGTATCCACAGTATTTAACTTTTATTTAAATGGTTTAATGAGTTTAGATACCATCGTGGAACCCAATTCCATAAGGAAGCTTCGATTTCTCATTCTTGTGGGGCTTGCAAATGGGATTTCTTCTCCTTTTTGACATAGAGCATTTGCTCCTTTACACTGCCAAGTTACATTTTCATAGATAA
Source organism: Hemiscyllium ocellatum (assembly GCF_020745735.1). Classification (NCBI taxonomy): domain Eukaryota; kingdom Metazoa; phylum Chordata; class Chondrichthyes; order Orectolobiformes; family Hemiscylliidae; genus Hemiscyllium; species Hemiscyllium ocellatum. Next base: position 4,825,628 of record NC_083447.1, on the reverse strand, counting down.
AAGTGAACATTTGAGAGTCAAGTCCGGGGTCACTTTATCAAGTATTTTAGTTAAGCTTTGTACCCATACACAAATAGAATATGCCGGCCGGTCAGGTGAATCAGCTCGATGGCGAGCATTTGATTCAGAATAATGCCAAGAGCTTGGGTTCTGTCTGTGGTCAATTTGGAACCTGCCTCTTTGTCCTGTCCTTGAGTATGAAAGGCAAATCATCAATGACAGAAAAATTGCTCAGGAAGGCGTATCAGAAGCCAATGAAGTTAGGCACCTGTCTTTGGACAAAGCACATGGCAAATACAAGGTGTTTCATGTTCACGAGCCCATGTTTGTCTGAGTTTATTAGCCATTTTATGAGAACATCTGCCTTTGTGCTTTTCTCATACTATTGTACTCCTAAAACTTCCAGTTCAGTGAATGAGAGCTGAGCTAATGGCTGTATACTTGTTCTGATATTAACTTGCTGTCTAAGACCTTTACCTATGTGCACCTTGGCTCACAGGCACTCAATGCCCAAGTGAGATGAAATGGGAATCATTCTACAAAATGCTATTCTAGGCTAATTCAAGCCTGTGAAGTTAAAATTTCGGACATTAGGATTTAATTTCATTTAAAATTAAATCTCACATTTTAAATCATGAACAATTCATCACTTCAATTAAAGAGTTCAATCTGTAGTTTATGGTCATCCATCTCCAGGCATTTGCAATCACGAGGAGATTCTCGCAGACAGTCAATCTTTAAGTGCTTTGGAATCAGATTCCCGAAAAGGTATCAAACAGAAGGCTGGGAACCAACAAAGCTTAATTTAAAATAAACAAAGTTCAATAGCTTCTCTTTAATTGCTCCAAGAGTTTGCCAACTTGCATTGTTTGCACATTTCAAATAAAACAAAACAAAATAAGTACTTGAAACAAAGATTCACGAAAACTGCATGCAGTTGAGTGCTCCAAGTGTACAGGAATATGCAAGTGCACATTAACCGTCAGTAGCAGCTGTTTCTTCAGCGGTCTAGACCTTTAGGTTCAGGAATTCTTCCCTTAAACCTGTCTACCTTCCTCTTCCTTAAAACCTAATTGTTCAATAAAGCTTTTGGTTAGGTACCTGAATAACGAATGCAACTCCGTGTCAATGTACTTCTGATAACATTCCTGTGGAGCACGATGGGACTTGCTTTATGAGAAGCGCTGTACAAATAAAGTGCTGTCGAATGGCTTCTAGAAGAGACCCGATAAAACTGAAGGACCAAAGAAAAGTTTCAGCTTTGGCTTCCAAAATGACGATTACGAATCAGCAAGTTGTAGAAGGTGATGAGCCAGCAGGGCAACTTTGTTACATCATCAGACTTCCTGCTTTGTGTATGCATGGATATAAAACTAGGTGAAATTGGCTAATGGTAATCGTGTACTCGTTTGGATGGAAGTAAATTAAGGCGCTTGCATTCAGAAAATTTTAGGTGGGGAAATGACAACTTGTCAAGAACACAAGTCATGGTCAATGTGACAACAAACAAGTAACAGCATCAGTTAGCAATTAGCTATTTGATGAAGAAAGGGATATGCTATAAATCTCTGGATCTTTACTTAATGGAGTGTAGAAGGATGAGGGGATCTAACTGAAGCTTGCAGTATACTGAGAGCCCTGGATAGAGTGGACAATAAGATGTTTGCACTCGTAGGAGAGACTCAGACCTAAAGGCATAGCCTCAGAGTGAAAGGATGACCCTTTAGACATGAGATGAGGAGGAATTTCTTCAGCCAGAGGTACACATTGCTGCAGAGCGCTGTGGAGGCCAAGTCATTGAGTGTATTTAAGACAGAAATAGATAAGTCCTTGATTAGTAAGGAGAAGGAGGCATGAGACTGGGGTTGAGATGATCGAAAAGTACAGCAGATTCAATGGCCTAATTCTGCTCCTATATCTTATGGTCTTACAATATTGTATTTGCACAAGGTGTACATTGAGGTGAAATCCCTGGATTAATGGGGTTATTCTTAAATTCTGAATCTCTGCTTTTCCAAGGTTGCTTCTGGATGAAGTTAAAAATGAAATGGCCATACTGACAACAAAATCGTATGGATCCCTGCACAACAGAACAGTGGTATCAAGTCAGCCTCAGACAAACAGAAAAAAAAACTACACAAATGGTTCACAATCTGGATTTTAAGAAGATATTTTTGAACAGCAAAAGCTAAGTTGGGAGTGAACCAGGGACCAAAACGAGGGAATTACACAACTCATTCTAAGAAAATGATTCCAATGCACATAGCCAAGCTAATAGTGATATCCACGTGCATCCTTTCTATTGAAAAGCCATAATGGTTATTGGAACAGTTATTTCCTCCAAAGTCAGAAACATTCCAAAAAGCCAGAGCTTTGGCATTTCAGCAATTAATAACCAAACTCAAGAAAACAGTAGAACTCAAAGAAAGGTGACATCGACACAATGTACACATTGTACCTAAACTGCATCACAGGCAGTACAGATCTGAATTGTAATGCTCTGCAATTGGACTGGCTCAAAATAGCCAAAGTACAATTGTTGACAGCTTATTACTACTGCCACAGCTAGTTCAAATATATTATTGTATCCTGTTTGCCAAATTATTTTTAATATTGTTTAATTTGCTTAAACGTACATTTGCAATAATGGTGGATACTGGCCATTTCATTGGATCTAAAGCAAGAAACTTTTTTAAAAAAACTTACTTCTTTTAGCCAGGTTTACTGGCTAAACCAATTATCAGGTCAAAACCACCACACCAACTCAAATTATGGCATTAGGAACAGAATTAAAATCACTTTATATATTCTAGGAATTGTGGAAAACAAACTGCTGGGAAGGAACTGTCCACACATACACAGGGTAGATATAAAACACTCGAAATGCATAAAATACTTTTGTGAAAGCAACTGTTTTTTTGAAAAGTTTTGCATTCATCAGTTCTTCAGTGCTGAGATATCCCACCACAACAAAGACCCATTGAGGACAAAAAAAAACTCCAACATAAGCAAAGCAATTAGATCTAAGATGCTCCAAGAGCTCATTGACTTTGTGACTGTGATCAGATATACTTCACTAAACTATCACACAGTGGCAATGACTTGGTATGACAGTAAGCTTACGTCAATGTGAAGCAGTAACCTGGGATTATAATATGTGTATCAAATCTAGCAGACTCTTAAAGAGGCCAGCTTCAACTCTCTCCTACCCATCGCCGCAACAACAAAAAAGGTGGTATTCCTAAAGTACCACCACAATATTGTTGAACCAGTTTAAATTCTGTGCTGTCTCAATCAGACTCTTGTGTTACGTTATCACTTAATCCCGTGTTGTTTGGCTGTAAAGAGGTATTCGGGAATCACTCAAACCACAGTGTTTCAGTCATTGTCAGAAGTGGTGTTTATCCGTGACTAAAAGAGGCACCTTTTATACATACAAAAATAAAATAATGTGCGCGCCTTGGTGAGATCTCACTATTTCAGCTTCTTCCCCAGCCTTTCAAATACACTGACAGTTCCTGTGGAGTCCATCTGAGCAAGGCGACCTTCAGTGCTGCTGGTCACTTTGGTACTAACTGCAGTCCGTGCAGTGTTCTTGATGGTGACAGTGAACTCGGGGCTGCCTCGACTTTTGGTGCTGGTGACTTTGTTGTCCTGTGTGTCTGCCTCTGTGGCACTGGGCCTCCCCAGTCTCTGTCTGACACTGACCTTAGATTTAGCTGCTGACTGCAATCTGAGTGTGGATGCTGCTGCTGTGGGCTCACTGCTTGGGACCGTCCTGCTGCTGGCTTTAGGGAGAGACAACCGCCTTATTGTGGTAACTGTATTCTTGGCTTTGGCAGCCAAGATTTTCTCCGTGGTTGTGAGTGTGAGCTTTGTACTCTCCTTTGCAGTTGCAGCCGGGGCTCTCTTCAAGACTCCAGCATACTGAAGCACAGACCCGGCATCATCCTCATCACTGCTCTCTTTCTTTTGATTGACAACTTCACCCAGACGGCTGAAGACTCCTGTTGGCTAAAAGAGATGCAGAATTTCAGCAAAAAATAAATCAGCTGCTTAATTTAAAGTGCAGTCATAACCGACTAATACCACTGCGTATTTTCGAGCTATAAGGTGAAAGACCGAAGAGTTTGGGGCTCTTTTCATTAGAGCAAAGTAAATGATCTGCTGGAAGGATTCAAAATGGTGACAGGTTCAGGTAAAGTAAAATAGGAAATAATATTCCAACAATCAACAGCTCTGGAGGATATCACTGATCAGAAACAGAACACGATTGGCCACTTAAATGCTGTGACTACAAAAGGAGGTCAGGGAAAGTGCATTCTGTAGCACATAACTCACTTCCTAACTCTTCAAAGCTGGTCCACTATCTACAAGGCACAAGTCAGGAGTGTGATGGAATATTCTCCACTTTCCTGGGTCAGTGCAGCTCCAAGAACATCCAAGAAGCTCAGCAACATCCAGGACTAAGCTGACCGCTTAACTGTCACCCCTTTAACCACTTTCAGCGTTCATCCCCATCACCACCAACGTACAGTGGCAGCAGCACATTTCATCACTGCAGCAACTTTCCAAAACTGCTTCAAAATACACGGCAGCTTTGGAAAAGGGGGATAGGAAGGAGGATTGCTATGGAATGACAGGAGAGGGATGAAAAGAATGGCACTGGAAGGATGGAATGGCATAAGATGGGAATTTGAACAAATAATATTACAATAGACAGCAATTTCAAAGAAAATGGTTTGTGGGATTCTTGTTAGTTTAAAAAAAAGTTATTAAACCATTTTTTATTGGATCATTTTTAGTAATGGTTTGTGCTTAATGGATTGAGAGGTCAATCAGTAACTGATATTTAGGGGCACACTGCGCACATACACTAGTGTCCACCATTCCAGCCCCATCATCCTAGCCTGTGTTATATTCTACTTTATTCCTTGTCTGATGCACATTGCTTTGAATTTATGATGAAATGCCACAGTGTATTGGATAGGTCGGCAGACATTTGAAGGGTTGTCCCAATCTCATTATAAACTGGTAATTTAAAGGGGCAAACCTGACAACATTAGCAGAACATGGAATGTGAATAATTTCTCTATCATTTTGCTTTTGCTACAGAGCACAGTTTATTTAAAATAATGTATATATTACACACTTATAAGTACAGGAGAGATTGCATAAAGCAGATAGTGCATTAATAAAGAGAACATTCATCCAGAAACTGAAGATATATAGCTTCTGGTGAATAACAAAATAAAAACTACTCACAAATACCTTCAAGGACAAAAACCTGACCAGCCAAAAGCCACATTTCATGAGTGAGGTCCCTAAAACATAAAATGCAATGCAAACATACTTCTCAATTAATTTTAAAGTCACCCAGTAGCTGCCTTGAATAATCGGACCAGTCGTATCAATCTACAGTCCTGTTTATCCAACAAATTCAAAATACTGGTTGGTCAGCCCCAAAAGAGAAACAGGGAACTGACATTTCAGGTTTGACCATTAGAAGAATTTTTACTATTTCAGACAAAGGGTTTCACTTCAAGCTGTTGTGTCTTTCACTTGTGGAAAATGATCGATTAGCTGTGCATTTCCAGTATTATCTGCTTCCCATTTGCAGATACACCAAACAGTAACATTTCATTTATACAAAAACACAAAATATACGAATAGGAGTAGGAGTAGACCACATGGCCTGTCAAGTTTACTCCACCATTTAATCAGTTCATGGCTGATCTTGAGCTTCAACGCCATTTTCCCACTCACTTTCCATATTCCTTGATACCCTGAGAAACCAAAAACCTATTGATCCCAGAATTAAATGTATTCAACAATGGGAGTAGCCAGAGTCTTCAGGGGCAGACAATTCCAAACCTTCACAACCCTTTGACTGAGGTAATTTTTCTTCATCTCATATATACCATCCGACTTGGTGTAATCAGTGAGAAACAAAAGGATCTCAGCACCCGGTGTGGAGTCAAAGCTAGGTGCCAGCATGGTCTGCTGTTCTGAACTTTATTTCTGTTTGTTGGACATTTTATTTTTGTAGTGTCTAAAATTTTGGTAACTAAAGAAGCTGTGCCTAGGTACTTTTGTATCCAAGTTGATGCTGTAATTGGTGACATAAACTTTTCACTTACTCATTGTGTATGTGTGACAATAAAGGTTATTCAATTCTACTTAAAACAGTCCAATGAATGCTCCACCACGATCCAACACCAGTATGCTTTAACCTAACTGATTCTTCAGTCAACTACCCATAAAATTAATGCATCTGATGACTGAGAAATTATTTTGTATTTCGGTTGGAAGAAAAGAAACATTATCGCCCAATGTGAAACAACCAGAAAAAACAATGAAGAATGCTTTTGTACTGTTAACCAATTTGAATTCTGATGTGATTTACGACTTAGTAACTATAATTAATTAGCCCAGGCGTTGCAGTTACAGTACTCCAGCTGTGAAATAAATTCTATCCTCCTACTCTTTCATGTCTGTTACACACTTGCACTCAGAAGCCCTTGCCTTGCTCAGAAGAAACTCACTTCAAAACAGAGAATATAAACCAGAGTAGGCCACTCAGTCCATCGAGTCAGTTCCCACCATTCAGCATGTAATCCTCTATCTGAATGACATAGTCCTGCTCTTTCCATTTCCCTATACTGTCTTGAAATCTATACATATATTTCTCTAAAATTTATTCAGTGACTTGGTCCACTATCTAATGTGGTTGAGAATTCACCACAGTCACCACTCTCAGGGTGAAGAAAGTTCTCCTATAAGCCCTAAGTGATCTACCCCATACCCCATGACCATGACCCCTTGTTCTAGACTCCCCAGCAAGGGGAGCATCAACCCTACATTCGGTCTATCCAGCACTGCCGAAATTTTAAGTGAGATCCCACTCATTCTTCTAAACTCCAGTTAATACAGACAGAGTCAAACTGATCTCTCCTCAATGACAAATTGTGCTACCCCAAGCATCAGTCTGGTGTAACTTTGCTACACTAATTTGGTTACTTTGGTTTCTCCCATAACTTATCAGTCTCCTTCCTCCTGGAAATGCCACACACTGTGTTTTGTTAAAACTGTGGTCACAGTACCATGAAGTTAAAAATCACACAACACCAGGTTATACTCCCAAACAGACCGGTTGTACTATAACCTGGTTAGGTGTGATTTTTATCTTGGTCCACCTCAGTCCAACACCAGCACCTCCACGTTACAGTACCAAGAGAGAAGGTGGTTAGCCCTCAAATCACTCTAACATTCCTACCTTGTAGGGAAGCTTCTCAACTCCTTTCTCCCAAAGTCTGGACAAAAGAACAAACTCTTATCTATGAGCACATTCTGTCTGTAACTTTGCTATTTAATGACTGACAAATCCACTGGATAACTGTCTTTAGTCTTTAACAACACTCCACATAGTTTGCCTTTCGCCATTACTCCTTTAATAATTTAATCACACTTTTGCTTCATGCTACCCCAGACCTTTTTTATTTTTTCCCATCTCACCTCCATAGTCCTTTTAAGTGCATATAAATGATCAAATTTACAACTTCTGCCAGTTCTGATGAAAAGTCTTTGCCCTGAAATGTTAGTTCAGTTTCACTCTGAACAGATGCTGATCCACCAGCTGAGTGTTTCCAGCATGTTGTTTCGATTTATACATAGATTGAAGTAGCATCAGTCAACATCACAAGAAAGTGATTATCTGGTCATTGACATATTGCTGTTGTGGGAGTTTGTTGTGTACAAATTAGCGACCATGATTCCCATTTTACAACAGTCACTACACTTCCAAAATAAATTCTGGTGCAACTTTTGATGTAAATTCTGGAGTGTCCTGAAGTTGCTGTATGCAAGCCATTCTCTCTTTAGAAAAACATCCCCAGGTGTGTCAAAAGCATCAGGAGGAGAAAATGGATGCTGAGTCAAATGGGGATAGAGGTTACCAAAGGCTTGGCCACAATCAGTGTATTTCAAAGAGGCTCACAACAGAGGAGAGTAAGGTTGGGGCACCAGTGAGAGAATTTGCGAGGCTTTTTAAAAAAAATCATTCATAGGACTTGCGGGGGGGGGGCCTTCACTGACGAGGTCAGCATTTATTGTCCATCCTTAATTACCCCAAGGGTAGTTAGGGGTCAACCACATTGCTGTGGGTCTGGACTCGTGTAGGCCAGACCAGTTTAGGATGGCAGTCTCCTTCCCTAAAGGACAGTAGTGAACAGAATGTTTTTTTCCCAATTCAACAATTAATTCATGGTCATCATGAGACACTTAATCCAGATACTTATTGAATTCAAATTCAAACATCTGCCATGGTAGGACACAAACCTAGGACCCCAGAACATTACCTGAGTCTCTGGATTAACAGTCCAACAATAATACTATTAGATAACTGCCTCCTGTGACTTATGTACCCAGAAGCAGAGACAGGAGTACAGTAATCTAACACCACCGCACACTCAGGAAGTACATTTCAAATACTAATCACCTGCTTTGTAAAAAAAAATTATCCTCACGCTGTCTCTGGCACTATTTTTGCCATTGGTTAAATCAGTGTCCTCTGCTTCTCCATCCTTCTATCAATTTCTCTCTCCTCTACTCCGTCTAGACCTCGGTGATTCTGAACAGCTCTACCAAATAGCTCTCTTTCAACCTTCTCTTTTCGAAGCAGAATAGTCCCAGCTTATCCGATATATTCCTGCAATGGAAGCCTCATTCTTATGAAGCTTTACTGCACCCTTTCTAATGCTTTCGCATCTTCCTAAAGTTTAGTGCCCAGAATTGAAAATAGCATTCAGGCTGAGTCAAATTAATGTTTTATAAAGTGGCAAAACAGGGAGGTATGTGAGAGTTAAAGCGTTCAGGGAGGGAGAAAGATGTTAGAGGTAGGGAGAAATGAAGCCATGAAAGGGTTAAACTGCAAAAGTAATCATTTTAAAAACAAAGGCATTACAGCTCATTAAGAATGCGTTGGTGGGCGAGTAGGGTTCAGTGTGAAGTGAATAAAGACAGCTGGGATTTAAATTATCGGAAATCATACACACAAATGTATTCATTTAAAATAGAATTCTGTTCTATTTGGATTTCCTCAACTTTGGAAAACATCAAGAGATTCAGCTGTTTATTCCTTCAGTTAAGCTTTCATTAATTTACTAAGTTTAGACTTGATAAACACTCATAATATGAATGTGAAATCTTGGTTTTGAAATTACATCTAATTTACCATCATGATTTTGTTTTAGATTTTTAATATTGTTTAAATATAACACATGAATTATACCTAAATTTTGGGGCACTTACTACCTTATCAAGGGTCCAACTGGTCTCAGTGGTCCTGATCAAACCCAAATTAATCATGAGCAGGCTATTTTTGGGCATAGTTTGCTTGATGACGCCGTTGATGACTCCCTACATCACAAAAGCGAGGAAGTTATGTTTGATTCACCATCCCTAATCCCTTGAGAATTGGTAAACCATATTCTTGAATACAATATTAGGCCATTTCAAAGGGCAGTTTTGAGTTAACCATATTATCATAGGACTTGAACTCATTTCTCACGATTACTAGTCCAACAGAATAATCACTATGCCACCATGACCCATATCAAGACACGACACTGACAAGATCAATTTAAATAGCATTTCAAACTGGAGATAGATAGATTTTTGATATTAAAAAAGTGTAAAGAAAATGGACACTTGGTAGATTGCTCCAGATCAGTTACGATCGCATTAAATGACAGAACAGGCTCACATGCCGGTTGGTATTTGCCAGTTCCTCTGCTTATAGATGTCTCGATAGTTGTTCTCCTTTTCTCTTTATTCTGTTATGAGGTGCAGGTATCACTGGCAATGCCTGTATTTGTTGTCTATCTCTAATTGCCCTTGAACTGTGTAACTTGTTAGATCTTTTCAGAGGGCAGTTAAGAGTCAACCCCACATCGCTGTGGTTCTGGAGTCACATGTAGGCCAGACTAGATAAGGATGGCAGATATCCTTTCTCCCAGCACATGAGCTTTACACCAATAGTAGTTTTCATGCTCACCATCACTGTTTTAGAAATCAAGTACACAGCATGGAAGCTCAATCATATGTGGATGAGACGGAACAGGAGGATTGGTTTGCTTTCTCGAAGGTGTTTAATGAACCAGTAAGGTCATTTTTCTGCTGGTGCTAGCAATGCAAATTTTCAACTAGCAGTGGTGTGATTTGAACTTGATGTCAAGGTTTCAATGTGTTATCTGACTCGCTCACCGAAGAAACAAGCAATCTGCTTTTTACAAAGAATAAGCCACATCTCATTCAGGCCTCACCTTGCTCCCAGTTGTGGTGTCTGCTTTTGCCTCTGCACCAAGTCTGTCAAAAACAGACAATCTTGGCAAACCTGGAGTTAGAACAAGAGCAAACATTTACAATACTGGCATCAGATCAGTCACCTCTAAACATAGGACAGGGAAATCCTGAAGGTTAGGATTTTGTTTCAATTAGAAGAATTAGTATCTTGAGAATTTGAAGCTTTCTAGTGCCTAAAATAACAGCTGCAAGTCTCCAGAGTACGACAATCAGTAATATTAGGGTTGGAACAAAAATTGGCAGCCCTGTTTAGTAGTTTAAGATATTGACAGGCTCAGACTGCACTACAACATATGGAATACTTGCTTCCTAAGCATGCAGCAGTCACTGAACAGTAAGCACTGTGTGATCACTTTACCTTTCGAGGCTTGCTGTTCCAGGATTTTCTTAGTTTTTGCAGTTGTTCCTTTTGGCATATTGATTATGTATTTACCTTCCATTTCTGCAGTCACACGACGTCGCTTTGCAGAGGTTTCGGGACCTGGATCGGCTGGTCTAGAGAGAACTGAACAATGAACGTTCATGGTCATTTTAAGGTATACAGAAGCCTTAAACAACATCTTAGAAACTTTTAAGGCTCCCTGCCTCTCAAACTCTACTACAGTTTATTGTTAATTTGAAGTTGATGCAAGAATTCAATTGATCTAATCATTCAATTTTTAACATTAATTATCATTAGTATTTACTTTGCCGAAATAAAATTGAATAATTTGCATTTTTCAGAGCAAAGGCAAATCTGAATTAACAATAAAGTGTAACTGATAACTCAAAGGCAATGTCAATAAATGTGATGGTCACCATTACGTTTTTGTCATGACATAATACCCCTGTCTGAGTCAGTGACCTCTCCAGCCACATGCACAATACACAAGCTGACAGCGTGGCCCATTCCATTGTTCCCAAGCACAGTGTAGAGAGAGAAAAAATATTCCACTGGGCAAAATTCTTCAGTGGGAGGTTAGAAAGCACTATTCAGAATTTTCCTGCAAGTCAAATAGGAGATTTCTTGCCTATGTTTCATTGGATTCTGCCTACATTAAGGAAATATTACTCCATCAATTTGCCAAAGCTACGTTTTACAAAGTCTCACTTTAAGGCCAACCAAACATGCAGCCTGAAAATACAGCAGACGGCATAATAAATTAGGAATCTAAATCCAATCTCACACTTGTACCTGTCAATTACACACTGAACAAACTGTGGGATGGGGAAGAGAGGACTGTACATTGTTATCATATCCTTCCCTTGCAATTAACAATTTCTTTCTAGAGACTCCTCAAGATAAACTCACCATTCAGTTGGCCTGATCAGTGATCTTCAGAAAGCTGACAGGACCAGGGATGGTAGCTGGATTTTCGTGGTTATTCCTCAGTATTCTAGTCTGGTGCAGAAAAGGAGTTGCCAAGTTCCCAAACCTTTTTTGCTACCCCATGACACTTGCTGGGAAGCAGTTGCATCAGGGCATAGGTGAAGGTAGAATTGGGTTTAGCTGTGAATGGTCCCCTCTCTCACTCAAATAAGCCATTGACAATCATTGTTTTGGGTTCAGATAAGCTGAGGTACTACAGAGCTGCCTGAACCCATAGAACAACAGCTTGGACCTAAATCCTCTCACCCCTGCGTACCCTTAGAAAGCAAAGGAAGACAATGGTGAGGATGATCATCCATTACAGTAGGATTTATTTTCTGCCTTAGCTCATCAAATTTTATAACGTGTATTCATCAGGGAATGCAGAAAGAATCTAAAGCCTTGGGAGTTGTTGAAAGAAATGCAAATAAAACAAACTCTAAGCATGCATTATTTTGGGTGCACGACCTCAAAAGCTTCATGCTTTAAGGTAACAGGAAAATGGTGACCAATTTTCAAGAGGTCTCATTTCCCTTTCATACCTGCTTTCTTTGTGGCGAGTTTGTTGGCCACAGTGACGGATATCTTGGAAGTGCTTGTTTCAGGTCTCCGGACAGGGGTAGAAGGTGGGGACTCTCTGCTCAAACTGTTAGCAATCATTCTAGAGGCAGCTGAATCAGGGAAGAAAATAAGAGAGGACACATGCGTATAGCACACACCCATATACAATTAATTTAGTTACAGGAGTAGAAACAACCTTTGATAGGGAATAATGCCCATGTAGCTTGTTTCATATAAACTAAATTTAATTTAATGGAAGGAACCGAAACATCCTACTTTAAAATCACTCCAAAAATGTCGTAAAGAACAAAGAACTTCTGTTTTTCATTGATGCATGGTCTGTTCACAGGCATTCTTCCTGCAGCAGTGTTGGATTAAGACTCATCAGAGACTAACAAGCACCATTGGCCCTTGCCCCACCTCTGAGGTTTCAACAGCTGGTGGTTAGGTTTAAATGGAAAATTAGTAATATGTGGAGCACACTGTATTTGAAGGAGCCCCCATCCAATCTACAAACTAATTGGCTCACAATGACTTTGTTGGATGTTTGTATTGAAATATCATTATTACAGTTTGAGAGAGATGCTCAAGGCAAATTTTCCTCTTAGTGTGTAACACAATCATCCTTGCATGACCCAAATTGGCTCCATAGTAAACTGCAACATTAGGGTCTCAGACTAACTGGGAGCAGAGCTGGGCCAAGTAATGTGGTTACACAGTAAACCACAGCAGCTTCTCATAGCCACACAAGCTGCAATAACCTGAGCTACTGGTTGCAGATGCACATTTCACACTCAGTTGCGAGACGTTACAGCAACTCAATAAGGTGAAGACTAAATATGAAGGTAAACTCCTCACTGATCATGTCAATGGAGTCAACAGACATTGCGAGACAGTGACCTGAGCATGAGAAGCACAAAGTGAGGAATCTTATACAATACTGGCAATAAAATAATCATTTCTAAGAAAGATTAAAATAAATATTGGGGCTATTCTTTAGTTTCAGAGATGGAGAGAACATTATAACCTAAAGGAGCCCTCTCAAACTTCATTCAAGTTTTATTCTCAGCAAAACCCATTTATAACTCTTCACAACTCTATTATTAAGCATCAACATCTAACGAAATTATTATTCACAAGTTCATGTATTCCAAGAATTTGAAATTACAATGTGCACGGAATAGAATATGAACAGTTAAACAAAGTCTTTTTTTTAAAAAATACAGGAAATGGTCTACCCGTTGTACTACTAAAGATCATTTATCTTAATGTTACACAACAGTGACTGCAGTCTAAAAATAACTAATAGACTTGCAATGCAAGAGTATGATTTTTTTCTTTTGACCCACTTCAGAAAGTGGAACTTGCATGAGATGGACTCCACAACGGAGCATTATTCCAGTTTGTTTTCAAAGCTCTTCCAAATTTACGAGGGGAGATTGTGATTTTGTCATGAAATTCACAGCGGAGCTCTTTCCTGTCCTGACGCCAGGCAATGCTCTTTGTAGCTACAGACTGTATCGCAGTAAAACTGTGGTGTGGTATACATGATACAGGAATCATCTCAGTTTAAAGCTAACACATTAATACAGTAACTGGTTGAAAAAAAACTTAAATAGGCTGCGATAAACTACTTCTCTAAGAGCACACAACAAAATAAAATTACAATTTTAAATTTTACTCACAATCCACAAATTAGGTTTACTTACGGGAGTTGGCTGTTCTTTTTAAATCAATTTGCACATTTCCATGACTAGTGCTTATAGACTCTGTGGCCAACTTAGCAAGTTCCTAGAAATAGAAGACCCAGTTTAAGCAAGTGTACACTGCTGCACATGATGAGATTTTTAACTGGTTCTCATAAAATACCAGAATTGGAGAGAGAGGAGGGCAAATAAGATTATCAAGAACTGTGATAAGGTTCTCAATAGGATTTCAGGAAAACTTCAGGGAGGGAAATGAAAGGAAGACAAATACATATGGCACTTCTAAAATACATTATTAAGCTCAGAATACCCATCAGACTATAATTTTAAAGCAAATTTTATAAAGCAAAGTGCAATCAGTGAAGTTTGCATAATACAAAAAATAAAACCCAAAGAGTTGCTTGCTTTAGTATTCTGTGAGGTTGAGAGCTGAGGAACGTCGAATGATACAACAGTGTAGTACAGGAGGCCACCAAGTGGCTCATCAAGCCAGCTCCTGCACAGATCTATCCAGTTAGTCCACAACCTAGCTCCTTCCCCACAATTTCATTTCAAGTATTTATCTAGCTCCATTTTGAAAACTACTACTTTTGCATCTGCATTCATGAATCCAAAGGTAGTGTTATCGAAATCCTAGCCACCAAAACATAAAACAATGTTCTGGCAAGTTGCTTTTAGTTTTCTTGCCAATCACCTTAAATCTTTGGAAACCGAGCTAATCTATCAGGTTGATGACCTTTCACCAGTCTTACTCTCTTAATATATGTTGCCTAACCTGCATCAAACTGTCTGTAGCAATCTGTATGTCTGGTCATCAATTTACCAGGCTTTGGAAGAATCTCTTTAATAACTTCAAGTAAAAACAATAGGAGTAGGAATAGACCCTATGTCCTCTCCATTATGTGCCACCTTTCAATAAGGCCATGACTAAACTGTTATATAGATTTCCTGCTCGATTCCCATATACCAAATCCTTTGTGATCTCAAAATTGATCAGTTTCAATTTGAACGTAATTACTGACTTTGCATTCGCATCATTTGAAGTAGAAAATTGCTAAGGTTCATAATACTTTGACTGAAAGAGACCTCACCTAATTTAAGTCCTAAATGGCCAATTTCTTTTTCTTTCTTTATTCATTCATAGGATGAGGGTATCGCTGGACAGGCAGCATTTATTGCCAATGTTTAGCTGCCCCAGGGGGCAGTTAAGTATCAACCCCGTTGCTGTGGGTCTGAAGTGACATGCAGGTCAGACCGGGTAAGGATAGCAGTTTCCTTCCCTAAAGGACATTAGTGAATTAGATAGGTTTTTCCAACAATCGATTCATGGTCATCATTAGACTCTTAATTCCAGTTACGTATTGAATTCAAATTCAGCCACCACACAGTCCAGCTCCCTAGATGTTTGTGCTTTGATGAGCATACCTGCCATTCTTCAAGACTTTCAGAGCATTCTGATCAATCTTTCCTTGTATTGCAAAAATATCATTGCAGAAATGAATCAAGATCTTCCTTGCACCTTAAGACAAGTACTTTATTCCTTAGGTATGGAGACCAAAAGTGGACAGTGAGCTCCGGCTCCTTATAACCTTCATCACAAGTGCCAAGAAATTCAGTGCTGGTTTTCAGGGTGCAGGATGGCAAACTATACTGTGAAAGTGTTAATTTTGAAATGCACTCAAAGTCTGTGCTTCTTTCTTTGGGTAGTTACCATGTCAGTTGGTCATTAAAAGAAAGAGGAATGCTTTATGCTGTTGAATACATTACTACGCAAGTTATTTTGGTTTCTCGCTTGCAAGTCTCTTCAACCTTGATGTCGTCTTGTTCTAGGGATCTTGGCTCCGCATCAAAAATTTCCAAATCTATTTGGGCCTTCTGGACTTCTGCCAACATTTCACAGCACTGTAAATATTTTATAAGAATTCAATGTATGTTCATTAAGGAAGCTGTGTGGTCCTTATTAGCACTGAATAACTCTAAGTATAAATTGCTGTAACTACTCCTCTAAATGCAGTGTCAGGTTCTCATCTTTTACATTAGATTACTAGATTAGATTACTTACAGTGTGGAAACAAGTCCACACCAGCCCAACAAGTCCACAATGACCCGCCACAACTCACCCAAATGAAGGGCTTATGCTCGAAACGTCGAATTCTCTATTCCTGAGATGCTGCCTGGCCTGCTGTGCTTTGACCAGCAACACATTTGCAGCTGTGATCTCCAGCATCTGCAGACCTCATTTTTTACTCAAACCCAGTCCCCTACATTTACTCCTTCACCTAAGACTACCCGCAATTTAGCATGTAAAAAATGAGGTCTGCAGATGCTGGAGATCACAGCTGCAAATGTGTTGCTGGTCAAAGCACAGCAGGTTAGGCAGCATCTCAGGAATAGAGAATTCGACGTTTCGAGCATAAGCCCTTCATCAGGAATAAATTTATGGCCAATTCACCTAACCTGCACATATTTGGACTGTGGGAGGAAACTGGAGCACCCAGAGGAAACCTCTGGGGAGAACGTGCAAACTTCACACAGACCGTTGCCTTAGGTGGGAATTGAACCTGGGTCTCTGGCGCTATGAGGCAGCAGTGCTAACCACTGTGCCATCGCGCTGCCCACTATCTGACCCAGAGACATTTAAAATGAGTGTATAATTGACATGTAATCTACTTAAAGTGGCCAGTCTCAAGAGTTTCACCTCATTGTGCAAGATGACTACTAAAGAAGGATCCCACTTGGGCCACACACATCCAGAAATAATCCACAGTCCTATCGAGTATTTCTGAAATTATTCCAAGATTTTTGTCTCCACAGTCAGAGCAGAAACGAATTCCAAGTCTTGATTTCTCTTTGTGGAAAAACCTCTTGACGCTAGACTTAAATTTTCCTACTGTGATTAAATAATTCTCTACAACCTCAACAATTTTCTCTTACTGTT
This sequence comes from Hemiscyllium ocellatum, assembly GCF_020745735.1. Classification (NCBI taxonomy): domain Eukaryota; kingdom Metazoa; phylum Chordata; class Chondrichthyes; order Orectolobiformes; family Hemiscylliidae; genus Hemiscyllium; species Hemiscyllium ocellatum. The sequence continues at coordinate 4,808,713 of NC_083447.1, read as the reverse complement.
AATTCATCGACCTGCCTGCTTTCAGAAGATTTTACTTTCTAGTTTCCCTTCAGGCTTATACTGACATGGAATGCTTGATACAGTGATAAACACATGAAAAATGTATTTGAGAAATTGGATGGGGGACTGTGGTTACATGGAGAGGTACACTCAGAATAACAGGAGCAAATCTGCCATATAGAGTAGTGAATCTTTGGAATTCTGTAGCTCAAAGGGTTGTGGATTAAATGTGCTCAAGATGGGTGCAGCACAGTAGTTCAGTGGTTATCACTACTGTCTCACAGAGTCAAGAACACGGGATCGATTCCAGCCTTGAGTGACTGCCTATACAGAGTTTGCACATTCTCCCGTGTCTGCATGATTTTTCTCCCGCAGTCCAAAGATGTGCAGGTTAGGTGGATTGGCCATGCTAAATTGCCCTGCAGGGTCCAGGGATGTGCAGGGCTAGGTGGATTAGCCATGGGAAATACAGAGTTAAGGAAGTGCGGGTGGGGGGATGGGATTTCATATGAGTATTTTATATACAATTGGCAGAGAAACATTTCCAGTATTGTGGGCAAATAGCAGGGCAAGTTGGACTATTTAGAAAGGTCTACTGAAGAACCGGAAGAGACACAATGGGTTGAATGGCCTCCTTCAGTGCTACACTATTTTACAGGGGGAAATAAAGTCTTAGGATAAATTTGATCATATATAAAAAATGGGGCTGAGGAATACAAATGACAAGAGTTTGGCTCACATAAAAAACATAAACAGAAGAATTAGGGTTGGGATTGATTGTTTTAAACTCCAGGGAATAAAAGCCCATTTTACTCACTCTTTCCTCACAAAGTAACCCTCTGATTAATCTAAAAACTGCTATTGCTCTCACTTTAGGACAAGTATATACTCATTAAGTACAGAGATCAAAACCCTACACAATACTTACTGCTGCGGACACACAAAACCCTGTAGAATTGCAGCAAGACTTTTTCACTCACTGTATAGTAAGTCAAATTCCTTGTAATACATACCAATTGTTTTCTACATTGTTAACTCTACCCGCATGTTAACGGTGATTTGTTAATACAACCTCATTGTATATCAACATTTCCTAGACTCTCAATTTTAATCTTTCATCCTACCAAAGTGAGTAATCAGGCATTCCTCCATATTATACTCCATCTCCCATCTTCTGCGCAATCACGAAACATATCATTGTCTTTGCTTCCTCCTCACAGTTTACTTTCCTCTCTCGCTTGATATTATCAGCCAACTTGTACATATTACACTCAGTTCTCTCATTAAGAGATTGTAAACAGCTGACATCTAAGCACTCATCCTCACAACATTCTGCCAATTGCACTGTCTCACCTGAAAGTGACCCATTTATTTCTACTTGCTGCTTTCTGTGTGTTAACCAATCCTCAATACAAACTAGTAAATTACTCCCTAATCTCTGAATCCTAAGCCGGTTTACATCAATTTGTGGGGAGCTGGGAGGTTATCCAGTTTGATCTGAGGAATGAAAAGCAAAATAATTATCAAAAAGTTGAGAGACTAGCAAACATGAGTTATTGAAAGATTTAGGTGTCCGTGTACACAAATCACAAAGTTATTGTTTGGTCAGTATACTGTGCAAACATATGCCACTGGAGGATGAATGGTATCTGCTGCATTATATTTACACTACAAAAAAAGTTGAAGTAGAATTAAGTTAAATGCTTATTTAAAAAGTACCAATCAGACTAATGGATGATGGAATGCTTTGTAAAAGGGGTTATTTTTCTTCAGTATCAATTTTGTTTTATGGCTTTCAGTTCCAAGCCTCTGTCCACAACGTATAGGGAACAGAAATTTAAAAAAAAACCTGAAATGACCCTTCTCACGGACTTGATCCCTTTTCCCACCATGGATACAATTGTTCCAGTCTTGGATAAGCCCGGGTGCTTGTGAAAATTTGGTCTTGTACGAATTTTGCCCTTTTTAAAGAACCTGTCCTTTCATCCTGTATTTCTTACCAATGTTGACAATTGTTGTACCTTAGATTAGATTAGACTTACAGTGTGGAAACAGGCCCTTCAGCCCAACAAGTCCACACCGACCCGCCGAAGCGCAACCCACCCATACCCCTACATTTACCCCTTACCTAACACTACGGGCAATTTAGCAGAGCCAATTCACCTGACCCGCACGTCTTTGGTCTGTGGAAGGAAACCGAAGCACCCGGAGGAAACCCATGCAAACACGGGGAGAACGTGCAAACTCCACACAGTCAGTCGCCTGAGTCGGGAATTGAACCCAGGTCTCAGGCGCTGTGAGGCAGCAGTGCTAACTGCTGTGCCACCGTGCCGCCCACTGTACCTTGTCATGATGTAAAAATACATGGTTTTAATTAAATGCTTTTAGGTTGAGTGCACTTGTTAAATGCTCCAAGAAACATTTTCACCCTTTATACCTACGGTCTCAGAGTCACAGAGTATTAAGTCATACTGTACAGAAACAGATCTTCCATTCCAACCAGTCCATGTTGAACATAATCCCAAATTAAACTAGTCTCACCTGCCTGCTCCTGGTCCATATCTCTCCAAACCTTTCCTATTCATGTATCCATCCAACTGTTTGTTAAATGTTGTAATTGTGCCTGCATCCAGCACTGCCTTAGGAAGTCCATTCCACACATGAACCACCCTCTATTTAAAAAATTTGCCCCTCATGTCTCTTTTAAATCTCTCTCCTTAAAAATGTGTCTCTGTGTTGAAATCCCTTGTCCTAGGGAAAAGACAAATACCATTAACTCTACCTATACCTCTCATTATTTTATAAACGTCTATCAGGTTACCTCTCAACCTCCTACAGTCCAGTGAAAGAAGTCCCAACCTATCTTAATAACTCAAACCTTCCACACCAGGCAGCATTCTGGTAAATTTCTTCTGGACCCTCTCCAGCTTGATAATGTCCTTCCTACAACTGGGTGACCAGAGTTGGACACAGTATTCTGGAAGAGGCCTCACCAATGTCAAATAAGAACAAATTGGGTACTGTACAGATCTTATATAAAGATCTAAACCAACTCACCAATATTTGTTCCTCAACGTTGGATTCCCCCACCATCAGGCTAACAGGGCTCTTGGCAGTATCTAGCTCATTTAGCACAGTTCTGTTCTTATCTCTTCGTCTCCTTTCTGTAATTGTGATATGGCTTCCTTTGCCCTCAGCAGCCTCCATATTCAATTCATCCTTCACCATTTCCATCACCCACAGTGTGAAGCCATCACCAAATACATTTCTCCCCTTTCAGCACTCCAAAGGGACTGTTACCTCTGCATATCCTAGTTCATCTTCAAGTACCCCCAACCCTCTTCCCACACCACCTTTCCATACAAGTTCAGGAAATGTAATATCACCTTTTTTAACCTCCTTTCTCATCACTGTTCAAGGTCTCAAACACTTCTTGCAGATGAAGGAGCAATTACTACGTATTTGCTGCTCAAAGTATACTCTGTTCTACACTGGGAAGACCAAATGCAGGCTGTGATATTGCTTTGCAGAACATGTCTATTCAGGTCACAAACATGGCCCAAGCTATTGGAGGGATGTTATTCTAATTCTTCGTTTCGCTCCTACACTGACCTCTCAGCCCTTTGCCCCCTGCAATATTCCAATGAAGCTTAATGCAAACTGAAGGAACAGAAAGTTATCTTTCAATTAGACACTTTATAACCTTCAATTTCTAACAATGAGTTCACTGCTATTAATTGGAAGTTCTGCCCTTTTTTCTTTATGTTAGTAGGCTTTGGTTTCACTCTGACCTTGCTCTGATTTTCGCTTACAAATAGCAACTGTTCACCATTCTGCCATTTACATATCCTTTGGACATCTTTCATTTTCTTGCATGTTCCATTATCTTTCCCTTGGCTTTATATCACCAAGCTCTTTGTAATTTAACCTCTCCTGTTTTCAAACCTATCACAAAATTAACATTTTGTGCTTTTATCATCATTCTCCCTTTAGATTGCTTAAAACTTATTCAATTTCTACTACTTCCCACTTCTGACAAAAAGTAATAAACCTGAAACATTAATTCTGTTTCTTTTCATCATTTGCTGCAGTACCTCACATTTAAACAAAATATCCCATCTACCCAGATGTTCCATGTACTAATCCACTGGGACATGAAATCTTGGTACAAAATGTCCTGTTTCCATTTGCATTACAGACACAATGCCATATAAACAATGGTCTAATGCATTGATTTTACTATCTAGTGGTCACACTGAAAGGATTCTTCTGTATATTCATTCCTTCACTGAACCACATCCATCTCCTCAAATCACAGACTGATACAGCAGCAGTGAAACTTGCCAACAAAGTAATTTGGAAAATATACTCAGCACAAAGCTTTGTTCAGATTAACGCTGTGCCAAAGTGAGTCTGCTCAAAAATTATCTTTTTATTGTCTTTTGCAAGGTGAATCGCAAACAGCAGAAATGAATTTGAAAAATGAACTTTTCCAGGTTGAATTATTGATAGGAACATAAACATGTACTCATTTAATACCCCAACTTTGTTTTTTAATCATTTGTGACTATTTGTAGGGTATAGTCAAAAATATTTAATGGGGCGGCATGCAACGTGATTAAGTACATCTCAAACTGTTAGTTAAAGGGAAACATTTGGAGATTCAAGTTAAATATTAAAACAGTCATTTTAAACTGTTTATATCACAATTACTGAAACAGGAAACAAAAATATGCTGTTTAGTTAAGGTAATATATTGTCAATCCTCACCTGTTTGTACACCACTTTGGCATGTTTGAGAATAGCAATAATATCTCCAACAACAGAGATACCCAGTTCATTCATGATATCTTTGGTGAGGTCCATGAGCATATTCTTCTGTATCCTGTGCAAACAAATTTTTTTTACAAGAAATACAAACATACTAATTAGAAGTCGTAAGACATTCTAATCCACATCCAATAATCATGGCTGCTCTGACCGTAACGACAAATCTATGTCCCCTGATTAGCACAAATCTGTCTGTCTACCTATGCAATAAAAGGACTTGTACTACCTAATCAGGGAGAGAGTCCCAAAGACTTGTGACTTGGCGAGAGAAAGGATTTTGCTTCATCTCTATTTTAAATCGTCTGTTTTGGATGTAAATTTGCTCGCTGAGCTTGAAGGTTCATTTCTAGACGTTTCGTCACCCTACTAGGTAACATCTTCAGTAGGCCTCAGGCGAAGCACTGCTGAAAATTCCTGCTTTCTATTTAAATGTTTGGGTTTCTTTGGGTTGGTGACTTCATCTGATGAAGCAGCAACGCTTTGAAAGCTTGTGATTTCAAATAAACCTGTTGGACTATAACTTGGTGTTGTGTAACTTCTGACTTTTTTTTAAGCTGCACAAATATAGGCCTAGCTTTCCTCATAAGACAACCCCATCAATCCAGGTGTTAGTCTTGAAAAGCTTCCTTGAACTGCCTCCAACGACTAGACATATTTCTTTAAATACGATGACCATTATTGTACTCAGTACCCCAGATGCAGTATACCTTGCATGTCACTGTGGTACTGTCAGGAGCTGGGTGATACAGTGGGCTGAACACTGGCTTTTCTTCTTTGGGAGGATGTTCAAGTTCAGCTTGAACCGCTGAAATTACAGCCTTGTTTCCACGTGGGCTGTAAAGGTCCTCCTGGAGATAAGTTGGGCATGCTCAATGCAATTCGCTAGTACTTATTGGTCTCTCAAACCATAATCCCAAAATCCATCACAAATTATTGTAGAAGCTAAAACATAGACTCATGACAAGGGGACAACCATTTAGGACTGATTTGAGGATAAATTTCTCAGTCAGAGGATGGTGGAGTTTTGTAAAGGACTGTTGATGTGGAAGATAGGGATCAATAGCAATTTTTGAACAATAAAGAAAACAATGAACAATAAGAGAGTTGAGATGGAACATCAGCACTGTTGTTTGGGGAAGAGTGAACAGGCTCAAGGACAGTTATAAAACTATAATGGGTTAATTACCCTTAAAAAGAACTAGCATTAATTCAATGAGCAAAAATGTTGTAAATGTGTTGTGAATTCAGCAAGCTCTTTTTGACTAACTGCTTGAGACTTTAGGTGGAAGAACTGCTTTACTGGTTTAGGCAGGCTGTCTTCAAAAGACCCCTGCTTTTTTCTCCACTGGTATCAAATGCTTGGATTGCAAAATATGGGATGTCTGATGAATTGAAGCAGCTTTTCATATCATTTTCCAATGAACACAGGAGACTAAAACTATTTCAGATCAAATCAAAACTATTTGGTGCATTTCAAGATAGATTGAGATGTGCAACTCTATCCTAATGAGAGACAAAAATTCCTTTTTTGTACAACGTTTTTGCTAATTAATGAGTTCAATGCCTTCATTACTGAACAAGACAGTTCTTTATATCACAAGATGCCCTCAGTAATTTAATCAATGAAGCCATCTGCTACTTAACTCTCAGGCACCATTAAAATTCTACAAGGGAGTGAGACGAGAACAGGAAAAGCATTTTGCATAGTGGATGTTGCTGCAAGGAATGTTTTGTCGCAGGGGAGAGCTGAGGGATAGATTACTGCATATTTTAAGGGAAATTGCATAAACTATTTGAAGCAATGGAAGGATTCAGTGTTAGAGAGATCAGTGAGATTGGTTTTGAATTGCTCAAGGAAACAACCCATATAGCTACAACAAAATGGCCTCCTTCCATGCTTGAGATGGCAGCTCAATTGAGATGTCATTGCAAAACTTAGAGTGAGAAATCAAAAGTGTGGTATTGGCATAATGAGGAATATTTGGAGTTGTTTTTCAGAAACGTTGTTGGATGAGAACAGAGGGAGATTTTCTACCTATGCTCTACCCTATTTAGGAAGTGCTGGTTGCTGTCTGAGATAGGGAAACATGATATAATCATCTTGGACAGAGCACAGCATAAATGATGTCAAGACTCCGAGACAGGATTACTCAAACTAAAGCTGTATTCATAGTAACATAACAACACTGGACTTAGGAACAGAAGTAGGCTACTTGATTCTTCAGGTTTGTTCTGCAATTCAATAAAATCATAACAGCACTGGTTGTGGTTTCAACTCCACTTTGCTGTCTGTCTCTAACAACCCTAAACTCCCTTGCCTATCAAAGATCTACCCACTTCAGCCTTGAATGAACTTAATGACCCTAGACTCTACATGGGAAAGGAATTCCACAGACTAACAAACCCCGAGCCAAAACCTTCAAGTTGTTTACTCTTAAGCTCTGATGCCTCCATCTTGTCTCCGTTTCCTCCAGGAAATTTAGGAGGTTAAGTGCAATTTAACCAATTTTCAACAGGTAGAGAAAGCTTCTGCTGTTTGGCAAGTCTAAGAGATTGGCTGGACTTAAAAATTGGCTTAAAATTTCAGAAGGGAAGTTAGGAAACACTTCTACACACAAAGGGTGGCAGAAGTTTGGAACTCTCTTCTGCAATCAGCAATTAATGTTAGGTTTATTCCTAATTTTAAAGCTGTGATGATTGGATTGTTAGTAACCAAAGGTATTAAGGGATATGGGGCAGAGGGAATACGGAGTTAAGCTGCAATTCAGCCATGATCTCACTGACACCCAACCAGACTCGAGAGGCTAAATGGACGTTTCCTGCTCCTATTATTGCTATTTATTGAATAGCCTTCAGTCCATCGTAATAACTACATCCCAAGATCAGGTTCACTATAATGGGAAATAGAACTTAGATACTTCTTGCCATTATGAATTAGCAATTAATGTGTCAGGGCCTCATGCTACAAACTGTAAGATTCCAAACTCAGTGGATCCCTGGATCTTAGTATACAAGAGGGAGTCATGAAGATGGGGAAGGGAACCAAAGATGCAAGCAGCTTTCATTGTGTCATTATTTGATGCAATGAAGAAACGGTGGAATTTCACAGCAAGAAATCTTGGCTTTCCTGTATCTAATTATAATGAGCAATGGAAACCTGATTCTCTTGAATGGGAACACAAGTGACAGTGCAGAGTAGCTCAATGAGGTTTTGTGCTGCAGAAAGGTCAAAAACAGATTTATCAACATAACACATGATAGAGGTTCCCACCCTAAATCCTCAGCAAAACAAAAATCTGTTCACTTCTGTTTTTGGAATGTATTAGTGAAATAACCTAGTGGGGCTTGAATATGGAAAATTCTGACAATACCTACACTGTCTTTGGAGTTGGTTAGCAAAGAATCACTGGCAGAAGCTATCAGCAGGGATACTATTAGATCATCTGCCAGCAGCAACACATCATTTAAGTGCAAGCTAAATTTAGCTTTATGAAGAAGGCAATTATGGGAACTGATGCTTGTGAGGTGGAAGCAATTATCCGTAACTCTAAAATGCTTCGATCATACCCTGTGCCTGTACATTACCACATATTTAGCACCAGAAATTTGTATGTTCAGTACTCCTCAGATGTTGCATATAGACTGCACCAGACTTTAACCTGTTTTCTCACAAATGTACTTAAAATCATCGTCAAACTTCACGAAGTATAGAGTAATCATTTGCAACATGCTTTTCCTTTCCACCTCTGAATTGAAACATAAATGCTCTTGCTCCCATTTTGATCTTGCTGTAAGAGGGGCTCCCTTCACACGGACCAGCGCAGTGTTTTTCTTTTACAAGGCTGTTGTGGGTAGATTGAAGATGCACATGCTCAGTTGCCATCTGTGCCCAGTGTATTCATTCATAGTGAATACCACCACCCCGAATATATTAAGGTGGTCATACGAGTAGGCAAGTGGGTTAAGAAAGTTTACCCAGCATCCCAAATACTTCCCAACTGAATATCTGAACAGCATGTGAACAATTTGATGGAAGACATAAAAAAAATCAAAACCACTAAGTTTGAACATCTAAATGTTAATGGATAAATTTTCCAAGATAGCCTCCACGTTGTTCCCGCTAATTTTACAACGATTAGGAAACCTACCTGTTGTCCACAAAGCTAACAGCATAGTTGACGGCTGGTCCAGGTGGAATTCCAGCATCTTTGAAAAACTGGATCCACTCTGACGTAGCTGCAGAATAGAAAGAAATTGAGTCTCAGAAGCATGTCAATGTATATCACTTCTCTTTACAAAGCAGGGCAGCTACCATTCTAACTGGTAATGTTAAATTAAACCTTGATGTGGTAGAAAATTCTTTAGATTGCTTGGGGAGAAATCATGATAATCAAATTATATTCTTACTATTCAGAAAATGAATTATTTGAAACATTTCATTGACATGTCTTCCATGTCAGATGGTTTGATCACTGAACAGTTTTGTTACAGCACACTGCTTCCAGGCAAGCGCGAGAAACATACAACATAGAAACACAAGAGACAGGAGCAAAAAGAGCATATCTGTTCCCTTGAGTTTGCTCCAACTTCCAATATGATCATGGCTGATGGGTTTCAACTTCACCCATTTGCTAACTCCCTATATCCATTGATCTGTCTATCAGCTTAACATATTCAAAACTGAGCATCTATGATCCTCTAGGGTACAAAATTCCAAAGCTCATAATCCTTTGAGTAAAGCATTTTCCCATCTTAGCTCCAAATAATCATCCATTCATTGTGACATGGTGCCTGTGTTTTAAATTCCCTAGTTAGTAGAAATAACCTCCCAGAATGTTGTATTTGCAATCAGATCATCTCATTCTTCTAAACCCAGACAGTACAGATCCTGTTTACTCAGCCTCTCATAGCACTAACCTCTTATCCCAGCAACCAATCTAGTGGTCATTCATTGTATTGCTTCCAATTTTAGGATTTAACATTACAGCATCTTAACTTAATATATAAGGAGTTTGCACATACTCCCCGTACCTGCGTGGGTTTCCTCCAGGTGCTCTGGTTTCCTCCCACAATCCAAAGATGTGCCAGTCAGGGGAACTGGCCATGCTAAATTGCCCAAAGTGTTAGGTGCATTAGTCAGAGGGAAATGGGTATGGGTGGGTTACTCTTTGAAGGGTCGGTGTGGACTGGTTGGGCAGAAGGGCCTGTTTCCACACTGTAAGTAATCTAAATTATGGCTCAGCACTAAATTTGTCTGATAATACTTCCATGAAGCACCTCAAGATATTTGGTTTCATTAAAAGTGCTATATAAATGCAAGTTGTTGAAATCAGTGATTTTTAGGGGTCTGAGGGGGTCACCTGTGTAAAATAAGGAAGGAGTGTAGGACCTGATAAACTATTTATTCATTTTAAGTTCGACCTAGCTAGCGCAGGTTTGAGGAGAGATTCAGAATGACAATGGATTTACCGCTGACTGTGTCCAGTCACCACATACTGACAACTTACAAAACAAATGAGCAGTACATCATCACTGGGGAGGGATGAGTAATCTGTTTCATCAAATGATGACACAGAGATATAGTATGTACTTGCAAACCTCAAATGGCTATAGATATGGGTAATGAAGCTGATTGCCAATGTTTGTGCATTTAGAACCTTGAAAGGCAGAAAAGGGCTCATGGTACAGTGGCAGTGCACTAACCCTGGACCACAGAGTCATACTGTATGGAAACAGACCCTTTGGTTCAAGCAGTCCATGCTGACTATAATCCCAAACTAAACTAGCCCCATCTGCTCATGCTTGTCCATATCCCTGCAAACAAAAAGTTTGCCAGAAAGTTGGCTTCAGGTCACGCCTACCAAACAAGTTAGGACAGTGAGGAGTGAAACCTTTGCCAATCCCTTTAAAGGAATATCATTGCCAATCAAAGCCAGGACACGCAGCTACCTCTAGCAAGAATCCTTTGCAAGATAATTGTAGTGATGAACCAAAAGGTTTAAAAGGGAAACCGTTTTGCAGCAGGTCATAATACAAGAAAAAATTTATACAACACACAACAATCTAATGTCAGGGCAAACATCCATTTTTCTGCTTGCTTTCAAAACGACAGTTTTTCAATTTTAACAACAGTTGCAATTCTGCTGTGAAGTAATCTACGCTTAATCTCAGATATTTAGTAGATGAAGGTCAAAGGAACAGTCGGGTTTCAAAGACATGCGATGAGACAAAATAGTACTACACAGTAGTCTACACAGAACTGCAAGAGCAGACTAAAAAAAATACAGCTTTCACACTCAAGATAGATCCTTTTTCAACTTCATTAATATGTCACTAAAAATCAGTAGATTTTGAAAATATCCATAAACCACCTATCAGCTTAAACAGTCACTCCTCCCTTCATTCAGTCTGTACTATCTACAAGATAGACTGCAACAAATTGCCACGGCTCTTCTAACAGTCTTAGCCAAGCCCATGACCTCTATTATCAAGAAGGACAACAGCAGCAGGTGTGTGATAACACCATCGGTTCTGTGGCACAACACCATTCGACAAAGACATTTACTGTCTGCCCTTAAGCACTACTGGGTCAAAAATCTGGGTAACAGCACGGTGAGAGCATTTGTATTGCTTGGACTGTGGCAATTTAAGCTGAGGCCTCATAACCACATTCTCCAGGACTATTAGGCATTGACAATAAAGACTAGCCTTGCCGATGAGTTCAACAACCTATGGATGAATTTTAAAACTTAGATTTACACAAAACTAATATCACAATAACAGACCATTGGGGCAGGAGGAAAGACAACATTTGAGACAATTCCAAGAGAAAATTAAGAGTTAGCCTGATAAAGGTTTTGAAATAATTTTGCTGTCAGTTGGACATAGAGAAGACATTGCCTCTTGAGGGAAAGTCCAAAACTGGCAGTTATGAATGTAAGATAATCACTAATAAATCCAATAAGGACTTCAGAAGAAATAGATTCCACCATGCAGTCAGAGTGTGGAATGACAATCCAATTTAATGCATCGAGGGGAATACCATGTAAATTTAAGTCAAAAAGTGTGGTGCTGGAAAAGCTGGTCAGGCAGCATCTGAGGAGCAGGACAGTCGGTGTTTCGGGCATAAGCCCGTCATCAGGAACATGCATATATGTGGAGATAAATGGGAGGGTGGGGTGGGGGAGGTAGGTAGCTGGGAAGGTGATAGGTAGATGATGGTGATAGGTCAGAGGGGAGGGTGGCATGGATAGGTGTGAAGGAAGATTGACAGGTAATCCTCATTTTCTCTCAGTTGATATGAATTTAAGGACAAGCTATTCACGCCCATCAGGGTAAAATAAATAGAGTATGGTGAAGAAGTTGGGATGGAAGGTGGTTCACTGTTGTATAATGAGATTCATGATCAAATGACCCTGACACTAATAAGCAAAGATATCAGTCTAGAATGAGCATGCGAAAAGTGAAGTCTTAGATACTACAACAGACAACTGTACTTGTTAACCTAAATAAAGGATTATAATAATACATAAGAAATTGGTGCACCTTACTTAGAGACATGTACAGATTCTCATAGCTCAGAATGAATTCAAACCAGTATCTCAATGTGCAGGCAGCAGAACTGGCTTAAAGCACAAAGGTAAGGTACTAATAATGAAGAAAACACCAGCATTGAATCAGGTTGAGACAAATGACCCATTTCTGTACTGTATACGTTCTCTGACTCTATTTTTAGATGCTCGTACAAGGAGACCTGCTGTCATGATGTGTCATCCTTATCTGTCTTGCATTTATATATACTTTCATTGTAGCTTGTCAATGAAATGTGTCATCCAACCGCGCCTAGGTCGATCCCTCTTTCTGCTACCTCCACTTTGTGCTCTAGAAGAGGTCACTGAAGCTGTAAATATTATTTTAAACGAGATCAACTTCCCTTCATGTTATTTACTGTGTACAAATCCAGGTTGGCGGAATTACATTTAAGTATAACCTATTTTTCTAATCAATCTGTTCAGAGATGTTATTACATACCTCTGGAGTAGGTGGGATTTGAACTCGGACCACCAGATCCAGAGGTAGGCACATAACCACTGTGCCACAAGAGTGCCCTGAACATGTTTATGCTAAATATTGTTAAGCTTCTATTGTGCACATTTATTGTGTCAGTGTGATAAATGTTGACAACACATTAACAATCTCGCCATTAAACAACCAATGCCTGTTGTTAGATCAGTAGACATATTTACTTTAAACTAGTTCTGGGAAGACAGGAATTAACTTTTATGACTTTTATTTAGAATCAGACATGAAATTTAAATTTAACCTGCTCATGATGCCTTGTAAAATTGACCTGGGTCTGTTTTAAAAAAAATTAGATGGCAAGTTGGGAGCCAATAGTTTCCTCATAACTTTCTCCACAGCAATATTTTGGCCAATCAAGTCAGTCTGCCAATTGATCAGCTCCTGGAGTACAAACTGCTGTGACTGATTGAAACGTGTCAGTGTTACATTTGCTGTGAAGAGTGCAAGACAAAAAAGCTTCAGCAACACATCTCTTATCAGCAATGAAACCCACTGCCTCACATGCCGCAGCAATACGAATTACAACTGTGCAGTACAAGCACTATTATTTTTTGATTCATAACATTTAAAGGTTTACAATGGGTAAATGCAATTAATTTCTTCGCTCAATTTTTAAAAATAAAGTTTTAACATAGAACATAGTACAGCGTAGTACAGGCCCTTTAGCCCTCAATGTTGGGCTGCCCTGAGAAACCAATCTGAAGCCCATCTATCCCCTACACTATTCTTTTCTCTTCCATATGTCTATCCAATGATCATGTAAATGTCCGTAAAGTTGGCGAGTCTACAACTGTTGCAGGCAGTGCATTCCACACCCCGACTACTCTCTGAGTAAAGAAACTACCTCTGACATCTGTCCTATATCTATCACCCCTCAATTTGAAGCTATGCCTCCTCATGCTAGCCATCACCATCCTCAGAATAAGGCTCTCACTGTCCACCCTATCTAAATCTCTGATAATCTTATCTGTCTCAATTAAGTCACCTCTCAACCTTCTTCTTTCTAACGAAAACAGCCTCAAGTCTCTCAACCTTTCCTTGTAAGACTTTCCCTCCATACCAGGCAACATCCTAGTAAATCTCCTCTGAACCCTTTCCAAAGTTTCCACAGCCTTCCTATAATGCAGTGACTAGAACTGCACAAAATCCTCCAAATGCAGCTGCACCAGAGTTTTGTACAGCTGCAGCATGACCTTGTGGCTCCAAAACTCAATCCCTCAACTAATAAAAGCTAATAACACCATATGCCTTTTTAACAACCCTATAAATATGGATCCCAATTTTGAGGGATCTATGTAAATGGACACTGAGATTTCTCTACTCATCCATACTACCAAGACTCTTACCATTTGCCCAGTACTCTGCATTTATGTTACTCTGTCCAAAGTGAATCACCTCACACTCTTCTGCATTAAACACCATTTGCCCCGTCAGCCCATCTCTGCAGCTTATCTATGTCCTTCTGTAACCTACAACATCCTTCAGTACTATCCACAACTGTACTGACCTTCATGTCATCTGCAAGTTTACTAACGCATCCTTTTATGCCCTCACCCAGGTCGTTTATATAAAAATGACAAACAGTAGTGGACCCAAACCAGACCCTTGCAGTTCACCATTAGTAACTGAACTCCAGGATGAACATTTCCCAACAACCACCACCCTCTTTCAACTTTCAGCTAGTCAATTTCTGATCCAAAACGCTAAATCACCCTCAATCCCATGCCTCCATATTTTGTGCAGTAGCCTACCATGGGGAACTTATCAAACACCTTCCTGAAATCCACATACACCACATCAACCACTTTACCCTCATCCACCTGTTTGGCCACTTTCTCAAACAACTCAATAAGGTTTGTGAGGCACAACCTACCCTTTGCAAAACTATGCTGACTATACTAAACCAACTTGTTCCTATCCTTTTCCAACACTTTACCCATAACCAAAGTAAGGCTCACTGGTCCATAATGACCAGGGTTATCTCGACTTCCCTTCTTGAACAAGGGAACAACATTTGCTATCCTCCAGTCTTCTGGCACTATTCCTATAGACAATGACGACATAAAGATCAGCAATCTCTTCCCTGGCTTCCCAGAGAATCTTAGGAAAAATCCCATCTAGCCCCTGGAATTTATCCATTTTTTAAAATGTTGTGTTGTAAGATCTCATGCATTCCTATAAGCTAAAAAAAATGTCAAAGTTTGGAGATGGTGTTTGTGTGTTAATGAGTCAGTTTAGTGTTGTCTTCATCATTCAGTATTTAGATTGTTTTGGATGGATTTTGATACACTTTCTGGCACGGTGGCACAGTGGTTAGCACTGCTGCCTCACGGCGCCAGAGACCCGGGTTCAATTCACCACTCAGGCGATTCACTGTGTGGAGTTTGCACATTCTCCCCGTGCCTGCATGGGTTTCCTCCGGGTGCTCTGGTTTCCTCCCACAATCCAAAGATGTGCAGGTCAGGTGACTTGGCCATGCTAAATTACCCATGGTGTTAGGTAAAGGAGCAAATGTAGGGGAATGGGTGGGTTGCGCTTCGGCGGGTCGGTGTGGACTTGTTGGGCCGAAGGGCCTGTTTCCACTACTGTAAGTAATCTAAAACAAAGCAGACACATAAGCTATCTGAAACAAACCACTGTAGAGTCAGGTAGCAAAGGATTGCAACTGAACTGTAGGGAGAAAATAGAAAATCAGTTTTAAGTTGAGCAAGGTGACCTGCTAAGCATGTGATATTTCATATATTACACAGCTAACACGAAAGCAAATTCAACTAATACCTGCACAATTCGAGACATATTCTGATCATCTCATGGACAAACAAAATTACAAAAATGGCAATCCTCTCAAAGGGAAACTCCCAACTTTGTTGGATACTTCAATCAGAAGCAATTTTACAGGTTCACACAGAGGAAGGATGGAAGATGATTGATTTTCATGAGGATGTTGAGGAATTTCTTCTGAGGATTGAAATCTTTAGAACACTTTGCCACAGACAGCTCTGGGGACAGGGCCCTTATGTATATTTAAGGCTGAGATATATTCTTATCAGGAGGGGTACAAGGGTTATTGTGAAATGACAGGGAAGTGGACATGAGGAATGTTCAATCAGCCATGATCCTACTGAATAGCACAGCAGACCTGAGAGGCCAAACAGCCTACTCCAGTTTCTATTTCTTATGGTCTTATGATTTTCAGTAATACTTGGTAGCAGGAGACATATGACCAAAGTTCTGCTTCATGCCTGCTCTTAAATGTGACAAGAAGGTCCTCAAGCCAGGGTTGGAGGATTTGAGCTACAGGGAGAGGCTGAATAGGCTGGGGCTGTTTTCTCTGGAGGGGTGTGAACAATAACATCAGTTTGGCAACAGGCACAATACGCAAAACAGTAAACCCCACATCGACACCCGATAACTATTTCATGTGGTAGAACCTGCTTCTCACGGATTGGTCTCTTCAACCACCAGCAAATGTGCTCATGAAGAGCAACCCCTGCCCCAATGGAGTTGATTTGATGCATGTTCATCGTCTCTGGTAGATAGATGGAAGTATGCCAACACCAACCAGACAAGCTGCACTGATAGAAAACAGATCAGGATCCGTGTCTGGCAAGTGGAAATAGCTTGCCAATTCATGTCAATATGCAGCTAACCAAATGAAATTCAGTCCACTTTCAGAAAGATTGAAGACATTTGCATGCAAACTGCAAAAATCTACAGTCTCAATCATAAGGGACCCACTTGTTATATGAGCGAAAGTGAGGACTGCAGATGCTGGAGAATCAGAGTCAAATGTGTGGTGTTGGAAAAGCACAGGTCAGGCAGCATCCAAGGAGCATGACCCTTATGCCTAAAACACTGACTCTCCTGCTCCTTGGATGCTGCCTGACCTGCTGTGCTTTTCCAATGACACACTTTTTGACACATTGTTGTATGCTGTTGTCATGAGGCAAGAGCTGATAGGATTGGGATAGTTAGCATGGCTTTGTGCGTGGGAAATCATGTCTCACGAACTTGATTGAGTTCTTTGAAGGAGTAACAAAGAGGATTGATGAGGGCAGAGCAGTAGACGTGATCTATATGGACTTCCGTAAGGTGTTTGACAAGGTTCCTTCAGGAATATTCCTGAAGAAGGGCTCATGCTCGAAACGTTGATTCTCCTGCTCTTTGGATGCTGCCTGACCTGCTGTGCTTTTCCAGCAACACATTTTCAACTCTGATCTCCAGCATCTGCAGTCTCCAATCAAAAACCTTACTAAAGTCTAAGGCCCTCTTGGCAGACTGATCAAGAAACTAAGTAGGCAAAGTAGCAAAATGGATCCAAAATTGGCTGAGAGGCAGGAAGTAGAGTATTATGGTACATGGATGTTTCTGTAACTGGAGGCTGTTTCTGTGGAGTTGCGTTGGGCTGGGTGCTGGGGTCCTTCCTGTTTGCAGTGTACATTGATGATAGGACTCAAAAGTAGCGCATATGATCAAGATGTCTACATATGACACAAAAATTGGTAGGATGGGCAACAGTCAGGACAGCATAAACAACAGAAATTTGTCAACAGACTGGTCAGACAGGTAGAATGGCGGACCGATGGAAATCAACTTGGAAGAGTGAGAGATCCACCTTGGAGGGCGAGTAATTCAAGGGATACTAAAAATAGCAGATCCTAGACAATAATGATGATCACAGGGTTCTTGGTGTGCAGAGGTCAATGGCATAGATTTTAAGGTGAGAATTGTTTCATCCAGAGAGCAGTAAGAGTCTGCAACTCAATCTGAAAGAGAGTTTGAATCAGAAATGGATTGAAAGCAGTTAAAATAGGCAGTCACCCAATTGCCTTCTCAAGGGCAACTAGGAATGAGCAATAAATCCGACATCGAGGAAGTCCAACCTAACCGGCCACAAGAACCCCCGGAACATTCAAGGCCATGACAAGTACCCAGGACCCCACTGGGAGTGCAGACTTCCCTCAGGATCGACTGGAGCAGTCACATACCCAGGAAAAGTGGGAGACACACTGGACTTCAGGTGAGGCTGACACTTCAGGTTTTCAAGTACCCCTCCACAGAGTACTCCTGGTAAACATCCAAGCCATTGAGAACAAAATGGATGAATCTAAAGCTAGACTCACCTTCCAAAGGGACTTGAAAGACTTTTGCGTGCTCTGTTTATGGAGACATTGCCTCCTCCTGCTACACCTGACTGCGCCTTACAATCCGAGAGTTTCTCAATTCACCAAATGGACGACTCAGCGTCCTCGGGCAAGACAACAGGCAGTGGGGTTTGCGTCCTAATCAATACCTCCTGGTGCTCAGATATGGTTACCCTAGTGAGTTACTGCTCCCTACACTAAGAAGACCTTCCAATAAAGTGCTGTCTCAACTAGCTACTGCATGAGTCCACCTCTGCTATCCTGACTGCAGTCTACATCCCACCCCTTGCAGAAGTGAAGAGTGCACTTGATGAAGTATACAACACTGCAGTCTTGAGACAGAATACTTGGAGGCCTTGTGTATCATAGCTGGTGACTACAACTAGACCAACCTCAAGAATATGTTACCAAACTACTATCAACACGTTTCCAGCCTCACCAGAGGTCCAAAAATGCTTCCTTGAACGAAAGATGTCTAATAGTCTATCCCTGTCCACATTTTGGAAATTCAGATCACAATGTTGTGCTCTTCCTCCTGGCTTACAAGCAGAAATTGAAGCTTGAGCACCCAGTGTAGAAAGTGGTGCAGTGATCGCCTGAGGGAAAATGAGGACTGCTGGTGCTAGAGATCAGAGTCGAGACTGCAGTACTGGAAAAACACAGCAGGCCAGGCAGCATCCGAGCAGGAGAATCGATGTTTTGGGAAAAGCCCTTCATGAAGAACGAGGCTGTGAGTCGACGGGGTGGTGAGATAAATGGGAAGGGGGGTGGGGCAGGAAGGAAGGTAGCTGAGTGCGTGATAGGTACACAGAGTGGGGGTAATGGTGACAGGTCGGAGAGGAGGGTGGAGCGGATAGGTAGGAAGGAAGATGGGCAGGACATGAAGGTGGTGCCAAGTTGGAAGTTTAGATCTGGAATAAGATGGGGGAGGGGAAATGAGGAAACTGGTGAGATCCACATTGATGCCATGGGGTTGGACGGTTCCAAGTTGAAAGACGAGGTGCACTTCCTCCAGGCATCGGTTAGTGAGTGGTGATGGAGGAGGCCCAGCACCTGCATGCCCTTGGTGGAGTGGCAGGAGTTGACGTGGTCAGCCACGGGGCAGGGTTTGGTTGGTATGGGTGTCCTGGAGGTGTTCTCTGAAGCGGTGTGCGAGTAGGCATCCTGTCTCCCCAGTGTAGAGAAGACCACATCGGGATCAATAAAAACAGTAAATGACCTGTGTGGAAGTGCAGGTAAAACTCTGATGATTGTGGAAGGCTCCCAGGGGGTTTTGGGGGGAGAGGGGGGCTATCCTTGTCACGGTTGGAGGGGTGTGGTTCAAGAGTGGAGGTCTGGGAAGTGGATGAGATGTGCTGGAGGGTATCAACCACCATGTGGGAGGGGAAATCACGGTCTTTAAAGGAGGTGGTCATTTGGTATGTTCTGTGGTGGAACTGGTCCTCTTGGGAGCAGATGCAGCAAAAGAGGTAGAATTGGGATGTGGGATAGCATTTTTACAGGAGACAGGGTGGGAAGAGGTGTATTCCTGGTAGCTGTGGGAGTTGGTGGATTTGTAGAAAATGTCAGTGTTGAGTTGGTCACCCTTAATGGAGATGGAGAGGTCCAGGAATGGGAGGGAGGAGTCTGAGGTGGTCCAGGTGAACTCAGGGTGGAATGTGTTGGTGAAGCTGATGAACTGTTCAACCTCCTCGTGGGAGCATGAGATGTTGCTGATGTATCATCAATGTAGAGGATGAAAAGGTGGGGAATGGTGCCGGGATAACTGCGGAAGATGGACTGTTCCACGTAACTGACAAAGAGACAGACATATATGGGGCCCATGGCTACCTCTTTTGTCTGGAAGAAGTGGGATGATTTGGAGCAGCACGGTGGCTCAGTGGGTAGCATTGTTGCCTCTCAGCACCAGGGACCCAGATTCAATTCCCGCCTTGGGCGACCGTCTGTGTGGAGTTGCACATTCACCCTGTATCTGCATGGGTTTCCTCTGGCTTTCTCCCACAATCCACAGATGTGGTCGGGTGAATTGACTATGCTAAATTGCCCGTAGTGTTAGGTGTATAAAAGGGGTAAATATAGGATAGGGGAATGGATCTGGGTGGGTTACTCTTTGGAGGATCGGTGTGGACACGTTGGGCTGAAGGACCTGTCTCCATACTGTAGGGAATCCAATCTCATCTAATCAAAAGAGGAATTATTCAGCCAAACAAATTAGTGTTAGTGGAAGGGTACTGGCGCGGATGTCGGGAGAAGAAATGGAGGACTTTGGAGGCCTTCGTCATAGCAGAGGGAGGTATAGGAACTGGATGTCTACGGTGACGATGAAGCATTGGGGGCCAGGGAAATGAAAGTCTTGGAGGTGGTGGAGAGTGTAGCTGGTGTCCCGAGCATATATGGGGAATTCCTGGACCAGGGGGAATAGGACAGCAACAAGGTATGTGGAAATGGGCTCGATGGGGCAGGAGCAGGCCGAGACGATGGGTTGGCCGGAGTAGTCAGACTTGTGGATCTTGGGTAGGAGGTAAAAATGGGCGGTGCATGGTTCCCAAACCATGAGGTTGGAAGCTGTGGGTGGGAGACCCCCTGAAGAGATGAGGTTGTGTACGTTCTGGGAGATGATGGTTTGATGATAGGGGATGAGGTCATGGTCACAGGGACAATAAGAGGAGGTGTCTTCAAGTTGGCACCTGGCTTCAGGGATGTAGAGGTTAGTGTGCCAAATTACCACGTCCACTGGTTTGATGTTGGGGTTGGAGCGGAGGGGTTGGAGGGCTGCGTGTTGCGAGGTTGGAGTGGGTGAGGGGGGTGGTGGAAAGATTGAGATGGTCAATGTCCAGTGGCTATTGGAAATAAAGTAATCGAGGGCAGGTATCAGACCGGCATGGGGTGTGGTGGAGGGGGGAGAAGGGGTTTTCGGAATGTGGGCAGGTGTCTTGGTGGAAAAAGTAAGTTTGGAGGCGGAGGAAGAAATGTTCGATGTCACAACGCACGTTGAATTCATTAATCTGGGGGCAGAGGGGGATGAAGGTAAGGCCTTTGCTGAGGACTGATCGTTCGTCCTCAGTGAGAGGGAGGTCTGGTGAAAACCCGGCAGGGCTGGGAGCTAGGACGTGGTCCAGGGCTGGAGCTGGAGCCTGTAACTGGAGTGATGGTCTGAGGCAATGGAAGGTCTTTTATGTGACTGCTTAGAGATAGTGGACTGGTCCATATTCAAGAACTCAGCAGCTAACCCAAACAAATATACTATTACTGTCACAAACTTCATGTGTAAGCATGTAGAATATTGCATGCTGAAAAAGTTAATCCCAATGTTCCCAAGTAGAAACCATGGATGAACTGGGAGATCCACTCCCTACTGCAGTCCAGGTCTGTGGCATTCAAGTCGGGCAACCCTGACCTATACAGGAAATCCAGGTACAAACTTTGTAAGGCCATTAGAGATGCCAAGAGGCAATACTAAGCTGAGCAGAGACCCAGACCAACCACACGGACACCCATCATTTGTGGCAAGGCTTATACGACATCACAGGCTATACAGCAAAGTAAAATAGAATCACGGGCAACAGGACATCCCTACCAAATGAGCTCAATGTATTCTACACCTGTTTTGAACAGAAGGCCAGGGAAATGATGTCATCCTATCTTAACAGCATCAGATGCAATTGTACCCATGGTCACGATCATAGATGTTAGATTGGTTAGAGTGAACCCACAAAAGCGACTGGCCCAAATGGAGTCCCTGGCTGTGAAATCCTATGTGAACTAACTGGAGGGCACATTCACAGACATGTTTAACCTGCCCTTACTATAATCTGAACTCCCCATTTGCTTCAAGAAGACCACTATTATTCTGAAGCCAAAGAAAAATCATGAAGCATGCCTCAAAGATTACCGGTAGATGTATCTGAGCCCCATTATTATGAAGTGCTCCAAGAGGTTAGTCATGGCACACGTCAACTCCAACCTCCCAAATCACCTTGACCCTTTGCAATTCACCAACCAGTGCAACAGATGCACAGCAGCCACCATCTTCCTGATGCTACACTCATCCTTGGAATATCTGGATGACAAAGATATCTAATCAGACTCCTATTTACTGACCACAGCTCTGCCTTCAAAATCATTAATTCCAAACAAAATTATATCTAAATTCTGAGACCTTGGTCTTAGCTCCCTCCTCTGTAACTGGACACATGACTTGCTCACCCAAAGACCAAAATCAGTAAGAATCCTCACTACTGGTGTCCTGCAAAGCTGCATACTCAGCTACTACTATACTCCTTAAACACTCTCAACTGTGTGGCCAAATTCCGCCCCAACTCCATTTACAAGTTAAAAACAGAAAGAACTATGGATGCTGGAAGTCAGAAACAAACGCAGATAACGCTGCCAGACTCGCTGAGCTTCTCCAGCAGATTCTGTTTTTGCTTCATTTACAAGTTTGCTGACAATGCTACCATTGTAGGTTGGACCTCAAACAATGACAAGACAATACAGAGAAGAAATTGAGTGTTTAGCGACACAGCGTAAAGACAACAATCTCTCGATTAACATCAGCAAAATGAAGGAGCTGATCACTGACTTTAGGAAGAGAAGTCGAGGGCACACCCCTGTCTGCAGCAATGCTGCTGAGGTGGAGATGGTCGCGAGTGACAAGTTTGTACGAGTGATGATCTGTCCTGGTCCAACCACAAGAACCCGATATTCATGAAAGCACAACGTCTTTACTTCCTCAGGAGGCTAAGGAAATTCAGTATATCTACAAGGACTCTTACCAATTTTTACAGATGCACCATAGAAAACTTCCTATCTGGATGCATTACAGCGTGTTATGGCAACTGCTCTTCTGAAGACTGCAAGAAACTACAAAGAGCTATGTCCACAGCTAATGCATCACACAAACCAGCCTTCCATCTACTGACTCCATCTATGTTTCTTACTGCTTCAGATAATACAATAAAAGACTCCTCCAGTTGTACTCTCTTCCATTGGGCAGAAGACATAAAAATTTGATCACACATACAAATAGATTCAGGAACAGCCTCTTTCCCACTGCTTTCAGGCTTTTGGACAGACCTCTCAAATGTTAATTCTGGTCTCTCTCTCTCTACACCTTCTTTGCTGTTGTAACACTACTCTGCAATCTACTCTACTACGCTGATGCACTTTGTACGGTACAATCTGTGGATAGCATGTAAAATAACACTTGTCACTGTATCGCAGTACATGTGACAATAATAAATCAATAGATCAAATGATGGCCCCTCCAAGGACGTCCAGATCCCAGAGTAAATTAAGAAAAAAACTCTTGCAACATTTAAGCAGTGTTTAGATATACACTCAGGTTGTCCAAGACCAAGAACTGGATAATGGAATGAGTTATGTCAGATGTTGGGCGGCATGGTGGCACAGTGGTTAGCACTGCTGCCTCATGGCGCCTGTAGACCCGGGTTCAATTCCCGACTCAGGCGACTGACTGTGTGGAGTTTGCACGTTCTCCCCGTGTCTGCGTGGGTTTCCTCCGGGTGCTCCGGTTTCCTCCCACAGTCACAAAGATGTGCGGGTCAGGTGAATTGGCCATGCTAAATTGCCCATAGTGTTAGGTAAGGGGTAAATGTAGGGGTATGGGTGGGTTGCGCTTCGGCGGGTCGGTGTGGACTTGTTGGGCCGAAGGGCCTGTTTCCACACTGTAAGTCTAATCTAATCTAAAAAATGTTTGTCAACCAATTCGGCCAAAATAGGCCACAGAGAGAGAGAGAGTATGGTCAGGTGTCACCTTAAAGTCTCATCCAAAGGACGGCACCTCTGACCCTGCAGCAATCCCTCAGTACTGTACAGGGAAAGAAAGGTCAGCCTGGACCTTTTGTGTTCAAAATGGTGCGGAGTTGGCAAACTCCCCTCTGACTCACAGGCCAGAAATAGAATTTGTCAGAGGAACAGCTGCTTTGGGAATTAAACTCAGGAAAGGTTCAGATTTGCTGGAAGTCTCTCTCTCCCTCCCTCCTACCCCCTCTATCTCTCTTTCTCTGACAACCCGTCGGGGTGTCTCAGGCTCCCGGGGGCGGGGGGGGTGGTGAGGTGGGAGACGGCGGGGATGTGAATATTGAGGAGCAGGAGCCGGCTCCGGCTCCGGCTCAGTGCCGAGAGCCCTGAACATTACGGCTCCGGATTTCAGCCCGATTTCCCCTCCGCAGCCTCCTCCACAAGGCCTCGATGACCCCCGCCCCCGCCGCCCCATCCCCGGATCCGGCCGCTTTCCACCAACTCACCGAGAGTCACCGACACCATCTTAGCAGCGGCTCCGCGGAGCGCCAGACGTCATCTCCGGGCGCCCGACAGGAAATCCTCGCAACCAGCCCCTTAGCAACCAGACCAGGCCCCACTGACCAGTCCCTTAGCAACCCGACCAGGCCCCACTGACCAGTCCCTTAGCAACCCGACCAGGCCCCACTAACCAGTCCCTAAGCAACCCGACCAGGCCCCACTAACCAGTCCCTTAGCAACCAGACCAGGCCCCACTGACCAGTCCCTTAGCAACCCGACCAGGCCCCACTAACCAGTCCCTAAGCAACCAGACCAGGCCCCACTGACCAGTCCCTTAGCAACCCGACCAGGCCCCACTGACCAGTCCCTTAGCAACCAGACCCTTAGCAACCAGACCAGGCCCCACTGACCAGTCCCTTAGCAACCCGACCAGGCCCCACTGACAGTCCCTAAGTAACCCGATCAGGCCCCACTGACCAGTCCCTTAGCAACTAAACCAGGCCCTACTGACCAGTCCCTTAGCAACCAGACCAGGCCCCACTGACCAGTCCCTTAGCAACCCGACCAGGCCCCACTGACCAGTCCCTTAGCAACCCGACCAGGCCCCACTAACCAGTCCCTAAGCAACCAGACCAGGCCCCACTGACCAGTCCCTTAGCAACCCGACCAGGCCCCACTGACCAGTCCCTTAGCAACCCGACCCTTAGCAACCAGACCAGGCCCCACTGACCAGTCCCTTAGCAACCCGACCAGGCCCCACTGACAGTCCCTAAGTAACCCGATCAGGCCCCACTGACCAGTCCCTTAGCAACTAAACCAGGCCCTACTGACCAGTCCCTTAGCAACCAGACCAGGCCCCACTGACCAGTCCCTTAGCAACCAGACCAGGCTCCACTGACAGACCCTTAGTAACCAGACCAGGCCCCACTGACCAGTCCCTTAGTAACCAGTCCAGGCCCCACTGACCAGTCCCTTAGCAACTAGACCAGGCCCTACTGACCAGTCCCTTAGCAACCAGACCAGTCCCTTAGCAACCAGACCAGGCCCCACTGACCAGTCCCTTAGCAACTAGACCAGGCCCCACTGACCAGTCCCTTAGCAACCAGACCAGGCTCCACTGACCAGTCCCTTGGTAACCAGACCAAGCCCCACTGACAGTCCCTTAGTAACCAGACCAGGCCCCACTGATCAGTCCCTTAGCAACCAGAACAGGCCCCACTGACAATGCCCTTAGCAACCAGACCAGACCCCACTGATCAGGCCCCACTAACCAGTCCTTTAATAACCAGACCAGGCCAGACCCCACCGACCAGGCTCCACTGACCAGTTCCTTAGGAACCAGACTAGGCCAGACTCCACTAACAGTCCCTTAGCAACCAGACCAGGCACCACTGACCAGTCCTTTAGTAACCAGGCCAGGCCGCACTAACCAGTCCCTTAGCAACCAGGCCAGGACCCATGCCCTTAGTTACCGGCCAAGCCCTACTAACCAGTTCATTAGCAACCAGGCCCCACTGACCTGTCTTGTAACAACCAGGCCTGGCCCCACTGACCAGTTCCTTAACAACTGGGCCAAACCCACTGACCAGTCACTTAATCACCAGGCTATACCCCAGTGACTAGTCCCTTAACAACCACACCAAGCCCCAGTGACCAGGCCCTTAACCAGACCAAGCCCTTAGCAACCAGGCAAGGTCTCACTGACCAGTCCCTTTGTAGTATAGCAGGCCCCAGGTTCTTAACAATTAGGCCAAACCCCACTGACCAGTCCCTTAACCAGACCAGGCCCCAGTGACCAGTTCCTTAGCAACCAGACTAGGTGCCAGTAGCCAGGCCCTAGCGACAAGGCCAGTGGATCAGCTACCGGTAATTTTACCTGGTCCTGGCAACAAGACTACTATCCCTAGCAATGAGGCCACCTCCAGTCAGACTAGTGAAAAACCAGATCTGTTCTGAGATAATAGACCAGAAATTACGGAAAGTGAGTGAGTCACCTTAGTAGTCTGCCCAGTTGATCTTTCAACCAGATGTAACCTTAGGAATCAGGCAAATGCTAGTTGTAATTAGACCAATTACCCTAGTAACCATTTCATTGAACCTAGAAATTAGGCCAGTGATCAAAGGAAACTTGACCCAAATTCTATCGACAGTGTGACCCAGGACAATAAATGGAACAGGACATCATGAAGCCATTTGAATCTATTCTGTCATTCAGTTTGTTCTTGGTTGATCTGTATTTTGACCCACTTTGGTTCCAAGTCCCTTAATATCCTTGCCCAAAATAAAATCAATCTATCTAAATTTTAAAGTTTCAATTGACCCACTGGCTCAGCAGCTTTTGGTAGAGAGTTTCAGATTTCCATGACAATGTGGGTGGGTGGTTAGCACTGCTGTCTTACAATGCCATAGACCCGGTTCAATTCCAGCCTCAGGTAACTGACTGTTTAGAGTTTACACGTGTCTGTGTGGGTTTCCTCTGAGTGCTCTGGTTCCTCTATAGTCCAAACATGAACAGGTTAGCTGGATTAGCCACGGTTAAAAACTGTATGCAGGGTAATGGGGATAGGGTCTGGAATGGGATGCTCTTTGAGGGTCAGTGCAGACTTAAAGGGCTGAAATGCCTCTTTCAGTCTGTAAGTTTCCTATGAAACAAATGCCAATCATATTTCAAGAATCATTCCCTTCTCTAATTCACGATGTTGAGAGATCAAATCCCACTCCAGAAATTTAATTTAGGTCAACAGGATTTTGAAGTTGTACACAATGCTATTATTTGGATGAAATGTTCATTTTCAATCCTGTCTGTCTCTTCTGGTTACTTATGATAGTACATGATAAATTTCTGAAGGCCGAGAGTGAGGCATGACACTGTAATACACTGGGGTGGTTGAGACAATGTCATACAATGTATCTTCATGGCTAGTTTGTGGAATTATTCAAACTCACAGAGATAGCAACACTATTTTCTATACAAGGTTAATTTGTGGATACAAAACTCAACTTCGTTTTATTCTAAACATAAGATCTGAAGATGCTGGAAATCTGAAACAAAAACAAAGATTAATGGAGAGACTCAGCAGATCTGGCAGCATTTGTGGAGAGAAAACAGTTTTAATGATTGCTGTGTGTCCAAAAAAATAAGCTAAAGTCTCATTCTAAAATAAAGTTCATGCTTGAAAATTGAGAAATTGCAATTTCAGAAACATTTTATTTAATCTCTGAAAATTGATACATGTGTAAAACAACATCCTAAACTTTTTCAGCAAGGGAAAACAATATTTGTTTTATGCAACTTGGGAGGATTCAGATGCTGAGCACGGAGTCTGATTTTAACTCCATGCAAGTGGTTAGTTTTAAAGCAGTTCAAATCTCACCCAGTACTGCCACATCTTTGGAAGACAGTATGCCAACAATTCCTGTTGGAAGCAATTTCAACAGAATCTTAACTCTCCTCCACTTCAGAAGGTGGTGATCATTCCTGCAGTGGTCTCAAGGCACTGGCTAGAGTAGGTGACCTCCAAGCTTCACCTCAAAGGCTAGGCTAGAGAATGAGTGTGAATAAATATTTGACTTGGGGGGTGGTGGAGAAAGGGGAGGGGTGGTGTGGAGAGGAGGAAGAATCTGGTATCTAACATCTACTTGCCCGCTTACCGTCCAGGGTTCACCAGATGACAATTAGGAGCAGCTAAATGACCAGTTTATCCTCCCCTTCTCCCGCTCACCCCCAATCTTCTCCATGTTTAAGATCACTCCAGTACTGGAACACAAAGTGGATATTGACAAGATCATTGAACCATTTTTAGTCAATTTACCAAGAAAAAAAAGTGCAGATCCTCATCACAGTGTGCTTCTTCATTGATGCCAAACCTTTTAAATACGTTATCCCAAGACCAGTCAGACTCAATGAGCCAAAGGTTCTTTTCTGTGTTGTATGAATCTAAGTGTTTGACATCCTCAAAGAATCTTCCAATATATGCCACACCTTAGCCCTTCTTCAGTTCTTGTTCCATGGTTTTGGGTATAATTTGTAGTATTTTAGATTTCTTTCTTTTTCCATTCCTGTTTTCTAACAAATCTATACAAAGAACAAAGAAAACTACAGCACGGAACAGGGCCTTCTGCCCTTCAAGCCTGCACCAATCCAGCTCCTCTATCTAAACCTGCTGCCTATTTTATAAAGATCTGTATCCTTTTTGCTCCAATCCCATTCATGTATCGTCTATCATTCCCACCTCCGTTGGCAACACGTTCCAGGCCCCCATCACTCTCTGCATAAAGAACTTTTCACGCATATCTCCCCTAAACCTTTCCCCTCTCACTTTGAACTCATAACCCATAATGGATTCCCCCACTCTGGGAAAAAAACATCTTGCTATCCACCCTGTCTATACCTCTCATGATATTGTAGACCTCAATCAGGTCTCCCTTCAACCTCCGTTTTTCTAATGAAAATAATCCTAATCTATTCAACCACTCTTCATAGCTAGCACCCTCCATACCAGGCAACATCCTCGTAAACCTCCTCTGCACCTTCACCAGAGCATCCACATCCTTTTGGTAATGTGGTAATATAGGAGGTTCCCCATTCACCATCACTTGCAAATCCTACTAAGATGAAAGACAAATTTTAATTCATTTTCAAACTCAGGTATAACCTTATAAGAGACCAAAAAAACCTGCAGATGCTGGAATTCAAAGTAGACAGGCAGGAGGCTGGAAGAACACAGCAAGCCAGGCAGTATTAGGAGGTGCTGAAGTCGATGTTTTGAGCTGAACCCTTCTTTAGGACTGGGGGTGGGTGTGGGGAGAGCTGCAGATAAAGGGGGTGGTGGAGGCAGGGTGGTGATGTGTGGATAGGTGAAGACAGGTAGCAGGCACGGCTTGGTTGGTCATTAGGAGGAATGAATCCGGTCGGTGGCAGGGAGCAGTGGAAGAGAGGTGTGTGGGAAGGGGGGTGGGGGTGGAGTTGGAAAGGGAGTCAGGAGATGAAGAGGGAAGTTATTTGAAATTGGAGAACTCAATGTTGAGTCCTCCAGGTTGTAGGGTGCCCGGGCTGAAGATAAGATGTTGTTCCTCCAATAGGAGCTGCGGTTCAATTTAGCAATGGAGGCCAAGGATGGTCATATCAGAAAGGGAGTGGTTGGGGAATTGAATTTAGCAGTGACTGGGAGGTCCAGTTGGCCCCTGCGGACCTAGCTGCGATGCTCAATAACCATTCTTAACTTTGCTTTCAGTCTCCCCGATTAAGAGGAGACCACACCAGGACCACTTGATGCAGTAAAATAGGTTGGAAGAAAGGCAGGTAAACCTCTGTCTCATCTGAAAGGTCTGTTTGGGACCCTGGATGGAAGTGAGGGGGGTGGTGTACTGGCAGGTTTTGCATTTTTTCTAGTTGCAGGGAAGGTACCTGGGGGTTCGGTGGCGAGAGTGGCATGAACCAAAGACTGTAGGAGGGAAAAATCCTTGAGGAAGGCAAAGAGGGGTGGGAAGGTGAAGACATTCTTGATGTTGGGGTATATTTGGAGTTGGCAGAAGTGTTTGAGGATGATGTGTTGGATGCGGAGACTAGTAGGACGGTAGGTGAGAACAAGGGTGACCTTGTCTTTATTCCATTGGGAGGGAGGGATTTGGAGTAGTGGAATGGGAATTGAGGTGGTGCAGTGGAAGGCTGTCTGGATGATGGAAGGAGGAAAAGCATGTTGTTCAAAATAGGTTGACATCTGGGATGCTCATGAGTGGAATGTCTCCTCATCCAAGCAGATGAGGTGGATATGGAGGAATTGGGAGAATGGGATGACGTTTTTTAGGGTATTGGGTGGGAAGAGGCATAGTCCAGATTCTGTACTTTTGTAGTAGATGACTGTCTGGAGACTGTTGCTGCACATGGAAATGGTGAGGTCAAGAAGTGGGAGAGAGGTGTCCAAGATGGACCAAGTGAATTTGAGGGCAGAGTGGAAGTTGTGGTGAAATCGATGAACTGCTCCAGTTCAGCCTGGGTGCAGGACACTGCATCGATGTAATGGCGGAAGAGTTGGAGCAGTGCCTGTGTAGGTACTGAAGAGGGACTGTTCAATATGGCTGACAAAGAGGCAGGCATAACTGGGGCCCATCCAGGTACCCATGCCACCCCCCGATTTGGAGGAAATGAGAGGAGTTAAAGGAAAAGTTATTGAGGGTGAGGACCAGTTTGGTGAGATGGAGGTGGATATTGGTGGAGAGGTGTGGACCAGTTCAGCGAGGCAGAGAAGGGTACCTTATAAGAGACATACGATGCAATACATTAATAAATTAATCCTCAGCATGATTGAGCTACACAAATGAATTGACAGAAAAGGAATCCATCATGAGGGAACTTTTTAAAAGTTTGTTTACAAAGAGAAAATCACTCCCAGGACATGGACTTTGTGAGTAAAGCCAACATTTCCACTTGTTTCTCATTGCCCGAGACAGTAGTCATAGTATTCAGTCTTGAACTGTTAGTAAAGGACAGTCCCATTAGTTTGAAAGCTATTAAATGCCACTCCCTTATTCAAAAAGGGAGTGCACAGAAACTGGGAAACTAAACGTCAATTACTTTGACATCTGTCACAGAGGAAATGCTCAAAGCAATTACTAAAGTTGTAGGAGAGCACTAGGCTAAGAATAAGGTGGTCATGTCAACGGAGTTTTATGAAAATGAATTCATGTGTGTCCAATCCACTGGACTTCTTTGATTGGTAACACATGCTGTGGGTAAAGGGAATGACTGGATGTACTGTACTTGATTTCCAGGAGACCTCTGATAAAATGCCACATCAAACATTATTGTGGAAAATACATGTTTATGGGGTAGCACATTAGTATAGGTAAATATTAGCTCGTGAACAGGATATGCAATAGGCATGATTTGTGTCTTTTTCAGGTTGGCAATGTGTAATGAGTGTGTATCACAGGGATCAGTGCTGGGCCCTCAATTTTTTACAATTTATAAAAGTGGTTTAGATGAAGTGATGGAAGGTACAGTTGCCAAATTTGCAAACAATACAATGATAGACAGGAATACTTGTTGTAAAGAGAACATAAGGCAGCCACAAAAAAAAATGCAGACAGGCTAAGTGAGTGGGCAATGATGTGGCAAAGGAATATAATGAAGTAATTGTGAAATTACCAATTTTTGCATAAAGAAATTTTTAAAATGTGTATTATCTCAATGATGAGATATTGCAGAGTTCTGAGATGCAGAGGGATCTGGATGTCTTTGTTCATAAATCATAAAAAGATTAGTGTACAAGTACATTGAGTAATTAGGAAAGTTAATACAATGTTATCACATACCAGGGGAAATTGAATACTTCAGTTTAGAGGACACTAATGAGTATCGTGCACAATGTTGGTGCCTTATTTAATGAAAGATATAAATTTATTACAGGAAGTTCAGCAAAGGTTTTTTCGGGTGGGGGTGATTTGTCTTACGAGGAAAAGATGGACAGACTAGGCTTTTCTCTGCTGGAGCTTAGAAGAGAGGTGATTTTATTGAAACACGTAAGGTTCTGAAGGTTCCTCACAGAGTAGATGTGGAAAGGATGTTTCCTGTAATGGGAGAATCTAGAACTAGGGTTCACTGTTTAAAAATCAGGATGGCCCATTTATATAAAGGATGACACAATTTTTTTTCTGTCACAGAGACAAGTCTCTGGAGCTCTCTTCCTCAAAGTGCAATAAAAGCAGGATTCTCGAATATTTTTAAAGGCAAGAATAGATAGATTCTTACTAAGCAATGCAATGAAAGATTATCAGAAGTAGACGGTAATGTGGGTTTGAAGCTACAATCAGATGAGCACGATCTTGTGGAATGGGGGAGCAGGCACGCGGGGCTGAATGTATATAATCATATGTTTCATACAGAAGATGGGTTAAGCTTTCAAAATATCAAGTATACGGTAAATGGAGGGAAACTATTTCCTATAGTTCAGAGGTCCAGGAGCACAGTATAAGAATTGTAGCCAATTCTTTCAGAAATGAAATCAGGAACCACTTCTACACACAAAAACTGGTAGGGGTTCAGAACTCTCCTCTGTGAACAATTAATGCTAGATCACTTGTTAATTTGAAAAATTACACATGGTGAGCTCCATATCCGTGGAATCGTTTTCCACTGTTTCAGTTACCTGCAGTCTACTGCGGCCGAAACATATTATAGGGAATGTTCTGGGACCAGGAGGCTGCTGGGAAGGTATATTTCCCACTTAAATGAATGGGTTCACTCGGACTTCCAGGGTTGGTCCTGGGATGTATCCCCCATGGGTACGGGGTGAGGGGGGGGAACTACTGTATTAATAGGTTTTGATAACCAAAGGTATTAAATGATACAGGGCAAAGGCAGGTGTGGTGAATTAGGACGTAGATCAGCCACAATTTCATTACAGGGCAGAACATGTTTCAGGGACTGAATGGCCTCTTCCTGTTCATGTGTCTTCCTTGCCCACTTCAGAGGATGGTTAGGAGTCATTAAAATTGGTGTGGCACTGCAGTCAGATAAAGATCCAGACCCAGTTCCCTCGCTAAAAGTGAATCAGTTGGATTTTCAGTGAAAGTTGACAAATATGGGCCAGTTACTTTCATATTTTGAAAAATTTAATTCAAATTCTCAAACTGCCATGGTGGAATGTGAACACTCACCCTCTGGATTATTAGTCCAGTAACACAACCACCACACAATCAAACCCTATCATTTGAAGGTGGCCACTCCTTCCTTGATTACTGAGCAAATAATCTCCAGTTTTTAAAAGAAAACAGGACAATGAAAGCAATACCTAAGCTCCAATTGGCTTCCCAATTCTGTAAACAGTAGTTAAGCTGGGGAGAAACTGCAACAACATGAATAATAATATGTAAAGCATTTAATGAAAGATTTTCAAGTTCTTCAATTGACTTATAATAGTTTAAAAAACAGATTGTAATGCTAATTCTGTCCAGCACATTGCTAGATATGAAAACAGAGTTGGGAAGTTGGAGATGAAAACTGAATACCAGGACAGTGAGAGTCTCAAAGAAACAAGATATTGTTTCAGCTAAGACACCAAAAAGTTACCAGCAAATCAGAGTTGTGTTTTTCCTGTAAAAGGAACTGCCAAACAGGTGAGGGTACACTGCCCAAAACCCTCTGGTAATATTGGGTGTGTGTGTGTGTGTGTGTGTGTGTGTGTGTGTGTGTGTATCTAAGTAAGTCTTTCCAACATCATCCTAACTGTGTATAAGAGAGATAGTGTGCTATGCCAGGAGAGTCTGATGCATTTCAGCCAGGCACAGTAGTGTGTGTCATGGCATCACAACGTCACATCACAGGCTGCCTACCCTTCTGTACTCTTCACACAGTTTATTAGTAAGGACACACTCAATAAGGAACTCATTCATGTGGACCAAAACTCCCTGGGTTCAATCCTCACACTAAACTGAGTTATCAGACCTCAGCTGGGCCAGGGCACCAGTAGGTCGACTACAAAAAGAAACATAAGTTTTCAACACTGCTCACCACCGAATAATCCCTGCTGGAAACTGCATTTGCAAATGTTAAGTCGGGGTGTCCTAGGTCAAGCTGCATGTGGATATTCTAACACCTGGAAATAATCACCTCCAGGTTAGCGCGTACCCAGGAGGCTATATCCCAACACGAGTTAGTGTCTTCACAGGAATAGTACATGGATTTTTTTCAAAAAACCTTTGTCCAGATTATTTTTTTCTACATTTTTCAGAACATACTTGAGGGAACTAGCTTATAGATGTCACTGAGTTTAAAAGTGTCAGAGTTGTCCTTATTTTAGCATTAAACAAGCAAGTTTTATGATTACCCTATGCTTTCAATTCACATGTAATACAGATGGGATACTCAGTGTGGAGAGCCCCATCAAACATTCACGTTTAACAAACAGAGAGCATGAGAGTTCAATTTGGAAAAATAAAAGCTGACTGGTTTTAGTGCCTGTGCAGAAGGTGCAGGATCCAATCCTACTATCTCTTCAGGGGACGAAGAATTAAACCCAGAAGCAAGGCTCAGTTGATCTGTAGGTGCTGAGAGTGTGTTGCTGAAAAAGCACAGCAGGTCAGGCAGCATCCGAGGAGCAGGAAAATTGACGTTTCGGGCTGGAGCCCAAAACGTCAATTTTCCTGCTCCTCGGATGCTGCCTGACCTGCTGTGCTTTTCCAGCAACATACTCAACTCTGATCTCCAGCATCTGAGAACTCATGGTCTCCTGGTTGATCTGTTGGTGCTCTGAGCCATTGTGGGAATCTGTTTGTCGTCTGACAGCAGTTTCGGTTTCATCCTCCTTTGTACATGAAACTTAAAAAAAAAATTTGATTTCAGCACAATAGAAACGGGCCAATTAAACTGACATTAAAAATAGGAAGAAGAAATTCTTTTATGACATGCACAAAACAAATCGGTTGGTCACCAACATTCTCCTTTGGAAATGTTGTAAAATCTAAAAAAAAACAGATAAATTGAAGAATGTTTAATCCTTGTCCATCTCTATATCTTCAACTTCCACTGGCTCCTCCTCGTCAAAGTATCTCTCCTCTTCATCACGATTTATGATGTCAAGGTTGTCAAAATCCGGGTTGTCATCAACAGCACTGAAAGGAGAATGGGCCTTAAATAACAGGAAGTGTAACAGTGATTTCCTAATCAGAGTCTGCTTATGTTTCTCTAAACAGCAAAAAAAAATCCTGGTTTGAGGTGTACGTGTGGGGTTTGTGAGAGAGAGAGAGAGAGAGAGAGAGCGCGCGTGCGTTTACGTTCACGCGAGGGTGGGTGGGGGAGGGGGTGTGTTTTGTGGGGTGGGGGTGTGTCTGGTGGAGTGGAGGGGATGTGGGATGGGTCTGGGGTGGGGCTGGGTGTGTGTGTGTGAGATGATGGTGTGTGGGGGTGTGGGGGAGTGTGTATGGGAGGGGGGGTTGTGTGCATGCATATGCAGTGTGTGTGCGCATGTTGGTTGAGAGAGCCATACTCCGCCAGCTGGTGCAAATGGCTATTCCTCCCGCCTGAAACCGCATAGCAAATAATGGGAAACATGGAAAGAAAGAACTTGAATTTATATAGCAACCTCAAGATGTCCAAACAGCTTTACTGTTACCAATTATCTTTTGAAATGGTGGCCAATTTGCAAACATTAAGCTCTCACAGCAATGTGCTAAACATTAAATGCCTATTATTGCAACTGACAGCTAAACATCGATCCTAGATACCAGACACAAGATGAGCCTTTCTCAAAATAGTGTCATAGGATATTTTAGATACATACCCCCCAAAAAAATCTTTCGTATTACATCTCACCTGAAAAGTGGCGCTTTTAGCAGCGCAGCACTCTGTCAATACTGCAGTGGAATGTCACTGTTGAACTCACAACCCTTCTGAGTCAGAGGTAAGAACGCTACCTACTAAACTGCAGCTGACTCACTGCTTATTTAACATTGAAACAACCCAAAGTGCTTAAAGGCAATGAGGATGCCGAGTCAATTACCAATTTACATTGTTGCTGCAGCAGTAAAATGATATACAGTTTCATGTTAGTTCATCTAAAAGATTACTTTCAAGGTCTCGACAAGAGTAACAAAATCTGACAAGCATTTTGAAAAAATGGCCAGGAGTGCACTGGGATAACAAATAATAATGTTTTTATAAATTTAGGCTCAGAGCCATTCTTATTCTGCTGGATTTAATGGATGAAGTCAAAAGAATAACAGTTAGGAAAGAATAAATTTGGTTTTCATAAACTTGTAGATGGTATGAAAAAAGGAGTATTGAACAATTTTGAACTTGGAATGAGACCATAAGGCAAGATTTCAACAAAGAAGAAGAGGGTGTAGATCTTAGTCAGTGAGGGAAAAATTTAGAGCTAATATTAAATATTTGGTATCAACATAAAGAGCTGTGATTGGCTATGGCAATGAAAAGCCTTAATCCGGAAGAGTAATATTGTTGGGAAAGAGGAACACAGTTGGATCAACGTGTTTGGTTTAACATGGGATTGCTGTTTCAAAGAACTGGCACTGATGTAAGGGGCTGAATGGCTGCTTTCTGTACTGTCGGTTTCAACTTGTATACTTGTGTTTGATAACTACCTGTAATCAAAGTCACTGTCTTCCCCATCCAGAAAGCGCTGGTACATGCGGCTCACAAATTCTTCCCTCAGCATACTCCTCTCATCGTCACTGGGTATCCAGTCTGCAGCTTTAGACTCCGTGTCGTCATCTAGATGGAGTCAGGAGCATCAGTGACACTGTTCAAAATTTACATTTTATTTTTTAAGTTTGTCAATGGATGTGGGTGTTAATGGCAGGGCCAGCATTGATTACCAATCTCTAATTGCCCTTTACTGAGTGATTTCCTCAGTCAGTTCAGAGGGCAGATGAGAGTCAATGAGATTACGGTGGGTCTGGAGTCACACTAGACTGGGAAAGATTTCCCTTCCCTAAACGACATGAGTGAACTGTTCGGGATTTATGGTCATCATCATCAATTTTAATTTTCCTTTTAATTGCACATTGGGAGGTGATGGGATTATCTCTAGCCTATTAATCCAGAAAATCAGCTCATGTTCTGAATACCCAGGTTTGAATCCCGCCACGGCAGATAGTGAAATTTTATTTAATACAAAATTGGAATTAAGAGTCTAATGTTGACGATGAAACTTTTGTCAACTGCCAGAAACCCCATCTGGTTCACCACTGTCCTTTAGGGATGGAAATCTGCCATCCTTACCTGGTGTGGCCTACACGTGACTCCAGACCCACAGTAAGACGCTGAGGGATGGGCAATACATGCTGGCCCAGCCAGTGACAACCATATCCCGTGAGTGAAGTAAAAGAAATAATTCATGGAATTTAATCTCCTTATGCTGCAGTAATGTGGTTTGAACTAGTGTCTTTGGGTCAGTAGTCCAGGTGTCTGAAACACTATTCTAGTAATACCATCATTATGCTTTGCTACTCTCAGTTTGATGTTCATACCCCAAATCTAAGGAATGAAAATTCAAAGTGAGTCAGTTGCTCTTCAATAAAGAAACCTCAATAAAAATAGGATCACACTGTGATGTGAAGTATCCTCACATTCAAATAGCCTGTCAACAGTTTTATGTGGACTGAACATATGATGAGTGGCCTCTTGGGCTGGATAATAGAAAGCAATAACAGTTCCTGACTTCAGTTGAAAAAAAAGAGAGAGAAAATGTTAGTGACATTCTAATGTTTAGTCTTGTTATCCTGCAGAATAACCGAGAGACAGAAACGTACCTTCCTCCTCATCGTCCTCTTCCTCTTCCACACAGGCATCTTCCCTTTCCTGTTGCCACTGTAGCCTTTCCTGGACAATTTTCTCCTGATAAGTGCTCATCAACAGGTCAGACAAACACATGGCATTGCTCAGGTTTTTGCTGTTCTCAGCCAATAGCTCCTCCTCTGTCATGTACTGTCTAATGTACTGCTGGTACAACAAAGGATCTCGAGTTCGCATCTGCTCATCACTGAAATACTCCCCATCTGTAGGGAAAGACAAAGCAAAGACATCAATTGGTACATTCTTGAGTAAGTGCAACACAGAATCCAGGCTTGCTCGCTCACTCTCACGCACACACAGCACTGAGGAGGTGCTGCACTGTTGGAGGCATTGTCAGTTGAATCAGACACTAAATTGAGGTCCTGTCTGCCCTCTCAGATGGACAAAAAAGATTCCAAAGTTCTACTTTGAACATGTTCATGGGAGTTCTCCCCAATCTTTAATAACATCACTAAATAAGGTATAGATAAGGTGAATATCTTCGAGGAGAAAGTGAGGACTGCAGATGCAGGAGATCAGAGCTGAAAATGTGTTGCTGGAAAAGCGCAGCAGGTCATTTCCTGAAGAAGGGCTCATGCCCAAAACGTCGATTCTCCTGTTCCTTGGATGCTACCTGACCTGCTGCATTTTTCCAGCAACACATTTTCAGCATAGATAAGGTGAATGACAAGTTTCTTTTCTCTAGGATGGGGGATTTCAAAACTAGGGGCACATTTTTAGGGCGAGGAGAAATATTTAAAAAGGACATGAGAGACCATTTTTTTCTGTGTGTGGAATGAATATCCAGAGGATGTGGCCACAGTTACAACATTTAAAAGACGTTTGGATAAGTTCATGAATAAGAAATGTTTGGAAGGATATGGGCCAAGCGAAGGCAGGTGGGACCAGTTTCGTTTGGGATTATGGTTAGCATGGACTAGTTGGACCACAGGGTCTGTTTCCATACTGAATGACACTATAAAACTCATTCTCTGGTTATTTACTACCCTGCTGGCGGTTGGAACTTGCTGTGTACAAACTGGATACTGGATTTGCAAAACTCCACAAGTACTTCAATGGCTGCAAAGCACTTTGGGACATCCTGAGGTAATGGACATCACTACAGTAGCACAAGGTCTGTCCTCTCCATTCAGGAGACAAAAATGCGGCAGGGTGGCTGAGCGGATCAGCACTGCTGTCTCACAATGCCAGAGACCCAGGTTCAATTCCCACCTCGGGCGACTGTCTATGTGGAGTTTACACATTCTCCCGGTGTGTGCGTGGGTTTCCTCCCACAATCCAAAGATGTGCAGATTAGGTGAATTGGCCATGCTAAACTGCCCACAATGTTAGGTACAATAGTCAGGGGTAAATGTAGGGGAATAGGTCTGGGTGGGTTACTGTTCAGAGGGTCAGTGTGGACTTGTTTCCATACTGTAGGTAATCCAATCTAAAAGGAAAGCTGCAAAAATGTTCAAGACCCCCGCATTAAAATCTCAATTTAGTCTGTTATACCCTTGAACGTCTTATGAATTCTATGAATGTAAAATTAAATGTCACATATTTAGGCAGGATAGTCGGGGGGGGGTGCGGTCTGATGATTTTTACTGGTCAAGCCAGGGTTACACTGTATATACATGAATGTATGGAGTGTAGATGATAAAAAATTGAGGAGTTAAAGACACAGATTGTAGTGTGGGATAAAGATGATGTTGCGGTGATAATGGATGCCTGGATTAAGGAAGGACAGACCTGTGTCTTAAATATTCCTGATTATGTGTTCAGAAAAGAAAACAGAGGAAAAAGGAGCAGGGATGGTGTTTTTGATTAAGGAGAGTTTCACAATACTGGAGAAAGATAATGTTTCAAAAGGTTCAAGAACAGAATCGACTTGGTTTGAGCTAAAGAATAAGAAAGATGCTCAGTGTAATGTAGAGAATATCAGTCGGTGGGAAGGATATAGAGGAATGATATGGCTGAATATTTTGCATCTAGCTTTAACTGTGAAACAGATACTGCCTAAGTCCTGGTGACAGAGGAGGAAATCGGTCAATCAGAAGGGTTTAAAATTGATAAGCTGTCGGTCCTTTTAAGTTCTTAAGGAATAGGGCTGGGTTAGATATATCCAAGAATATTGAAAGAAGTGAGATTGGAAATTCCATCAATAATTTTTTACTCTTCCCTGGATTCGGTGGGGAGCTGTGGTGCTGATGGTTTGAGAATTGTAAACATTATGTTCAAATTGAGGTAAAGATGAGCCCAGCAATTACAGACCAGTCAGTTTCACTTCTGCAGTGGGGAAACTTATAGAAGAAATATTAATGATAGAATTAATAGTCACATGGAAAAACGTAGAGTGATTCGGAAGAGTCAGCATGGATATGTTCGGGGCAAGTTGGACTGTGAGGTGACAGAGACGATAGTTTGATGAGGGGGAAAGCTGTGGTCTACAAGGTGGACTTTCAAAACGTTTTTGATACAGTGTTATACATTACACTGTGAGGAAAAAAAAAGGACAGTAGCAATGGAAATACACAACTGACTGTTGGGTAGGAAGCAGACAGTAACGGCTAATAGAAAATTTTCAGATTAGAACCTTTTTAGTGGAATTCCCCAGAGATCGGTATTGAGACCCTTGTTTTTCTAGAAGATCCCATTGTGCAGTGGACAATTTTAAAATTTATGGGTGTCATGAAATGAGAGAGAACTGGCCTTGAGGAAGGCAGTGTAAAACCACAAAAGGATATTAACAAGTTGGTGGTGTGGGCAGAATAGTGGCTAATGAAACTCAATAGAGAGTGTGGACAGTGATGGACTTTGATACAAAATAAGGGGTACTATTCTAAACGATGCGTAGGAGCTGAGAGACCTTAGTGTACGTATACATAAGTCTGTATCAGAGGCAGGACAGGTCGAGTGAGCCATTAATAAATCATAAAGTATTGTAGGTTTCATAACTAGAGACATTAAATACAAGATCAGGGAGGTTATGAT
The DNA here is from genome assembly GCF_020745735.1 of Hemiscyllium ocellatum. Lineage (NCBI taxonomy): Eukaryota > Metazoa > Chordata > Chondrichthyes > Orectolobiformes > Hemiscylliidae > Hemiscyllium > Hemiscyllium ocellatum. The sequence continues at coordinate 4,768,108 of NC_083447.1, read as the reverse complement.
TAACTTATATAAGAACATATACGAGATATATCATCACAAAAATTATTAAGTAATTGAATTTGTTGAATGTAAGGGTAATCCAACTTTCAGAAAAGGAGAAAATATACAAGTAGGTGAAATAGTCTCCTGATTTAGGCCAAGGAGTGCTCAAGGAAAGGTGCAAAAGATGATTTAAAAAAAAGACTCTAACAATTTTTGCCAGAGTACAGAAGGCCAAGAAGAAGTGTAATGGATTTTTCTTCAATTACTCAATGGTTTCATTGGGAAAAGATTCTCTCTTCTGACTAATGAGTCATTGATGATAAAGGATGAATCAATTTTAAATTATCACAAGAAAGAGAAGTTACGAGAAATTTCTCTAGTTAGAGGGTTGTTGGAGCATTGAGATGTTTTGTCGCAGAGATTAGTTGAGGCATAGACCATTGCACCTTTAAGCGAAAAGTAAAGGGCTGAGATTTCCTCCAGGTCCACAACCCTTCAAGAATATCTCTATTCTTCCAATTCTGCCCTCTAGTACATTCCTAATTATAATTGCTCCTTCACTGGCCTCAGTTGTACCTTCTGCTGCATAGACTCTAAAACTCGAGAACTGGCACTTTAAACCCTCTGTCTCTCTCTTCCTTAAAGCTCTTTAAAACCTACTTCTTTCACCAAACCTTTTGGTCACCTAGTATCTTCTTGCATTGCCGAGTGTCAAATCTTGTTTGATAATCACCCTTGTAAAGAACAATAAAGCAATCTATGACATTAAAGGAATTGCTATATGAAGTTAGGTGGCTCAGTGGTTAGCACTGGTGCCTCACAGTGCCAGGGACCTGGGTGTGTGATTCCAGCCTCAGGCGACCATTTGGCAGGATGGTGGTTCAGTGATTAGCACTGTTGCCCACAGCACCAGGGTCCCAGGTTCGATTCCAGCCTCGGGTGACTGTCTGTGTGGAGTTTGCACATTCTCCCCACGTCTGCGTGGGTTTCCTCCCACAGTCCAAAGATGAGCAGGTCAGGTGAATTGGCCATGCTAAATTGCGCAATAGTGTTAGGTGCATTAGTCAGAGTGAAATAGGTCTGGGTGGGTTACTCTTTGGAGGGTCGGTGTGGACTGGTTGGGTTGAAGGGCCTGTTTCCATGCTGTAGAGAATCTAATCTGAACCTCAGTGTGAAAAATTATTTAAATCGTGATATATTGGGATGTACAAGGGGATCTGGATGTCCTTGTACACCAGTGAATGAAAGTAGACAGGCAGGTTCAACAAGCAACTGGGAAGGCAAATGATTATTGGCCTTCACTGCAAGAGAAATTAGTTCAGAAGTAAGGATGTCTTACTGCAGTTAGCCATAGCCATGAAGAGATTGCATCTGGAGCACTGCATGCAGGTTTAATCTCCCCACCCATGAAAGGGCATGCTTGCCTTAGATGAAATGCGAAAGAGGTTGACTAGGCTGATACCAGGGTTAGCATGAATGTTCAGAGTTTAGAAGGATGAGAGGGGATCTGACTGAACATACAAACCTCTAACATGGCTGGACTAACTAGACACAGGAAGGATGTTTTTCCTGGCCACAGTCTCAGGATATGGGTTGGGCCATTTAAACCTTCTACACTCAAAGGAAGATTGGGACATTCAACCTCAGAAGGCTGTGGAGGCCAAGTAATGAATATATTCAAGAAATGGATACATAAATGTTTGGATTTTAAAAGCATCAAGGCATTGGGGAGAGAATATGGCATTGATACTGAGCATAGCCATTATCATATTGAATGGTGAAGCAGGCTTGAAGGGTTGAATGGCCTTCGTCTGCTTCTAGTTTCTCTAATGCATGTTGTTGCTGAAACAGAGGAAGATATCAGGGTTTTGGTGAGGTACAAATGACCTAGGAGCATGAACAAGCCATTCAGCTCCTTAGGCCTGTCCATTCAATGAGATTGTGACCTTAACTGCACATTCTTGCCTATCTACAACATCCTCTGATTCACTTGTTACTTAAGAATTTATCTAGCTCAAGGGAACAGGACTGTTAGACTGCTGTATGAGTCAGCACACATAACAGACCATGCAAGTCCCTTCTGTGCAGGGAACGTTCTGCAATTAATACCGTAGGGAAAATGCAAGTGGGAAGAAATTGTTGTGGTTATTTATGAAGACAAGAAAACAAATTTGTCCATTTCTTCCATTTAGCAGCTTGTTATATCCAAGCATAAAAGCAAATTACTGCTGATGCTGGAATCTGAAACCAAAGAAGAGAAAATGCTGGAAAATCTCAGCAAGTCTTGCAGCACCTGTAAGGAGAGAAAAGAGCTGATGTTTCGAGTCTAACTGACACGAAACGTCAGCTCTTTTCTCTCCTTACAGATACTGCAAGACTTGTTGAGATTTTCCAGCATTTTCTCTTCTTTTGTTATAACCAAGTACTGGGAAAGGTGAAGTTGTTTCTTGGGCGAGACCACTGCCAACTCAATAAAACAAATATAGAGAGGAGGAATATATTAATTAAGTTTTTTCTTCTGTTCTGGTAAGTTATATTTTTTTTTAGAAGAACAAGATTGGAAAGACAAAGTACATCAAAATTGGGATGTTAGACACAAAAGGATTACAATCTGTTTCTAACAGTGCATGAAGAGAACTATCCGGATAGATTCAATCAATTAGATTATTTATAAATCACCATGTAACAGGAGCCAACATAAAACAAGAAGCTACAACGTCATGTGCTCACATTCGACATTTAGTTTTGATTCCAGCCCACAGAACGAGATAAATTTCTTCCTTTTTCTGTTAACAACAAGGGTGTCAATATAAAGAAGGAATTTAATCTCTGTTTTTACTGGATACAAACCTACAGCAATAAAACTTACAATTGTTTGATACAACACTAGCAGGCTCACTCAAAAAGCTTGAGTGAGAAATATTGATGAGACGGATTAGAGGGAGCAGGCTGTGCTCTATGTTAATGCTCGACAAAAATACAAAACAAGCTTCTGAACAATGGCACTATTTACAGACTAACACAAAAACAGAATACTGGGGATGTTGAAAATCTGAAATAAAACAGAAAATACTGGAAACACCAGCAGGATTGACAATATCTGTGGAAAGAGAAAGAGTTAACATTTCAGGCCTAGGACCTTTTCATCAGAACTTGTTCTTTACTTGAAAGTATAAAACAAAAAAAATTAAATTCACGTGATACATACTGTTGCAAATGTATGGGTCAAGCTGAAGATTTGTGTATCTTGAACACCTTTGATAATTTTATCTGTTACATTTCACTTTGGCTTCACATTTCTTTGAAAGGATTTTTGAAGTAAGACCTGGTGACACGGTGGTTAGCACTGCTGCCTCTCAGCGCCAGGGACCTGGGTTCGATTCCAGCCCTGGGCGACTGTCTGTGTGGAGTTTGCACATTCTCTATGTCTGCGTGGGTTTCCTCCCACAATCCAAAGATATGCAGGTTAGGTACGTTTGGGCATGTCAAATTGCCCAATGTGTAGGTTAGGTGCATTAGTCAGGGGTAAATGTAAAGTCATAGCGTAGGGGAATGGGTCTGTGAGGGTTACTCTTCGGAGGGTCAGGGTGGACTCGTTGGGCCGAAGGGACTGTTTCCACACTGTAGAGATTTTATGATTCCATGGATTATGTCACTGGCACAAAACCAGGTCATCCAGCTGTGGGAAATATGCCAGCAATATGCACCATGAAAGGGCAAGAGTGGGGTCAGTGCCCATACTAAATCACATGGAACGTTTGCTGCTTTACACAAACCATCAGGGAGCTCCTGGCCTTCTATCTGTGCTGTAACCAAGACCACATTTGTTTCTCCACTGCAACATCTGACTTCACCCTGACGCAGCTCATCTGCTGCCCTTGCCCTCATCCATGCTTCTGTTACTTCTAGCTTCGATGACGCCTGATGAGCCTCCCAGATTCTCTCCTCTATTAACATGAGCTCATTCAAACTTTGCTGCTTGTGCCTTAAATTGCACCAATTCCTGGTTCCCCATCATTGATCGATCTACACTGGAACCTAATCAACAAGATTTAATTTTAAAATGTGTGTCTTTGTTCTCAAATCTCTCCATGGCTGTGCCCACCCTAGTCTGTAACTTCCTTCAGACCCATTACCTTCCAAAGTATGTTGTGTTCAGCTTCCTGGCCTCAAGCTCTGCAATTTCCTCCCTAAACTCTCTGGCCCTATACCTCACTTTACTCCTTCAAGATACTCCCTAAAATCCACCTCTTTGTCAAGGTTTTTGGTCATCTTATTTAATATCTCCTAATATTGCTCAGTGTCATACATTGCTTTATAATGCTACTGTGAAACACCTTTGGACTGCTAATTGCATTAAAGGTACTTTATAAATATAAGTTCATAATTTTGATTAATCACAGCCACAGCTGGAGTTGGGTCACATTGCTAATGGGACAAAGAATATATCATCCAGCTTAAGCCAACATTAAGACTTTCCTACTGGAAAATGAAGATTTGATTAATTGAGATGGGATAAGTTAATTTTGATAGACCAACACAATCAACTCCTTTAAGGGAACAGTAAAGGGGCAGCAACACAGTCTCAGTGGTTAGCACTGCTGTCTCACAGCTCCAGGATCAAATTACAATCTCAGGAGACTATCTGTGTGGAGTTTGCACGTTCTCCTCGTGTCTGCATGGGTTTTCTCTGGGTGCTCCGGTTTCCTCCCACAATCACAAAGATGTGCAAGTCTGGTGAATTGGCCATGGTAAATTGTCCACAGTGTTCAGGGATGTGTAGGTTAGGTGCATGAGTCGGGGTAAAGGTAGGGGAATGGGTATTGGTGGGATACTGTTCCAAGAATCGGTGTGGACTAGTTGGGCCAAAAGGCCTGTTTCCACAGTAGGGATTCTAATTCTAGTAAGAAAAACCCTGATCCAAACAAATTAAAAGCTCAAAAGTAACAATATTTCAACTAAATCTTGCTTTCAGCATACTGCAATCAGATGTGATGTGGTTCATGGCTGAATTACGCTTTCATTTTTCATTGTCTGGTGTGACAACATTTTGGGAAAGTACAAGGGGGAAAAAAAAACTATCACTAGCAAAAGGCAGCAGCTTCCTAAAAGTGGGGTGAAAACAAAATACCAAATACCATGTTAGACATCACCTTTAATCAGCTGCTGCAGGGCCGCGTACCTCTTGTTGCGAACATTTGTTCGGGCAGTTTTCTTCTTGGAAGACTTCCTAATTTCATTACTGTAAAAAGTAACTTCGTAGTTTTCAGCCAAATGGTTGAAACAGACAAGATGCTCTTCTTTGATGATTTTGTGAAAACGTTCGAGGAACACCACTGGCTTACACCAGAAAAGATCCTTGATGATATCCAATTTCTGGTCATACATAAGATCAGGCTCGTCCTTCTGCTGGCTTTTGATCTGTGCTTTGCTACTGGCAATCGTATGAAACATGCTGTTCAGTGAAGCATTCATAGCATCTTCCTGCTGCTCGTCATGGAGCTTATTCATCAGTCTGGCAGTGTCGTCAATCTCCCATGGCGAGGTAGGAACAGAGGATTTGATCTGTTCCTCAACCACACTTGGTGAGACATGACCCTCAGTAGAGATTATGGGCATCCCCTCCACCTGTGCACTGGCCTCCTGAGTGGCAATGTCTGCAGAAGGATCACTCACTTTTGGAACATCTTGTAACAGATCTTGTGTTTGTGAGCCTATGAATAATAATATTTCACATGAATTATACTGTTCTTATCCTTAAGAGATTTAAAACACAGCAGAAGGCCATTCAGCCCTTCATGTTTACAAAATCCTTACCAGAGCAGAACAGAATGCTGATGGAAGGCTGTTTGTGAAATGAATAATGCATTTCTTTTCCAATCCTATCCAGCAACATGTGCATTTTTTTTAAATTTAGATTTCCAGCATTGCATATTTTCTTCAAATATTTTATTGGATTTATTTTTAAGCTATGCTTTCTAAATCACAGTCCTAGCATTTCTAATGGTTGATATAAACACTCATAATAGCATTAAAACAATTATAATTTGACTGTAATTTTACTGGGTGTAAGGTGAAAAACTAAATATTCTGATGATGGGGGGGGGGAGAAGAGAAAAGAATTGGTTTGTGCAACAGTCTGACTGAAAATAATTTTGCAAAAACCTGGTAATTCTTTAATTAATTAAAACTGGATTTTAGATTAAGCCTCAGGTTTGGAAGTTCAGGCTGTGAAGGCCTCAATGTCCTGAAGCTTCTTCATCCGGTGATTGTTATTCAATGTTTTACCTTCCATCCTTTTCGAAAAGTCTTCCCGATCCTTCGCTTTACATTTCACACACAGTCACCTCCATTTTTATCTTGCGTTGAGTATTTGTCGAGAGATATTTTAACACAAACATTTACAAACCAGAACGGACCAGTTCCGACCTTAAACAGGGTCCGATTTCAGGGAAACCACGGGTCTAAAGTTCCGCCCTGTCTACAGCCCAGGAAAACAATAAACATTACCTCTGCTCTTCATAATAATTCACAATATAATTGGTTCATGAGGGATTATTAAGTTGACGGGTGAATTATTTGAAATAAACATAACTTCTCTTCGTTTGATTTTAACATGAGCCATATATTTTTTGGTTTTAAATAGCTGAAGCTCAATAGTTGTGATGCGGATTTTTTTTATTTTATGAGAAATAAGAGGTGTTGTATGCTCCAGTGAAGTTAATATAACCTCATTTTTCTCAAACCTCCACAGCCAAGGCCTGTGGCAGAATTAATAATTCTAGACTCAAAACATTAACTGTATTCTCTCTCCACAGATGCTGCTAGAACAGTTAGGTTTCTCTAGCTTTTTTTTTATTCTTTCAGAGCTCCGGCATCTACTGTATTTTTACTTTGTTTTAATGAGAAACATTTGTATAGTTTGACAATTTGAAACAGAATAGTTACGTATAGCCCCAAGGAAAGCAATTTAGTTCACTCTGTCCACATTGGATCAACTGTGGTGAACCAACGTCCTTGTTTTTTCACTGTAGCCTTGATTGGATATTTATTTTCAAATAATTATTTGATACTCTTTTGAAAACTACCCTTACCATGGTCTCAGATAGTACAAACCGTTTACTGTATAGAAAATATTTTTTCTTATGTCTGATTTGTTGCCATTTACCTTGAATTGTATCTTCTGGTACTCAAGCCTTCTGCTAATGGAAACAATTTGTCCTTATCTACTCTGGATCTCTCATTATTTTGATGCTCCTCTCAACCTTCTGTCTCGAATGAGGCTTGTTTCTTTAATCAATTCTCATTTCTAAAGTGTGCCATCACCAGAACCATTTTAAGTATTTTCAATATCTTCTCTAGTCTCTTCACACCATTTCCAAAGTGTGGTGACAGTGTGTATTAAGATATTTAAAGTCCTTAACTATAACTACTCTATAGCTTTTGCATTTACTTGCAAATTTGTTCCTCAATATCTTTCCCACGAATATGTAGCCCATATGATACACTCAGTAGTCCAAAGATACATACCTCTACTGTTCTTAGCTCTAACCAAATAGGTTCTGGTCATGAACATTCTCGGATATTTTGTTTTCTCTCTCTCTAGTACTGTGATATCTTCTTGCATCACATTTGTTAACCCTTCTCCCTTCCTTTCTGTTGATTCTTCTGAATACATTGTATCAAGGATGTTTAGTATTCAGTACTGCCCTTTCTTAACCCATTGTTCCATCTGAACATTATATTCGCACTTGGCTGTCTGTGCTTGTATCTCACTAACTATGTTTACACACATTGTTTTTTATATGGTTCTGAAAGGATTAATACTAATACTGACCACCATCCGCTGTGATTATATTGTGGGGACATTGTCAGGGTAATGAAATAACTTACAGGAGATAGAACTTTCTGTAGTATGTAGATCATATTCAAGTAACTGGTAAACAGTTTACTGTAATTCAATATGCTAATATTTCTACTAGTTTTTCACACCCAGCAAGGTAAACATATCAAATTGAACTTATTGCTAAACTAAAACCTCAATTGCGATAGATTTCAGATCATTAGAGAAATTTAGTCAGCAGTACTAGCTAAAGACAGATACTTCAATAAAATCTTTCCTCTTAGGAGTTTTCAGATAGCAAAATAACCTCAGGATAGAATGTTTTTCTAATAAAGTCAATATAGCCCCACAGGACCATAGGGCTGCACTCTCAGAAGTGATTGGTAGTCAATTTAACCTGAGGGCCACCCTGCCTCAGATGAGGGATGTGGTTGATAAGGCAAGACCTTCACAGTAACCTCAGTCACAGTAGGAATTTAACCCATGCTGTTGGTATCATTCTGCATTGCAAACCAGCTGTCCAGCCAACTGAGCCAAGCAACCCATCTTTTCTACAAGTATAGTAGAGCAGAAACAACTTGCCTAACTTAACTGTTGCGATAGTAAACAATGGACTATCAATTTTCAAATTCCAGCACTTGATTTTTAAAATGTGTGAAATATGATGGACTAAAATGATTTTAAACAAGGAAGACCAATGAACTAATACTGCTACTATAACCACCTGACTACAGATTGAGCCAGCTCACAAAACCATCAATAAACAGTAATCAGTCTGAACCAAAATTGACATTAATATAAAAAGGCATTGAAACTCAAATCTGCCATATTTCTGAACAGGTTTCACATAATTGAGATGAAAGTTGCTTGCAGATTATGCAGCAACAATTAAGGTGGACACAGAAATACACAAGTGAAGTTTATTTCAGGCAACTGGATATAGGAGGTTGCAAGGTGACCTTACAGCAGTTAATAAAATTATGACGGGTAGAGATAGGGTAATCTCGAGATAATAGGGTTCCCCTAGGGTAGAGGATTTCAAGACCAGTGTGCATATTTTTAAGGTGAGAGGAGATAAATTTTAAAAAGATATTTGGGACAATTTTTTTACACAGAGTGGTTTGCGTGGAATGAACATCCTGAAGAAGTGGTGGATGCAGGCACAGTTATAACATTTAACAGGCACTTGGATAACTACGTGAATAGGAAAGGGTTGCAGGGATATGGGCCAGTGGGACTAGTGTATTTGGGATAATATTCAGCATGGACTGGTTGGTCTGAAGGATCTGTTTCTATGTTGTATGATTCTATGACTCTATAACAGGATAGAGAATATAAAATGAATTTATAATAGCAAAACTAGAAGTCTCCCTTGCTCCATGCTTTTCTTTCAGCATTTCAGGAGACAACATCCAGTGAAAAATAAATTGGAGAAGCAACAATTCACTGATAATCCAAATATATTTACAAGTTTTAAAGAAAAGTCTTACATAGATAGATAGAATAACTGTGGAAAGTCTGTTTCCCATAGCTGTTGGGTCTAAAGTAAGAACAGTCAGTCTCAGAATAAGGAGTGGGTAATTTAGGAATGAGATGAGGAGGAACCCTTTCATTCTAAGGGTGGCGGATCTTTAATTGTCTACTTCAGAGACCCATACATAACTCGAAGATAGCGCTCAATAGATTTCCAGTTACTAATGAAATTACAGGATGTGGGATTGGCACAACATTATGGCTTTGAGGTAGTTGATCTAAAATGAAAGAGCCAGCTCAAGGAGCTGAATGGCCTGCTCCTACTTTCTTACCCATGGTCTCAGATTAAATCTATTACCTTAAGGACTTTCTTTTATCTTCCTCTTTGTGGAGACACTTCCCCCTTTTTATTCCTTATACCTGTTTTTGTGTGTTTGGTGTCATGTTTTCTTATTCTTGTGGTTAACAAGCAATGAATTCTTTTCTCTTTCACTCAAGAAAGCCTTAAAATTATCTCCTTAAGTTTTAGCTAGCAAATTAAATTGAATTCTGATAATAGCTGCCCTTGCTGTGGTTCTGTTCGCCAAGCTGGGAGTTTTTGTTGCAAAAGTTTCGTGCCCTATCTAGGTGACATCCTCAGTGCTTGGGAGCCTCCTGTGAAGCGCTTCTGTGATGTTTCCTCCGGCATTTATATTGGTTTGTCTCTGCTGCGCTTATTTCTTCTAACAAAAATGATGTAAGACTTGAAACATGCCAGACCTGCTGATGAGTCTTTGTCAAATTTATGACTGTCTAAAGAAGACTTAACTCAAGAGAAAACCATTCAGGTGGTGAATGACTTAAAGTGAAATAACCTAATCCTCAGGGCAGAAGGTAAACTTAGTGCAGAAACTAATTATAGCTTAAGGTACAAAATGACAAAATACACAGCAGGTAAATCAATGCAACAGAGAGGACACAAAAGTTTTTGCCAATGTTGTGCAGTAAAGAAACCTCACAAGCATAAATAATGCCCAGCTTTAAAATCCAGATGTTTTCATTGTAAAACAAAGAGGTAACTTTCAGAAAATGTGTCATTGCAGGACACAGCCACAAAAAAAGCAAAAGGCTGAACAATCTTCTGTAAAAGATAAACCCAAACTTTCCTCAGGGAAATCAGTGACCTAGATTAAATAATTTGGCACACAGATAATCACAGCAACAGGGGTCTCTTGATTTTCAAGTTAGATGTTGGAGGATTTGTTGCAGTATTATTAAACTGAGAGTCTTACTTGACAAATTGCTGGTTACAGTTTATAGAAACTCAGGTACATGGTCCAGAGTGATCACACCAACATTAAAAATTATAATATAAACAATTTTACAATAAACTGTTATGGACCAGATCAAAACCCTTCAAAATTTTAAGAAGATAGCCTAAAATCTAACTTTCTCTTATTTTAAAGGTAAGTGCCAGGCATTGCATTCTGGATGCAACCCAATTGGTCAAATTACGAGACTTGAAGCAAAACATATACACTTGATTCATACACAATACTTAAAATAAAGAAAATACAAAAAAAGAAATTGGAATAACTTAACTATACTCTTCAAGGTTTGTGCGAAGATTTGTAGCTCGGGTGCTCGTTGTTGTGGTTCTGTTCGCCGAGCTGGAAGTTTTTGTTGCAAACGTTTCGTCCCCTGGCTAGGAGACATCATCAGTGCTCTGGAGCCTCCTGCGAAGCGCTTCTTTGATGTTTCTTCCGGTATTTATAGTGGTCTGTCCTTGCCGCTTCCCGGAAGCGGCAAGGACAGACCACTATAAATACCGGAAGAAACATCAAAGAAGCACTTCGCAGGAGGCTCCAGAGCACTGATGATGTCTCCTAGCCAGGGGACGAAACGTTTGCAACAAAAACTTCCAGCTAGGCGAACTTAACTATACTCTATTGGAAAACCTAATAGAATAATAGATTACTTAACCTTAAACATTAACTGTTCCAGCATAGTTACATCCCATAAACACACTCTTGGTAAAGGCAAATTAATTAAAATATATTGTTGCACATTCAATTTTAACAGCGGGCAAAGAATCCCAGCTTTTAATTGTAACAGACAGAAAAAAACAGCTTCCAACCCCAGCTTCAAGACCCCAGAAGCAACTGCTACTAAAAAATTAAAACTAAAAATCCTAGTCCTGTGGGAACTTGATCCCATCCAGCTTCTTGGATGCTGCTTGACCTGCTGTGCTTTTCCAGTGCCACACTTTTCGACTGACTCTCCAGCATCTGCAGTCCTCACTTTCTCCTGCTTCTAGTGTTCCAACTTAAAGAAAAACCCAAGGCTTTACAAGCTGTTTACTTTATGGACACAGTCCTGTTAAAGGGCTTTTGCCCGAAACGTCGATTTTCCTGCTCCTCGGATGCTGCCTGACCTGCTGTGCTTTTCCAGCACCACTCTAATCTAAACTCTGATTTCCAGCATCTGCAGTCCTCACTTTTGCCTACGAACAGAACAATCGGTCATCCTTTCTTAACAAATATAAACCAGGACAAAATAAACCTCTGAAAGCCATAGTATTGTCACAACATGGGACATCAGATACTAGGATCGCATGTATTTCTCATTCCTGAGTAGAAAAGTAATGTAGGAAGGAGTGCCGCATCTTACCATGAATAGAATTGCAGGAGAAAGTGAGGACTGCAGATGCTGGAGATCAGAGCTGGAAAAGCACAGCAGGTCAGGCAGCATCCAAGGAGCAGGAGAATCGACGTTTCGGGCATAAGCCCTTCTTCAGGAATGAGGAAAGTGTGTCCAGCAGGCTAAGATAAAAGGTAGGGAGGAGGGACTTGGGGGAGGGGCGATGGAGATGCGATAGGTGGAAGGAGATCAAGGTGAGGGTGATAGGCCAGAGTGGGGTGGGGGCGGAGAGGTCAGGAAGACGGTGCTGAGTAGAATTGCAGAAAGCTTTAGCATTCTTTCTAAGTTCAATGCTGTATTCACATTTTAACCTTCTGAACTTTTAGAATAAATTTGGACTCTCCTTTTCACTTTTAGCTTTTGTTTCTTGAGCTTTTCTACCTTTTGAATGAGATCTAGATTAAAACACTAGAAGCTATATAAGAATGTTATTTCTCTACTCAGGAATCCAGCAAAGTGGTGTTAGGTATAGTTTGCAGATCCAAGTCTAATGGTTCTATTTGTAACTGTGTTGACTTTACACAACTTAACAAGACAGTAACAAAAGAAATTCATCCTTCGTCCACAGTTGACAAGACTATACAAGAACAGGTTTTTCACAGAACTCAATGCTTTTCACAAGAGCCATTGGATTGGCAATCAAGGTTCTTAATCACAATTATAACTCCACTTGAAAGATTTTGTTTTAACAAATTGCCATTTGGAATTGCATTGCACCAATGATTTTCCAAAGACTAAGGTCAAACATTTTACAAGATCTTCACAGAGTCACATGCAACATGGATGATACAAAAATTAACGGGGAAGTTATTGATGAGCATGATTAGTGAGGGCATGCAGTATTAAAGTGTCTACAATAGGAAGAGCCCATACTTAATGGTTAGTGTGAATTCTCTAAAGATTCCATTTGTTTCTTGGGATACATTGTCAAACTGCAGGAATAATGCCAGAAGATTAAAGCCATACCGAATTATCCAACCCTAAGGCTATCCAGGATCTTAAAAGATTCTTGAATATGGTGGATTAGATGAACATTTGTTGTCTAAAGTAGCACCCATTAGAGAACAGAACCAATACAACTTCCCAAGATGACAGGAAAGATGTTCTTGCAATAGAAGGGGTGCAGCAAAGGTTTACCAGAATGATTCCTGGGTTGGCAGGACTAAAGTATGAAGGAAGGTTGAATCGGTTATGATTATTTTTGTTGAAGTTCAGAAGAGTGAAGGTAACCAACCAAATTCTAACTGGACCAGACAGGTTAAATGCAAGAAGAATGTTTCTGATGATAGGGGAGTCTAGACCCATGAGTCACAAATTAGATTAGATTAGATTACTTACAGTGTGGAAACAGGCCCTTTGGCCCAACAAGTCCACACCGACCCGCCGAAGCGCAACCCACCCATTCCCCTACATTTACCCCCTTTACCTAACACCACGGGCAATTTAGCATAGTCAATTCACCTGACCTGCACATCTTTGGACTGTGGGAGGAAACCCGGAGGAAACCCACACAAACACGGGGAGAATGTGCAAACTCCACACAGTCAGTCGCCTGAGTCGGGAATTGAACCCGGGTTTCTGGCGCTGTGAGGCAGCGGTGCTAACCACTGTGCCGCCCAAAATGATATAAGAAAAAACATTTTGGACTCAGATAAGGAGAAATGTCTTCACCCAGATATTGGTGAGGCTGTGGAATTTGTTATCACAGAAAGTGGTCAATGCTAAAACATTGAATGATTTCAAAAGGGAGTTGGATATGGTAGTTGGAGCTGAAGGGATCAAAAAATATGAGGAGAAAGCAGCAGTCTTGAGTTGGATGAGCAGACTGAATGGCAGAGCAATCTCGAGGGTAGAATGATGTAATCCTGTTCCTAATTTCCATGTTTTTAGCTTCAGGCAGTGAGGGGAATGAGTGGGCCTGGCACATCCAGTGTGTTGATCGACAGTGGGAGGGGGCGGGGTGAAGCGTGTGATTGACAGCGGAGGTGGGGAAACATGTCCTTGACGTCACAACGCCGCCCCTGCAGCCGAGCACGGGAAGCCCCGTTTCACTGCAGTGACGTTGGCGTCAAGTGACTGAAGGAGGAGAAGGAGCGGCGTCGACGGCGGAGGAGGAGGTAGCGGAGAGCGAGGGAGAAAAATCACCCAGCGTCGAGAGTCTGAAGGGCGGCAGAGCCATCCCGAGAACCACCCGGCGAGGCAGCGAGTGAGCGGAGGGAGTCGCGGCTGGCTTTTGTTTGGCGGGGGTGGGTAGGGGTACGCGTCGTGTCGGGGCGCGGCTCCGGGGCGTCGTTGCCGCTCGAGTTGGTGCCGAGAGGCGGCGGCTGGAGGTAGGCCTCATGGTGGGGGAGGGGCGGGCAGGCGATTCGCCTCTGGCCGCACTGTTTCATCACTTTTAACTGTTTTCCTTTCTGGAACATTCTCTGTCGGCACGAGCCCCTCTCCTACCTGGTGTTTATTTATTTTCCCTATCCGCACCGACCGAGAGCTTGATCAGATATAAAATATTTCATCTTCAGGGCATTTGATTAATCGGGGCATTAACGGTGTCGAATTTTTTCAAATCCGGTTTGGATTCGGATTGTGGCGCTGCCTTGTTTTGTTTTGAAAAACACCCTCGCGGTTACTGGGGACTGATGGCGTCGTTGTATTTATTTTAGCAAACTCGGTTCGTTTGGTGCGCGATTTTATGTGAAAAACAAACTAAACCTTTTTCTAATTAGAAATAATATTCTTCAGCATTATACCGAGATGTTTTTTTTGTTAACGAGCGAGCTTTCTCAATTGAGTTAAATAGAGAGAAATTGTTTCTGCTGGTAGCAGAGATAACAAGATGATACAAATGTCAGATAATCACAAAAGATTAATGGGGCAGTAGATTTATTTTTTTAATATAGCATATAAGGAGAAATGCAGATGTTGGTAGTGATTAGAATTGCGGAAATTTCCGCCTCAAATTGTTGAAGCATTATTTCGAAGTTCTTTAGAAGGCGTGTATTTTAATTTAACTTACACGTTCCTTGCCTTGGGAAACCTGGAAAAGCTGGCGTTGTACATTAATGTCGCTTTTAACGTCTTGAAGCAAGATGGACGCCAAGGTACAACAGAGTGTGCACTTTGTGCTAAAGGTTGCAAAGTAAATATGCAAATCCCTACCAGCTGCAAGTATTTTTTTTAAAAAGTGGAGTCTAAAGGTTGATATGCTATGAAGCTACCTCTTAATCGCGTTAGATATTTGTGATAGGAGTTAAACTTTGCTTAACTAATGGGGTCAAATGTTGAATTTGATAATGGTTTGAAAGCTGCAACAAGGAAATAATCCTTGATTTTATAATTCAAATCACTGAACCAATTCAGTGCCTAGAACATATGTTAGTGTTTACGCTCAATAAGCAAAACAATGAAAGATTGGTCAGTTATGTGAAATCTGGCATCCAGAGCAGTCGCTAATTGTTTTCAACTTCTCCAGATCCTCCTTGTATGAATATGCTGCCTTGCTTTCTCTAACTTTAGTGCTGGAAATTGCTTTAGGTTAACAGCTTGTCATCTGAAGATTAGTAAAGGGGGTTGGTAAATTGAACAACTGCAATTAAAATTTAGTAATGTGCAGGTCTGTTTATATGAATTTCTACTTAACATAATAAAGATGGAGCAGTTGAGGTTTGCTCTATGTTCTCTAAATACTGTGAAATTGCAATTGGGCAAGTTGCCAACCTGACCTTGAGTTGATTACAAGTTATTTGCACGTCATCTATTGAACTGTAGTGTCTCTTTCAGCTAGTGGTCATATACTGCCTTACTTGTAACTGGTATGCTTTTACAGCAAGTCTGAGATTCTGGTTTTAACAGTGCAACTTTATTACAATATTCTTTCAGGCTGTATAAAATCATTACAAAATGAATGGTTGCCGTGTGTTTATTGGTCGCCTGAGCCCTCAGGTGAGAGAACGTGATGTGGAAAAGTTCTTCAAAGGTTATGGACGTATCCGTGAAATTGACCTGAAGAGAGGCTTTGGGTTTGTGGTGAGTATGCTGCCACTTGTTGCAGATTCCTGGATTATATCCTGTGATTTGATGTTTTAAAGTAGCTTTTAATATTGTTACCTGTGATGTGTTTAAATTTTGAAATTGAAAGTCCCCTGTAATATCTGAGAAACATCTTGCTGGCCTTATATGGATATAATCTCTAATTTCATATTGTTTTAATGTTCTTTCCTGATTTGGGTGGTAATGCATGGTGACAGCCTGACTGAGATCGAAAATATTCATGTGAGGAAACTGTTGAAATAGACTCTCTTCTACCATATTAAAACAGTTGTTCATGAGTAGATTTTATTCTTAATATATCAAGGTGATTTTACAAATAGGTGGGAGGTTTCAGTTACTTAATTTCATTGTGATGGAGAAGATGTTTTAGCCTTATCTTATTGTTTCTTAAAATAATTGACTAGATTAGATTACTTAGTGTGGAAACAGGCCCTTCAGCCCAACAAGTCCACACCGACACGCCGAAGCGCAACCCACCCATACCCCTACACTTAGCCCTTACCTAACACTAGGGGCAATTTAGCATGGCCAATTCATCTGACTCCCCCATCTTTGGACTGTGGGAGGAAACAGGAGCACCTGGAGGAAACCACGTAGACACGGGGAGAACATGCAAACACCACACAGTGAGTCGCCTGAGGCGGGAATTGAACCTGGGTCTCCGGCACTGTGAGGCAGCAGTGCTAACCACTGTGCCGCCCACCCAAATTTGGTGGGAAGTTTACACGTTCTCCCCATGTCCATGGGTTTCCCAGGGTGCTACTGCTTCCTTCCGCAGTCACGTGCGAGTTTGTTGGATTGGCCATGCTAAATTGCCCATAATGTTCAGGGATGTGTAAGTTAGATGTATTGGCCATGTGAAATGCAGGGTTACAGAGATAGCATAGGGTTCTGGTTGGAATCCTCTTCAGAGGGTTGGTGTGGACTTGTTGGGCCGAATAGCCTGTTTCCATACCATTGATTCTATGCTATTTCATTTGCAACCACACTTAAATGGCTGTTTCAGGTAAGTGGTGGTAGGTATGATGAACTGAATCTCATGGAGGGGTAACCGGCAGCATTCATGTTACAAATGAATTTTGCATGGCAGAAATATTACATACAAACTGTTCTTACCCAGGCAAGTGTTCTGTGCTCAGAATATGCTTGTCGATTCAGTTCCTGAGGAACTGAGAGATACTTTGCCAAGATTGGTGTATTTGCATGATGTAGCCTAGTGTGAATTCCACTAAAGTTGATGCATTGTATCCAGTTTGAGAGCTGACGACATAAACCTTAAAACATTCTGATAAATTTCATTTTGCAACCAGATCCTCCTCTGTTGACTTTGTCAACTCTCATCCCAAATGTACCAAGTAAACGATCTGTCTGGGGCATCCATGTAGGTACTTCGGTTCTTGTTTGAGTTGGCACCATCCCATTGCTTGACCAACCATGTTATGTGGTTGCTTTTGTGACAGTTTCAGCGCATGAATGTTTCATGGAAAAGGGACAGAAAACCTTCACCTCTATAAACGCTATCTATCATGACTTCAGTGTGTTTCTAAAGCATTTCGCTATCATTGCTACTGAAGTATAATGAATCATTCCTTATCCATAAGCTTTTATAATGAAATTTGGTTGATATTTTTATATTCCATTTATAGAATTTGAAGTCAAATACAGCAGTGTTTCACTGATTCCCATTAGGTAAATGCTGCACTGTGCAGTTCTAAAACTAGTTTTGGGTCAGGATCCTGGTGCATAAATTTTCCAGTGCTTCTGAGGTGTCTTGTCTGCACTTTTTGCAATAGTCAGACTTTATTTTGTGTAAAGCATATGGTGAATAATCTAAACCTGAGGATACTTTACAAATAAAGTAGGCATGCTAGAGATACTGTAGGAAGATGCGACCTATTGAACCATGGGTTGTGGTTTAGCCGCACCAGGAACTGTTAACATTATGCCATCCCATCTGTAGCCATGTACTCTTGACCAGTTATAACTACTGATCTAGCTAAACGGTCCCTGTAGAATTGTGACCTTGAGATCTGCCTGATGACATTGAAGGCTGGCATAGTGCATTGAGTTAAAACAATCAATTGCATCGATATTTGCCCATTCACAATCACTAATAGTGACATCAGTTTCTGCCTTCCTTTTTGGTTCTGCTAGATTCTGTCACAATTTGGATCCTGTTGTCAATGTGCAAGAGACAAGGTCAGAGTAACATTGAAATAAATATGATACCATGCCACCCTTGCAGCAGCCAAACAAAAAAAATTTCCATAGCTAGAGTACTATTTAGTAGAATGTTTGTAGTTATCCCAGCAACTACTGTCAGGTCATTATTGCAGGGGAGCAACTCGTCCTCCTTCATAAGATTGCGAATGAGGCGGTTTGTTTGTTCTTCCTTGGGATTTGGGTGACACTAACTAATCCAGTATTTTTTTTGCCCCTTCCTAGTTGTCCTTGAGGTGGTTTCAGTGAGTTGCCTTGAACTACTGCAGTCCATGGGGACTTAAGCATACAGTGCTCTCAGGGAGAGAGTTCAGAGTTTTAAGTGCTGTTCTTCCCACGTTCCTGCTGCCATTTTGGGTGTTAAGCTCTGTTCATAACCCTTTGGTTAATTAAATATTTGTATGGCTGTAGGAAAACTGGTTACTAGAATTTGGGCTATTAGGGGCTTGGAACATGCTTCTGTAATCTTCAGCTAATGCAATATCAGTTGCTCCAGATCTGGGGCAGTGGATGTTACCAGATATGGACTGGACTAACTGTAATACCACAAAGATATGAAATAATGGGTATTCAGAGTTGCTGATCCTTTAGGGTTTACTCACTATCCGTCAGGCCTATGTAGCAATGTGGTGAATATTGCATTATCTGGATCATTGCAAGAATATAAATAGCACAATACCATAAAGATGGAGGATCTCTCTTGCCATTGTAGCACTTCCAATCTATATGGATGCATGGTAGCAGTTCATTCGAAAATCTTGTCTGACTGTCTGACCTACTGCATCCAAGGACTCTGCAGCATAGGGAAGTGCCGGGGCATCCTAGCTTCTTTGTGAATTGAATGTTGTCCTAATCTAGACGAATAACCTTGGGTCATCACTTTGGAGTTCTCTCTGTATCCTCTAAGCATAATTATAAGGCCTGCAGTGGTTCTTACCCAGATAACCAGTGCAAAACAATTAATGTAAATTTGCTGTGGTCTTTTAGATACCAGTAACAAAATTTTAAAAATCTTGTCTGAGCTTCGAACACTTCAATTTCTTTTTTAATACTGTTAACGGTGCTGGAGAACTCGAGGTTCTTATAACGCCAGTGTGATGCAGAAATGTAGGTGTTCTGAATATTTGAACTCACGATTCTTACCATGAGCATTAATGTGAAATGTTTGTTTTATAATTGAGTCCATGATGGCAATAAGCATTTACGTTCAATGATTTAACTAATCATTTTTGGAAGTAGATTTCACTTCATCTGGATACAAACCTAGCACCAACAGTTTCAATGATTTGTCACTGATATGTAAATCAGTTTCTTTAGTTTGAGATTTTAATGATTTAGTCTTGACTGCTTTTGTGGTGATGCAAACAGTCTTAGAATATGTAGTTAGATCGTTCTCTAATGTTACCCACTAAGACTATAATTTAAAACTAGATTGCAGCTGTATGTTCCTTTGGGGAAATGGAGTTTCACTGCATGGTACAGTGGATTTTAATGTCAGTGGCAGTAAAAGGGCTAGGTCTTGGGTTGGTTAGTCATATACTAAAGAAACAATGACAAAGTGAACTACTGTTTTCTGCAGTAAAATTGTTATTTTGATGCAGTCTGTTGCTGTTCCCTGAATTAACGATGTTTTTTGACTTGTTTTCTGCCTGTGAACATTGCTTGTAATTTGTTTATTGCCCATGTTGATGTTCAAAAATGATGACTTGAGTACAAAAAAGACAAGGCATTATATTCCCTTGTGAAGGATGTTTCTGAACTGGTTATTTTCACAACAGCCCAGCTTCTGAATTTTACTTTTGGTCTCAGTAGAATTTGAGCTCCTCTCCCTTGGATTGACTATGGTACGCAAGTCGTGATTTTTGTGAAGCCGTTCATAAAATTATTTAACTTTCTTGAATAAATTGGATTCTTGCTATCCTTGTTTAGGAATTTGATGATGCCCGGGATGCTGATGATGCAGTTTATGAGCTGAATGGGAAGGAACTGTTCCGGGAGAGGTAGGTTTTTCAACAGTTAGAATAATCAATGCACATATGATATGGAGGAAGAGGAGGTTGAATCTTGTGCATGTTCCATCAGCCTTCAACTGTTCAGGATTGTAGTAAATTTCAGCAAATTCTTCATTGACCTTGACTTACAAACATGAATAATGATTAAATGTTGGGGGTTGATTTTCATTAGTCCAAAAAAAAGTTCATGTCTGTTATATTTGATTTAAATCTGAATTGGCTAAAAAGTGCAAGTGTATTTTGCAGTGTTCTAATTCTAAAATCAATAGTGAAAGATGTGAACCCTGTTTTATTAAAAATTTTCATGAAATTGCTACATGGGTGAACATGGGCAAAGCATGGGTTTTCAGTTGAAATTTGTGAAGTATGTGTCTACGTTGAAGCTTCAGGGCTGATTAAAGAGTCCTCGAAATTCAACTTTAGATTGCTGTCTCTCTGGACGTTGTCTGACCAGCTGTGATCTTGAGCATTTTTCTTCAGTATAAATACCAGCATCTGCAGTAATTTGTTCTTACTCATTAGTGTGGGATCAGGATCTTCTAATCTTTGTAGTTTTTGGACTTGATGACTTCAATAACTGAGCTTCTGGGGCCCCCTCATTTTAGGAATGTAATCATTTCAAAATGCATGAGGATGTATCAAATTCTCATTAATAGACATCCTTATTACTGTTGTATCTGATTAAAGAAACTTTATTTAACACATGCAAAAGAAAAGCCTGAAGCATTTGTGAGTACCTTCAACCACAATATCAAGAAACAGCTGATGAAATTGGATACTGCCGCAGCTATGTTCCCAGCCACTATTCAGTAATAGTACTGAAGACTTGAGGTCCAGAACTACCTTTGTCCGTAGCCAAACCATTTCAGTACAATATTCGCACTGGCATTTACCCACCAATGTGGAAAATTGCCCAGCTATGTTTGGTCTTCTAAAAGCAGGGCAAATCCAAGTAGCCAGTTACAACCCTATTAATCTACTCTGATTGTTAGCAAAGTGATAGAAGGGTCATTGAGTGCTCATCAAGTGACTCATTCAACAATAAGCTGCTCGCTACCTCATTTCTGTTTTATCAGACTCACTAAGTTCATAATGACCTTGTCCAAGTATGCACAGAAGAACTGAACTTGACGTGAGTGACAGTCTTTGACGACATGGTAGCATTTCACCAAGTGTAATGTCAAGGATTGTAGGAAATCTGAAGTCCGTGTAGGTCAAGGGGATAATGTTCTAATGATTTGTCATGATAAGTGCAAAGGAACATGCTCGTTAGTCAATCACTTTCAGTCCAGGCGATGGCACTGAAAGAGTCGCTTAGAATATGTTCCTTATTCATCTGTTTTAGCAGCTTTGTCATTCACCTTCGCTCAGTCATAAGGTCACAAGTTTGCATGTTCACTGAATGCAAAATGTTCACTCTTCACTGCTTTTGGTAGTGAAGCATTTCATGTTGGCATTAACGTGTGGGTCAATAGTGGTAGGTAATATTATGTGGCACAATGTATATCTCATAGGGAAGAATCTAAACTTCTCCATGACGTCATTACAGCTGCCAAACCCGCAATGGCAACATCCTGGGTGTTGCCATTGACCAGAAACTCAACTCAACCAAGCATATAAATATTGTGGCTGCATGAACAAGTCAAAGCTAGAAGTTCTGCAGTACATAACATTCTTTTGGACTCTCCAGATCTGTGTGCTGTTTACATGCACACATCAGGAGTGAGTTAAAATAGATTCTACCTGTGTGAAGGCATGCATCTGCACCTGTTGTAGCTTGGCACAATTGAAGAAATGCAGCCTGTTTGATCACCAGTCTACTGGTTTGGATGTTCACTCCCTCTACTGCTGGTGTGCAGTGGCATTATGGTGCATCAATACAAGGCGAACTACAGCGACGCATGAAGGCTCTTGCAACAGCGTCTTCTAAATATGTGGATTCTGCTCTTTGGAAGGGTAGGGCCAGCAGGTGCAAGTTCTCCTCCACATTACATGCTTTCCTGACTAGGAAATGTATCGTTGTACCTTCACTGTCACTGGGTCCAAATTCTGAACTCCATAACAGTATCTATAAGATCTGTAGTGGCACAAAAGTCATTTTTCTCAAGGGGTGCCTGAGAATGGGCAGTGAATGCAAGCTGACCCAGTGATTATCCAGAGACTGAATAAATGTTTGGTTTCATTTTTAAGGATTCTGTTTGCAAAAGCTTATGTACTGTAAAATTTC